>NW_024040040.1:59311820-59641017 GCF_014851395.1 Micropterus salmoides | reverse complement strand
AAACGCGATTAAAAAACATTGCGATTTACTGGAAGAAAGAGAAGATTGACGCCGGCAAGGTCGACGGATCAATTCCCTATGAAGCTCAAAGAACAGAGCCGGACGTCATACTGTATCTTCCCTCGATCTGCATACATGAGGTCTGTTGCAGCTATTCAAACACTTTATTTTATGGTCCCACTGTTTTTTAAATCATTTCCTACAACAGAAGTGATTCAGTAACGTGAAGTTCCTAGAAAAAACTGTAATTTGGTAATGACTACAGGGTATACTGGCATAGTCAGCTCACCCCCAGCAGGTTGCGGGGGATGTAGCCCTCACGGTCACCACATCTTGCCCACCACCACTCTGTCTCCACCTCGTCCTCCCGTCTCAGCACCGTCATGCAGTCGCCCTCGCTGAAGCCGAGCTCGTCATCGCTCTGAGGCTCATAGTCCCACAGGGCGTAAACCACGCCACGGTTCATCACGCCCATCTTCTCCTGAACACCTGTCAGAACCCAAACGGAGAGGAAGAACCCTTTAAAACTGTATATTTGGAAAGCTGTTCCTACTGTAATCAAACTTCAGAACAGACGTGAGCCTTTATGGCTTGTTGGTCTAGGGCTATGATTCTCGCTTCGGGTATGAGAGGTTCCAGGTTCAAATTCCAGGCAAGTCCATACCAAGAAGGGGTTGTGGTTTGTTCACGCAGCTCACACGCAACACCTTGTATTTCTCACACTGAGAAGTAAGTTAAGAGATAACGCCCTCAAAGTTGTTCCGCTATATTCAATTAATGGACAGTAATTTTTCTGCCAAGTTCATAGCTTTCTCTGTAATGAATGCCAGAGCCGTTAAGCTAATAGAAATTAAAACGGTTCTTTCCGGGTAATTCTGTGATTCCGCTGAAAGCACGTTCGTTACTAGGCAACATGGATGCGTGTGCACACACGGAGTGAAAATTGGACGCACAAGACCCGATGAATGCAGTAACTGCAGGTGTTGTTTTTTTTTTTTAGTATTTTGATTTTATGATTCCTGGAGGAAATCGCTTGCCTGTGATCAAAGGTAGTGAGAGCGGCTGATGTTGGGTAGTACATAATTGATGCAGTCAAAAACTCTCCAACCTCTTTGCAACCAGAAGCTTTGGCTTTTTTAGCCAGTGGTGAACAAAGTAACTTAGGTCTGTTCAGAAAATTACTAATACCTCACTGAAACAATACTCTGCAAGTACTGCATTGAAAAAATTAAGTAAAAGTATGTAAGTAGGCTATAAGCAGGAAAATGTAGAAGTAGGCTATTAAAAATAAAAGTAGCCTACTCAAAGCAGAAAGAAAAAAATGTCCAATATGACTATTATCTATTATATTATTAGATTAATTTTCCTCATGCATTAATGTAGTTGGTTGAGGTACTACTATTTTGTATCAAACTTCAATTACACATTATTTTTAATAAGTATTAATCAGCTGATTATTTTCTATTTTAATCGTAATACATTATGAAAATAGTGAGAAATGTCACAGTTATGCAAAGCTTTTACAACTATAACGCAAAAGTTAATAAAATTGAATCTCTCTCTTCGAAACACAAGATAAATTTTGTGGCTTGCTGGTCTAGGTGTATGAGTCTAGCTTTGGGTGTGAGAGGTCCCGTATTCAAATCCTGGATGAGCCCTTGCCAAAAACATTTTGTGGTTGGTAACACTGTTACTGCTATCAATAAGAGCTTAACAGAAAGTCTGGAAGCGGGGCGGAACTGCTAACATGGTTCCCGCAAAGTGATAAGAAAGGACCACTATATTCAAAGCTATTCCTATTATTATTAAACAGTGATGAAATCTGAGTGTTATTCACAACGCAGACAGATTCTTGTGGCACATTGGTCTAGGGGTATGATTCTAGTTTAGGGTGCGAGAAGTCTGGCTTCAAATCCCGGACGAGCCCATGCCAAGTAGCGTTTCCGGTTTGTTTACAGAAATATACATTCTTGGTATATGAGAGACTGGTTCTTTGAAATTTATGTGTATCATATCGGATGCGTCCAGAAGCTGCTTAGCTTAGTACAAAAACTGGAAGCAGGAGAAAACTGTTACCACAAGGTTATTCATTGGCTATTGGTCCTCTGAAACTTTGTGTAGAAAGTATTGGATATGTCCTGGACTTGCTTAGCTTAGCTTAGCTTAGCACAAAGACTGGTAGTGGGCAGGGACCTGCTAGCAACCAACAAAATCATTAAAAATTGGAAAGCTGCTAATACTGTAATCAAGCAGTGATGAAATCTGAGCCATACTTTAGAAAAGTAACAGGATTTTGTGGCCTGTGGGCAGTGATCATCCACTGGTGGCCCATGGGCCACATCCAGACCACCAAAGTATTGCAATATTTATATATTTGCAGTATTATGAACTGTGCATCTGTGGCAAAACTCACAGAAAAAATGCTGTATTAAGTTATTGCTAATGAACATTTCCTGCTGCAGCAGCTTCACATTAAAAGCATTTAAATGGTGAAACACAAATTAAATGATATTACGGAGTAGTCACAGGAAATGCAGTGTGTTTGTCTGTGAGATTAGCAGTGACCGCTCTCGTTCATGAAAATTTGTCTTTTTCAACATTTGACATTGACAGCGGACCACTTTGAAATATTGCAGCGAGTAATGCATCAGCTGTTAGGTGAAGACAGGCGACAGGCCGCACACCTTTACCTTGTCAGCCGGGTAACGTTAACCAACTCCTTTCACTTTTGTGGTTTGAAGACGTATGTAAATCAGATCATGACTGCTCACATAATTATGGGAAAATATCAATTACTCCCTGATAATAGTTTGTTTAGCTGCCCCAGACTTCTGTCACCTGTAATATTAAACTGCATTGCTGTTACTATCAGGTAACTATAGGTGTCACATAATTTCATAATGCATAATTATATAATATAATAATTGCGACAAACTAGGCCTACTCTTGCTCTTCCTGAACTCTTTCAATGACCTCCAGAGATCATGTAACCTCTGGAATCCTCAAAACCCCATCAGGGATCACCTTTTCTAGAGTGAGGTTTGATGTTAACATGCTACATGACCAATGCTAAGGAAATCTACAGTGCGACACATTATGTTTTTGTCTCACCGTAGAGGAACTGGGAGCACTGGGCGTAGCCTTCCTCCATCTCCTCACATTTGTCGGCAGCTGTCTGCATATCGCTGTATGTGGTGGCGAACACCGCCGCTCCCGACTCCACCAGGAACTTACAGACCTGAACGTTGTTACAGGAGGCAGCACAGTGGAGGGGAGTCCTGGAGACGAAGAGAGAGGGAGGAAGAAAGATTTGAAAGAATGGTCCAGACTGATTAGCCTGATCCCAGATGTCTGTTTCGCCTTCCACATCTCAGCTTTGCTCAATGATTGAAATAGGTCCGTTGTTGTGCTAACTGAAACCTGTTTTCTCGGGGGGAGAAACAATAGGGCCAATCGAGAGTATTGTGGGAGGGATTAAAAAATGGGGACGCCATCTTCCTACATTGCTAGCTACCTAGCTATATCCATGAAAATCAGCGACAGAAAGATGGATGAATATGGTCACAGCCAGTAAGTCTTACAAAAATAACAAAACCTTTAAATAAAGATGGGTGGGTCAGCGGGCCTGTTGCGTGATGATATTCTGGTTCAAACTCACCAGCCATCGCTGTCAGCAGCGTTGGCGTTGACACCGAACTGAACCAGAAACTTTACGATCTCAGTGTGGCCTGCGCAGACGGCGTTGTGCAGCGCCGTGATGCCCTCATCGTTCGGCATGCTGGGGTCGTCCACCTGCAGAATTCACATGCGATCATGTATTTTTCATGTAATCTGGAGTCAATCTGTTGATTTCAAGCATTTTAGGGCTTTTAGGATGAAAAATGTTGAGCTCAAAACTTTCCATATACTGTACACACATTAATCTCACTTACAAGGCTAACACTGAAAATCTAAATTGACATAATAGCAGATTTGAAATTTCACATTATGAAAGAAGTACCTGAAAAACAGTGACAACATTAACAGCACATTTAAATACAGAATAAATGCACCGACCAAAACACTCCGCTCACATTCTATCCACTTTTTTTATCTGTCGTTCAAGAGCTGTAGCACTTTTTATATAACTTATCAAATCTAAGATGTAAGGAACATTTTACAGTAGCACTTTGTAGAGATCACTTGTTCTTCTGCGTTTGTGAAAATGTGAGTACATTTGTCTCTGAGTTGTATCAAACTAGGCGACTCTCTCTCTCTCTAGTGGATCTACAGAGTAAGACCAGACTCACATCATAGATGACCCTCTGGACGAGGTCGTACTCGCCCTCCAGTGACGAGTCCAGCAGCAGAGCCAGAGGGTTAAACTTGACCCGCATGCTGCGGTCAATCCGCTCCAAGCCAGCTTTACGAAGGATCGACCTCTTACCCTGAGAGGCCGAAGAGAAGGAGACAGAGGAAATAAGAAGTGAGCCTTTAATAAGCAAAGCTGTAATCAGAATCTAAATGTTGTTGTAAACTGTTGACCCTCACCGGGGGCGCTGTGACCTGTCCTGTGACCTCTGGCGGCTGCAGGTTGGGGGCATCATCTCCTTGCTCCCCGTCACCACAGGTAGGGTAAGGTGGGGGCGGGTAGGGCGGGAACTCGTCTGCAAAGTAGTCCTGGAGGGACGAGGCGGACGGACGCACCTCTTCCTCCTCCTCTTCCTCCTCTTTGTCCTCCAAAGGGGGGGGCAGTAAGCGACAGGAGGTGGGGTCTGCGATGGGTGAGCGTGGGGGCAGAGGGGGCGGAGTCAGGCTGTCCTCTGGGCTCTCAGCGAGCGGCTGGTTGAAGCCCGCTCTGGTGTTGTCCTCGACTCTGGACGCTACATCTGCACCGCCCATCCTGTCCTCGTGAACGCCACGAGGACCACCTGTCTCCATGGGGATGGTCTCCATCGCAGCCAGAGTGGTTTTCTGATACAGCAGCTTCTGGATGTTTGGTCCAGCAGGTCCTTCCGGCTCCGTGATGGAGTTGCGTTTCTTCAGGGGCCGGGGAGCGTGGTGCAGCCGGCGGCGCAGGGCCTCCAGGTCGGCGTCACTGGGGTTCCTGTGGGGGTTGGACAGGAAGGGGAGGAGCTTGGTGGGGCTGAGTGGTCGCGGGGTGGCTCGTTCCGCCGTCTCTGCTCCGAAACCTTCGCCGTTACCCAGGCAACCGCTGTCAACCTCACTCCCGCCCACCACGCAAGATCCAGAATTCATGATTGGGCCATCTGAGCCGATAGACTGCTGCCCCCCGCTAGCTGGGAGAACTGGTTTGCCATACACTGTGAGGGGGTGGAGACAGCAACACCAACATCTGTTTTAAAGTTGAATCGATTACTAAATTTATCGATTAGTCAATAATCGTTTGGGTCAAATATACTCTGCTTCCAGCTTCTCCCGATTTTCTCTTTTGTTAATCTTATATGAAATCACTTCACATTATTATATTTCTTGATTTTTGCCTCAGACCAGATTCTAAATACTAAATGTATTTATAATGAAATAATAAATAATTATTTAACACAGGGTGTACTGAACCAAAGTGGTGCCACATGTTAATAATAACCAACAGTGATGTCATTGCTGTAAGTATCAACCGTATTAGTGCATCACCTCTGGGCTGGCTGCGAGGCAGCGTTCCCTGCCCGCTCGGCTGGTAGCCCTTCCCTGGCGTGGCATGCTGGGTGTACATGGAGTAGATGGACGAAGCCGCCAGAGTCTGAGGCTTCTGCAGCACAGGGGGCGGGGGCTCTGAGAGGTCGGGGGTGTATGGTCGTACGGCGGCGGCTGGCGGACTCTCCTGCTTGTTGGGCAGAGGGAGGGTGTGGCTGTGGCTGGAGAGGACTCCCAGAGCCCTGAGGTGGGCCCCGACTGGCCGCACCTTGCCAGGAAAGGTCCCAGTGCTGTAGAGGGGCTTGGAGAAAGTTGGTGGGCCAGTGGAGATCGGTTTGGGCTTACTGGGAACTGGAGGTGGCGCCGCCATCTTGGACTGACCTTTAACTGAGACCTAAAGGTGAAACACAGAGTACACAGAAATAAAGACCATTATACTCAGTGGAAATGAATAAAATAACTTTTATAAATCAGCTAAATGTAATATTGTAATGTAGATACCACGGCCTACTGCTACATACAGAATTTGTTTGTTGTTTTAATTATGAACTGAAATGCTATATAGGCTTAGGTAGAAACAAAGATGAGAATTCAACAGCTAAATACCATTTTGATAAATTGCACATCACCTTGCACCAGAGCTGCTTTTAAAGTCTGATTATACTTGACTAGCTGCCTGACATGCACACTCAACACAGCACAGCCTGGTTCTGTTTGAGGTTTCTGCCGGTTAATGGAGGTTTCCCTTGCCACTGTGGAAAAGTGGTTGCTCATGGTGGGAATTGTTCGGTCTTTGTTAATAATATTAAAAAGAGTATGGTCTAGACCAGGGGTTGGCAAGTATGTTTGGCTTCGGGACAATTTTTTTAACCCATTAGATAGCGGGTCTGTAGAGTGTGGGACGCTTAACCTCAGGTTTGTGTGTTTGATCCCCACACAAGCAAATATCTTTCCTCTTCAACAAAGTAATTATGAAGAGACTGTTTCACATGCTCACAATAAAGCATGTGTTGGAGTGTGGGCGTCCAGTTGATTGGTCCACATCAACCTCTGGATGCTTATTTTCATTTCCCCATCATCTCCAGGCAGAGGAAATTCATTCAGGAGAATCCAATCCCACATTTCAGAGGTGTGTCAAGCGAGCCACAGACTCTTTTGAATGTCTTTCAGAACTATCCCATCATTCAGGTCATTGGAGCTGTTGGTTCACTATATTTCAACACATCCACAATACTTATAATTCTTTAGATTTCACCTCACTAAAGGTTTAATGAACTTGATGTTTGTTGTTGTTTAGTAAGGAATGGGCGTGGGAGTCTTTGATACCTGATTGTCCCTGAGCAGGTTGTCAGTGATGTGATTGGTCCGTGAGGGTACAGTGGGCGGGATGTCAGACCCAGAGAGGCTCTTCTGGTCCGTGAGGGTCTTACCACCTACAAGAGGGGCAATCATCATCATCATAACACAAATGTCTTCTCCTCTGTGGCATTTCTTTTAATCTTGAAGAACGAACATTGCTTTATTCCTTTTCTTCTGGGTTTGATCTTTTAATAAAAATCACTTGTGAATGCATTCCTTTCAAGCAGCCAAATCAGGAGTGTCTTTGAATGCATCAACAGAGACACTTATGAGATTGATAATTCAACCATGACAAAATATAATAATAAAAAGGCAGAGAAATGTTATATCCTTCTTACTGGTACCTAAAAACAACTTCATATGTTCTGGACTCTATAGAAATGACTGACCTGAGTTGTGGCAGCTGAGGCCGGACATGCGAGGCAGGGTAGAGGCGTGTCCGTTACCTCTACTGGATTCAGAAAATGAGCTGCTCCAGTCAGAGAGTTTGGTTATTTTGGTGAAACCTATAAAGAGCAGAGAAATGGACGGAGCGTCAAAGACATTATGTTTGAGATTAAATAACTTAAAACTTAAAAATATTGTTCTTTTTCTTTCAGTTGTAGCTTTGCATTGAGCACCTGAGGCTGGTTTGGCCGGTCTGGGAGGTGGCTTCAGGGACGAGTCGGGCATGGGCAGGGTGGCAGTGCCATCCGGGTACGCCGGCTTCACCAGAACATCCTGGCGGGCCGGCACCTGAGGCCCTTGAGAGCATGTTGTGGAAGATGACTGGATGTACGGCCCCACTGCCGCCACTCTGGAGCCCACGCCATGGTGAGGGGCCATGCTGTCTGAAGCCACCTGGAGGGAATGGTGGATGTTAAGTTTAATGTCTGCAGGTAGATGCTAGTTTCTAGAGGTTACTTGGAGGTAATTCAGTAAATAAGGCTTTTTCTGATTTTGTGCTCATTACAAGCTGCTCCAGTATAAAGGGTCAAACTCCCTTTAGAACTAAACATGTTTCTGATTTATTCTTTTGATTTTGTGCACTCACTGGCAGGTTCTCCTTCTGCTGCAGGGCCGCCTTCTTCTTCCAGAGCCGCTGCCGAAGCTCGGCCAGCCGTCGGTCCATCGCCGCCACCTCTAGGTTCCTCTTGTTCAGGCTGTCTCTCTGCTGCTGCAGCCTGCCGCTCTGATCCTGGTTCAGCTTGTTCCTCAGCTGGGAGGTCAAAGATGAAGAACAGGTGAGAATATGTAAGACATGAGGACGGTGATATTGTAAAGTCTATGTTAGCCAGTTAGCCTAGCCTTCCTGATGACTAAAACTACCCACACTAGCTTGTTGTGGTCTAAGAAGCTAGTTAGCCTGATGAAAGACCTAATTAATGAGATAGGCTTTTTCTGAAATTTGCACTCCACAGGTGACGTTGGTATAGCCTCGTGCCCATGAAGGGATTTTTACCACTGTTCAGTCTGATAGTTTCTTTTAAATGTTGATTTAAATGTATCTTCAGTGTTCCCAAATACACAAAGTCTTCTGGGTAATTAATCGTGCTTCATGAAATCATGTTTTTCACCTCAGTTTGGTGTTTGTAATGGCTCTAAAGACTGTGAGCTGTTGCTATAAAGACTGTTTTAGCCGTAGCTTACGGAGGCTAATGTTAGCTAATGTTAGCAAACTCTGATAGATATTGCTGCGTAGCTGATTTCACGGCAGACATGGGGACTTGAGTTTAAGACTGGGACTCGAGTCCGACTTAAGTCACACACACAGTGACTTCAGACTCAACTTAAGTCCTCAAAACTTCAGACTTGACTCGGACTCTGTGTGTGTTCGTTATAAAAAGATGAATGAGCACTTGTTTACTTGCCAAACTTGTGGTGGTTGATTAAGGTAATCATTTACGTCGATATAATGTTACACTGGGTTTGAGAGTCTGGGGGGTGTGTTGACTTACAGTGGCATTGTACATTAGGCCACATGGTTGTGCTCTGTAAGCGATAAACAGGTTAAAGGTTTACTGTTGATCATGTAACGTTACAGTTTAATTTAGTTAACGTTACACTGGTTTGAGATGACTTACAGTAGTTAATAAGCTGTCTGTCACAAGGCCCCAGCTGTGAGCCTGTTCTGGGAGCTGGGGGCGTGCCTGCTGCAGGCTCTGCACTCACCTGAAACCCATCAGCAATCAGCACACCTGCTCTGTTTCCCGCCATCAGCCACCGCCTAAATAGGAGACCCAGACATCCAGTCCTCGCCAGATCGTTGAATCTCCACACGTATGTCGTGTCAGCCCCAGCCAATCTTAGAATCAGTTTGCATGGTGATTATTGTCTGTTCCAGTCTAACCTGTGTTTCTCTCTGTCCCAGAAGACCTCCACCGCCTCAGCAGACAACCAGCCAGTAAGCTCTCGGTCCAGCCCGCAGCCTGGACACTTCCCCGCTCACGGATTTCCCTCATCCTCCTTTGAATAAACTATCTAAACTCAGATCTGCGTTTGGGTCCTCTCTGCCTGAAAACCCTGACAGTACGATCCGGCCATGACAGACCCAGCGGATCTCAAGAATCTTCGTCAGGCCATAAGTCATCAGGAGGGGGTTCTCGGTCAACAAGGTAGAGCCTTAAGAGAGATCACTGATGCTCTCCGCGACCTCACCACCTCCGTCGCCGCTCTCCAGCAGCAGCTTCTTCCCCCAGCCACTGAAGCCTCCGCAAGTCCCACTTCTCTTCCTGCCGCAACCGCGGCCTCCCACCAACCCGACCGGGAGCCCTGGGTCCCTGCACCTGAAAGGTACGATGGGAATCTGGGTCAGTGCCGAGCCTTCTTATTCCAGTGTGATCTCGTTTTTGCTCAGCAGCCCGAACATACTCCACGGAAGAATCGAAGATCGCCTACGTGATCGGACTCCTCTGGGGCGAGGCGCGTGAGTGGGCAACCGCGGCATGAGAGAGACGCTTGGCTATTTCAGACCCTTACGCTGCCTTCACGAACGAGATGCGGAAGGTCTTTGATCACCCGGTGAGAGGTAATGAGACATCCCAGAGACTGTTACACCTGCACCAGGGGAGACACAGTGTGGCGGAATACGCCGTCGAATTCCGGACCCTGGCTATGGAGAGTGGCTGGAATGATGAGGCTTTAACCTCTGTATTTTCCAACGGTCTGACTGAACAGCTAAAGGATGAACTAGTTTCTTACCCTGAGAGTTCAAATCTGGATGAACTGATTTCTCTGTCTATCCGTATAGATAATTGCTGCCGGAAAAGCAGGAGAGAGAGACGGCTAACAGCGGTTGCTAACAGCCCTCGACCCACAAGCCCCACACCAGTCTGGGACGGTAAGATCATTCTCACCGCCTCAGCCAGTAACACCTTTCTCCTCACAGGCAAGCGACCGCAGAGCACCATCTCCGGAGGCAGAGCCCTTGCAACTGGGCCACTCCCAAAGAGCGCCAGCACCGTAGCCAGACCAACAGCTGCCTGTATTGCGGCCAGCCGGGCCATCACCTAGCCACCTGCTCCAGAAGGTCGTCAAACAGGCGTGATCGCTAGAGCTTGGGAGCACCCTAGCGAGCCGAACAACCGCTCCATCTTCTCACCATCGCACTTACCTCCAAGCCACCATCTCTCACGAAGGTCAGTCCAGTGTCTTGCTAGCCTTTATTGATTCAGGGGCAGATGAGAGTTTCTTGGATAACTCAAACAGTTGGGTCTGACCATTTCCCTCCAAGAACCTTAGTTCTTAGTCAAACACAACCCCAGTATCGATTGGTCCTCAGCCAAAGTCACTAGTTGGAGCCCCGCCTGTCACTCGGAGTGTCTTTGATCAGCCTCACCCCAGTCTGTCCCGGTACCCAGCTCCTCAGCTGTTACACCTGACTTGGCTCACGTTCCCCCGGTTTACCACGACCTCCGAAGTATTCAGTAAAAAACGAGCCCTGACCTTGCCCCCCCACCGCCCCTATGATTGCGCCATAGACCTGTTTCCAGGTGCCCCCTTGCCTGGCAGTAAGCTTTACAATATATCCAGACCTGAGCGCGAAGCCATGGAAAAGTACATCAAACACTCTTTGGACGCCGGAATCATTAGACCTTCCTCCTCCCCCCCTAGGGGCAGGCTTTTTCTTCGTAGAAAAGAAGGATAAGAGCCTGCGCCCGTGCATTGATTACCGGGGTCTCAACAATATCACCATTAAGAATAAGTACCCGTTACCCCTCATGTCTGAAGCCTTTGATTCCCTGCAGGGGGCAACCATCTTCACCAAACTAGACCTTTGTAACGCCTACTACCTGGTCAGGATTCATCAGGGGGACGAATGGGAAAACGGCGTTTAACACCTCCTTGGGCCATTTCGAATACTTAGTTATGCCCTTCGGTCTGACTAACGCCCCAGCTGTGTTTCAGTGCCTCATTATTATAATAATAATAATAATAATCTTTATTTGTAGAGCACTTTTCAAAAACAAGTTACAAAGTGCTTTAACAAGTGTAAAGACAATAATACCCAAGAGACAATAATGACAATTATACAATAATAACAATTAATGACGTTTTAAGGGATATGCTGGGGCGCTTTGTTTTTGTCTACCTCAATGACATCTTGATTTTTTCCAAGGACGACACTGAACATGTCCAGCATGTCCGCCAGGTCCTGCAGAGGTTACTGGAGAACCGTCTGTTCGCCAAGCCGGAGAAGTGTGAGTTTCACGTTTCCACGGTCACCTTCCTGGGCTACATTGTCTCCAAGGGGTGGGTCATGATGGACTCGTCCAAGGTAAAAGCGGTGCAAGAGTGGCCCAGCCCTACAACCAGTAAACAACTCCAGAGGTTCCTTGTGTTTGCTAACTTTTACTGGAGGTTTACCCGGAACTACAGTCGTGTGGCTGCTCCTCTTACTTCTCTCACTTCTCCCAACAGACCCTTCTCCTGGATTTAGCTTCTCTCTGACTTACAGACCCGGCTCTCAAAACATCAAACCCGACGCCCTATCCAGAGCCTTAAACGAGGAGGTAAACGTGACCCCAGTTCCAGACACACATCCTGCCCGACTCCTGCATCATCGGAGCAATCACTTGGGACATCGAAAACAAGGTGAGAGAGGCTCTCCGTAATGACCCTGGTCCTGGTAATACTCCACCCCGCACCTTATTTGTTCCACCTTCTGTCAGATCAGCAGTTTTAACATGGGCGCATTCCTCCAAACTAACCTGCCATCCCGGAGTTTCTTGCACCCTTTCTTTCTCCGCAGGCATTTCTGGTGGCCCACTATGGAGGCAGACACAAAATCGTTTGTTTCTGCGAGTTCCATCTGCACCCAGAATAAGGGGTCGAACCAACCCAGCACCAGACTGCTCCTACCCCTCCCAGTTCCTCGACGCCCCTGGTCTCACATTGCTCTAGATTTCGTCACTGGCCTACCTCCTTCTGATGGTAACACTGTCATTCTCACCGTGGTTGATCGATTTACTAATTTTGCTCATTTTCTGCCCCTACCTAACCTTCCCTCTGCTAAAGCTACTGCCGAGGTCCTGGCAAAAGAGATTTTCTGTGTCCATGGTTTGCCCTGTGACATTGTCTCTGATCGTGGCCATCAGTTCACCTCAGCTCTTTGGAAGTCCTTTTGCCTCGCCATCGGTGCCATGGTGAGCCTAACTTCCGGTTTCCATCCTCAGTCCAACGGTCAAGCCAAGCGTGCCAACCAGGAGTTGGAAAAGACCCTTCGCTGCCTGGTCTCCTCCAATCCCTCCTCCTGGGCCTCCCAACTCCACTGGGTCGAATATGCCCACCCTCGGCCACAGGTCTGTCCCCCTTTCAGTGCTTATATGGTTTTCAACCTCCTCTGTTTCCCTCTCAGGAAAGGGACGTCATGGTACCGTCAGGCCGGGGGCCGGGGCTTCCAGTACCTTGTGGACTGGGAGGGGTACGGACCGGAGGAGAGGTGCTGGGTCCCTCGGCGCCGGATTCTGGACCCTGGTCTGTTGAGGGAGTTCCATCGGAGGTACCCAGGGAAGCCTGGTGAGCCGCCAGGTGGCGCCGTCGGGGGAGGGGCCCCAGCCAATCTTAGAATCAGTTTGCATGGTGATTATTGTCTGCTCCAGTCTAACCTGTGTTTCTCTCTGTCCCAGAAGACCTCCACTGCCTCAGCAGACAACCAGCCAGTAAGCTCTCGGTCCAGCCCGCAGCCTGGACATTTCCCCGCTCACGGATTTCCCTCATCCTCCTTTGAATAAAATATCGAAACTCATATCTGCGTTTGGGTCCTCTCTGCCTGAAAACCCTGACAATGTCATTAGTTGCATTGCACGTTACATGGTTGTGCTCTGACTTGACTTGGACACTAGCTCAGAGACTTGAGATTTGGACTCTAGCTCAAAGACTTGAGACTTGGACTCTAGCTCAAAGACTTGTGAGCATCTCTGTCACGGTCAGTGTTGGGGTAGTTACTCAAAAAAGGTAATGGATTACACATTACTAGTTACTTTTTTTAAAGTAATGCCTTACTTTACTAGATTACTCACTGCTGAAAGTAACTAGTTACACTACTAGTTAAATTACTTTTGGATTACTGCTTAACATCACCTGTGATGCACAATAACAATAAAGTTACACGTCATATATGCACAAATCAACACAAATTCTTATTATAATGCGGACATACACAGGATCTCTCTTTTATGCTCTTTAATACTACAAAGCTGCGAACATCAACCAACCTTTGTCAAGAGAAGAACAAGGCTAGAGTGCAGTACTATAATACTTAGAACTTTAATTGATTAATTTAATTTCATTGGAAAATTTATTTTTTAAATATTGAATTTCATTACTATACAACATAACTTAAAATAGGTTGTCCTTCCAACCATCTAGTTCAAATATTAATTTGTTGAAAATAATATCAATAAAAACATAGGACACTGGCCCTCATCAAAATATCAGATGATGCTGAGACTTCAAAGGAAAACAGTGAGAGGGAAGAATTTAGAAAGTTGTGTGACACTGTGGAAACCCCCCAGATGCAGTAGTTCACACCCTGGGCAGGAGTCTCTCAAATCGTTTGTCAGACAACCTGTTCCTCCTCGGAGTCAGCACAGCACTGCCCAGGCTAAAGAGCCTCGCCACAGGCGCGCTAGAGGGTGAAGTAGGCTAATACCTCCGCCCCTTAAAATGTTCAGTCCTAAACGTCAGTTTAACATTCAGGACTGATATGTCACACTGTCTGTTCTGTTTTGGTCTGTTGGTTGTCTTCAGTCAGTCATGTTATTTATAGTCTGTTTAGTATCTGTCTTATAGTATGTTGAGTTTTGGGTTCTGTCCTGTCTAGTGTCCAGTATCTGTTATATAGTTTGTCTGTGTTTTGAGTTTCAGTTATTTCTTGTGTCCAGTTACTCTGTGTGCTTGTGCTGGTTGGTCTGTTACTGTCTGTGTGTCTGGTTGTGGGGTTATTATCTGTCAGCTGGTGTTTAGTGGTGGTTTGGTATTTTCCTGATTTCAGTTCTGTTCCTGTCTCATGTATTAGTTCCGTACCTTCATGCTTGAGTTCTGCCTGCTTGTCTATTTATGTTTTCTGCCAGTTTCAGTAATCTGATTTTGTTCATTCAGCTCTAGTCTCTGTTAAGCCTTTATTATTATTCATCCACATCTTACTTAGTATCTTTCTTGTCTCGCATCTTAGTTCTTAGTCTTGTACCTTAGTTCTTAGTATTCACTCCTAGTTCTTATTTACATTATTTTGGTTTAGTCTGCTCTGTACTCTGTGTTCTAGTTCTGTGTTCTCGTTTAGGTTCTGGTACTTTGTAATATGTGTGTGTTTCTCTCTTTGTTGTTTATTAATTTTGCCCATGTCTGCCTGTGAAGTTTTTTCTGTTTTCCCCTGCTCTCTCTCTCTGCCTGCCTGTGCCTCATTAACCTTGATCTCTGTCACCTATGTTGCTCACTTCCTGCTCGTTAGTCCTTGTGTGTGTGTATATACCTAGTGTTTCTGTTTAGTCTTTGTCCGGTCATTACCTTGCGTTACCTTGTGCTACAGTGTGCATTTTGCTCGTCTGCTCAGTCTCATTTTGCTTGTCCCCCATCAGTCGTTTGGATTTTGGATTTTGACCTGTTTCTGGATTTTTCTGTTGGATTACCCTGTTTGTGTTGGATTGTGTAATTTTGGATTTCCTGAACTCAGCCGCTCTTGTAAGTGTGCTCGCCCTTTGTTTATTAAATATACCTGCTCCGCTCTGTGTCCTGCGTTTGGTTCCTACAACCTGCTTCACCACACACAAACCCTGACAAGATACCATCTACGGTCAGAACCTTCAAAACGGTATGCTACTGGTTGGTCAAGTTCACCAAATAGAGCTCCAACAATTAGTTATTTTATTGATAAGTCAATCTCTAGAAAATAATTTAGCAACTATTTTAATATGCAATTATTATTTATCCAAAAAAACCCTGAACAAACGTAATTTGCAGTTTCCAGCTTCTAAAATGTGACTTTATGCTGACTGGCTGATTGTAGATGGAATATATTTTGGGATTTGGACAGTTTGAAGACCACAGATTAATCAATTAATCATGAAAATAAATTATATCATCTTCAGTTGCAGCCCAAATGCTCTTATTTTTCAGGTCCGTGTGTTGTTTGTTTTGATGCTTGAACCAGGAGAGTTTCATGGTGACAATTTGCTAATGCCGATACTCTACAGAGATCTCACCTGCAGCTCTTTGTAGAGGCGCTCCAGCTCTGCTGTGGAGGAGGAGGAAGAGGAGGAGTTGTGGTGATGAGGAGGAGGAGGAGGCTCCAGCCTGCTGCTCCTCAGCGCCTCCAGCTGGTCGCTCAGCTCCTCCACCCTCGACACAGCGACCAGCAGCTCCCTCTGCTTCTGCTGGAACAGGCCGGTCATCTGCTCAATCTCCTCCACTGACACACAGACGCAACACGATCAATACAAGTGCCAATACCTGGGCTTCAAAAATAAGCTTGTCCTTTCTGTTGCTTTTCATTTAAAAAAAAAATTACTTTAGGGTATTTTATTTCCATTTTATTCATGTATTAGAGTGTTTGTCTGATCTTATGTCATTGCAGACCTGAAATGTTTTTGTTCCTGGTTCAACGTTGTAACTTTGTTTTGAAAAATGCTGTATAAATAAAGTTTATTATTATAAAATATAAGAAAACAAAAGTATATCTGAAGCTACGTGGTAAAAGACAAAGTCCCTGAACACACATGCAGCTCAGCAGATGTGAACCTGAAAGGATGAAATAATCACACTTACATTTCACATAGAAAGCAGATCCTTAATTTCCATAATGATAACCCTGAGTCCGGGTCAGATCTGTTTAATCTGATTTGGTCCATGCTGGTCTGTCGGCACACATGGCTGTGGAATGATTTCTGCTGACTGGGCAGATGTACACTGATTTTACACAGTTAGCTGCTGCGATGACCCAGTTTAATTACAAACTGCAAGTGGTAACCCAAAATTCATTACCCAGAAATCCCATGAGGTGAAGTTCAGTGAAGTTGTGTGAGCCAATGATCACAGCTGACCGAAGTCAAAGCCAGAGTACACATCTTTTATTAGCTTGTAAAACTCATTTGTTTTCTTTGGCTTCCTCCTGATTTTACACCATTCAGTTTGCGGGTTGTAAAATTAATTCTGCTTTTGTTTTGTTCTGAAAAGCAAAACCAACAAGATTCATTGAAACCATTTTTCTTTTCACTGAATAATCAGGCAACAATGGAGTGGATCCAGTGCCTGATTTACAAAGGCAGCAGCTCATCGGACTGGGTATCGAGAACAGTTTCCAAGTTGGACTTGGACTGGACTGTCCAAAACCCGTGCGTTTGGATTCTGCTTCGTCTTGGTTCCTAACTTCCTACATATCTCAGCTCCTGACTGAACTGCAGTGAGCATTTTACAGTCCATCAAAGTGTCTCTTATCTGCCAGGAGCTGCTACGCCGACCTAACGTCACCTCATTTGTTACGTCAAAGCATGAAAAAGAGATTCCTTCCGTTTCCAGTCCTGTTTCCAGTCCAACACGGCGTGAATCTGAAGGAACGCATCGTGTTCAACGTGTCGCACTCTCCCAGCTACAATGACGCCCCAGATCCAGCTAACGCTAACAGCAGCAATGTCTCAGGTACACAGGTGAGCTGACGTTCACCTTTTATACTGAAGGGAAACCAACGATGGCTACAAATGATTCAATAGATATTTTTCTTAGAGACGAGTCCCCAGAGATGCCCCTATAAGTTGGATTTCTGACTCGGAAAGTCAGGAGAACCTCACCAAACCCGACCTCAAAATCCAAGAAGGCTGCTCCTGGAATCAACAGCAGTGAAAACTGTAGTAACTTACTGTTCATTGCCCATCTGTCTTATTTGTGTTTCATTAAACACAGTTCAGTCCATCTTATGTCTGTAGACATGTTGCTACGATGTTTGTATGTGTAAAATACCACATGATGCCTTGTTATGAGCTGGTTTTGCTATCAGTGGCCAGAGGCATCAATATTGGTTTGACTTAAATCTGTTGTTCCAAAGGAACGCCACCAACTCAGATCAGGTGACGTCATTCCCAGCTCTGACCTCCGACTTCCGAGATAAATTGAAGGCACCATAACTCTGATGTCGTTGGGACTTCTCTAGAATAATGACAGTCTTCTTTCCTTACATTCCCCTTCTGACAGAGTTAAATCTCCTTTGCACTGTGTTTACTGCTGCTTTTCAGAGGCAGAACATTTTCCTCGCAAAACGGTCACACAAATCACATTTCAATCACATCAATCCAGTGAACTGTAGTGAGGAGCGAGACGCACCGTGCAAACACACACAAATGACTCAAACTGTGACTCCGGTGTGGAGCGCCTTGTTAATAAAAATGGTGAATGTTTCTAGGGCAGAAATCATCACCGCTGCTCCTGAAAAACAGACTCAAGTCTTACTAAAAATGGCCTAGTGTGTCTCAGGATGCCGTTCCCCTAAAAGCCACAAGATGCTGCTCTAAGAAAAGTGCATTGAAGTGAATGGAGAAAACCCGAACTTCAGGCTACATCAGGATGCTGTTGATTCTGCAGCCACACTTTAAACCAATAAAACCAAGCTTTTAACAGAAAAAATTCCACCAACACATCCAGCCACCCAGACCTCCGTCACACTGACCTAGTTTGCTGTTGCTGAGGCGTTTCTGCTCCACCTGGCCCCTGAGGGCCCGGACCCGACGCAGTTTAGCCTCCTGGTTGTGCGCGTTCTCTCTGAGCTGCTGCAGTCGCTCCTGCTCAGACACCTCCTGCTGCTGCTGCCGCTGATCCTGTAGCTTCAGGTATCGCAGCTGTTGTTCCTGCAACATCCAGTCACCCGGAAAACACTCAGTCAGTCGATTCGTACATCTGTGTCAGCTCAGAGTGAGCTGCAGCCTGCAGGGCAAGGCACTAACGTCTGGGGTGAGATTGAACACCAGCAGAAAGAAGTGGAGGGAGGGAGTTTCAGACTCTGCTAGTCCACAGGTAACAGAGAGAACAGGGGGGTCTGTAAGGGCCCCACAGATCATTTTGGCAGGTTAAAAACAAACAGTAGGAGCCATAATGTAATACTGGTTTGCTAGTAGAAATATAGATAGATTGTTTTCAGAAAATCTGTAGTGGCTGAATTTGATGGGTTTTGTGAATTTGTAGACCGGGGTGCGTTTAGCCAGTTTTTACTTGATCCGTATTGAAAGTGAGGACATGAAAGTAATGTCTCTAACTAAAATATGTACAGGATGTGATGCGTCCCTGGGAATAATCACTTTGGATCTAAAATAAACAGTTTTCAAAATATGACTGTCCATGAGAAAGTGGGCCCACTAAGGAGTAAGTTGAGCCACATGGGTGTTTGTAGACATCAGTGTAATTGTGTCTCACAAACTCAAATGCCAGTTCACAACATTTCATTAAACTTCAATAGTGAAACGTTGCAGCTCCCAAGTTATTTCATATCGGTGGATCACTGAAAAGTCATCCTGTTGACATATGGACTTCCTGTTCTATCCCACTCCCACCGAGCTGTCCAAATCCACTAGAGGAGTTGAAGCCCTGTCTGTCTTCCATTTATAGAAGCATGACATGATGGTTTCTGGTCTAAAATTCATAACGTCACATCATTTTGGTGATGTGTAAGAATGCAATGTAGAATTACAGTCAAACAGCTGCCTCAACTTACCCCATGTATTTTGGCTCAAATTATCCCGTCCCTGCCATTTTAACAAACTTGTGTCATCCAACAGTTTAGAGCTAATGTCATGCTAATAGTATAGCCACATGTTGTAACTTCCTAAAGCACATGCGTGAGAATTTTTCAAACTTGTCTGTAATTGTTTAGACGCACAAATCAGGACTCCTTGAACTCCTTGGGCGTGTTGTACCTTGGAGGCCAACAGCTGCTGCTGGGCATTGATCTGCTGCTGCTGTCGGGCTGCCAGATCCTGCAAGTCGCTCAGCGTCACGTCCAGACGAGCAGCTGAGACCTGCAACACACACAGTCAGAGTTCACCTTCAAGTGGACGTGAACAACCTTTAAGAGATACACACAGTGCAGCCTTCACACCACCGCAGGATTTAAAGCTGCAATACTCAACTTTCTCTACATTCAAATTACAGCACAGGTAACAGAGGCTCTAGTTGGCTGTTTGTAAAGTTGTTTCACTTGTTTTACTAGTGAAAAGTGCAGTGAAAATTTTACCTTACTAGTCACCAATTCATCCAACAATAACTCCAAGGCTAACTGATGCTAAATCCACCATGTGTCCTTTTCTATTTCCACACCTGTTCAACATACAACATGTAAATCAGAACAACTTTAAGGTGTTGATTTAGTTGATTTCCCCCTGCTTCCAGTCTTTCTGCTAAGCTAGGCTAACCATGTTCTGGACTTCTTTCTTTATTGTATTACAGAGACTGCTATCTATCTTCTCATACGTTTCTCAGACAAAAAGTCTCTCACCCCATTCTCCACAGATCTCTCCACAGAAGCTTTCACCTGGTCCCTCTTCATCATCTGATCTGCAGCTCTGGATACACCTGGACAAGAAAACAAAGTTAGTGTTGATGGTAATTTATACCGTTTTAGCCATGATAGTGGCTCTAATGTTAACTGGTCCAATGCTGATGGAACTTTCTGAACAACTTTTTAATGGATTGGATCAAGGAGCTGCAGCGTTAAATGTTTAGTTTAGAGAATGTAACACAGTCTTGTCTGAACATCTCTCTAACACCATTTTGGTCTTTGGAGATGGTCACTGTGTCAGTGAAGGCAATCATAGTCATGGACTCCTGCCATGACGTGGCTGATGGAAATTGCAGACTACATGTTTGACCTCAACCAACTGGCTCAACTTGCTCCTGATGAGGGCTAAGGACTTCCTATTCAGAATCAGAAGGAGCTTTATTGCCAAGTACTGTTTTACACATACAAGGGATTTGTTTTGGTGAGGTGCTACACGTAGACAAACATACAGATGACATAAATAAATGTAGAAATATATAAATATGGAATAGACAATGCAAGTTATATAAGAATAATTAAAAGAATAGAGAAAAATGAGTGTCAGTGAGGGTCCCGTGTCTTGCTGATGAGTCTAGCTGCAGACGGGAAGAAACTGTTTTTGTGGCCTTTTGTTTTTGGGTCCTGATGGACCGCAGCCTCCTGCCAGAGGGGAGAGTCTGAAACAGTTTGTGTCCGGGGTGGGAGGGGTCAGCTGCAATCTTTCCTGCTCGCCTCAGAGTCCTGGAGGCGTGCAGGTCCTGAAGAGAAGGAAGATTGCAGCCAATCACCTTCTCTGCAGAGCGAATGATAGGCTGCAGCCTGCCCTTGTCCCTGGCAGTGGCAGCAGTGTACCAGATGGTGATGTTGTTCCTCTTTGTCCAAATCCACAAGAGGAGTTGAAGGCCAGTCTGTCTTCCGTTTATATGGCATGATGGTTTAGGGTCTAAAATTAATTTTGGTGATGCATAAGAATGTAATGTGGAATTACAGTAAAATAGCTGGCTTAACTTCCCCCATGTATTTTGGCTGGAATGCACCATCATCAGTTACACATTTAAAATTGTCCAATGATTTGGTTTCTGATGAAATACCGGCAAATCTGATGACACTAATTGCAATGCTGCTAAAAGTCTGTGGCAAGTAATGCCTGTTTTTTGGAAAGCACCACACATGCTGAACTGTGAGACCTTTTATCAGATCACAAAAAGCTCAGAGGGGATTTCCTTGTTTTTAGGACAAAAATCACAACAAATCACAATCCATGGTAAAACCCCACAGTCCTGCAGCTGCACACTCGACTCTGATAGAGTCATAAGCTGATTACAGTTTGTCATCCACTGTAGTTACACACAGCTCCTTCGTTACTGTACAGACGATCCTGCTGTTGATCTGCACCACGTGGTACTTCGACATGCACAAAAAATAACTGGATTACCTTGAATATATATAGTTTAAAGTATTTTTACTCAGTGTTCTGAGTGATCTGAGTGTTCACAGTTTGTTTGGAGGGAGATTCTCACACTTCCAACAATGTTTGTTCGCTCTGCATCCGTGACAAGTATTTTAATACTAATTAAGACAAGTTTGCAGTCTCTCAGCTACAACTTAAATAAAATGTACCAGAGTCTGGCAGCTGACTGTGAACAAGGTGTGGTTTCTACCAAATCCCTACAGATATGCAGTGACGAAAGTACTAGATGGAATCACCTTTACAGTTTGCTGAGTTGTGGCTTTAATTCATTTTGCTTATGGAGCTGCAGAGTTAAATTTAGAGAAGTAGTTTAGAGAATGTAAATGGCCAGAATGCCAAATTATTGCAGCAAAATATGTATCCTCATGCCACGAACTGAGGACAACCAGTGGAAACTCAGACAAGACTGATAAATATATTAAATACTAATTTTCAAATTATTATTATTTCATTGTTTGTTATTTTATTAATTGTTCTTTTATTAGTTTTTTATTTCACATTTGATACTTATTTTGTAGATGTTTTTTATTTATTTATTTTCTATTAATACACACACACGCTTACTGTTTTATTTCTTTATTTTTATTTATAATAATTATCTTTATTTTTTATTTTACACATACAAACACACAGTTTTGCTGTTGTATTTACTTTATTTAATGAACTGTATGAAATGAATTGTTCTTTTGTAATTTATTAGTAGCTTTGGCCACATTGTTGTTTAACATTCATGTCAATAAAGCTGAATTGAATTGAATTGAATGTAACAAAGTCTTGCCTGAACATCTCTAAAACGCCATTTTTGTCTTTCGAAATGGTCACTGTGTCAGAGAAGGCAATCATAGTCATGACTTGGCTAAGAGAAATGGCAGACTACGTACTGGCCTTGACCAATCAAGTTATTTGGCAAGAAGGTGCCAGAGACTGACTTCCCTGATCCACCTGACAGCACCAACATCATAATCCCTTTCTTACTTTGTCACGTTTAGAGTTGTGCAGTGAACGCTGCCTGGACGTCCGGAGATTCAGCATTGTTGTCTTGAAGCAGGAACTTCCTGGTCTGAAAGTGAAGCCACTGCTGAAGCGCCTTAAACCTGCATCCTCTCTAGCAGCCAGCAGGGGGCGACTCCACCGGCTGCAGAAAGAAGTTTGATTGTATAGAAGTCTATGGTAAAATGTTTCTACTTCTCAGCTGATTTATTCCCTCAGTAAAAACTTTCCTGATGAGTTTATGGTCTCAGTTGCTAGTTTCAAGTCTTCTTCAACACAGCATGATGTTCATTTAGTAAATTATGGTCCCATTTAGAGGAACATAGACCAGAAAGCAGGGGAGGCTTTAGTGAGGGGCTACCTTCTGGATAGAGCCATCACATGCTCTGTGTACATTTACCGAGCCGTGAACTTTGGGTGCTGTCGGTGCTTTCGTCTCAGAGCTTTGACCCTTTCACAGAGTGTTTTCACTTCAGGAAAGTTAACTGGAACAATTTGGTCCTACAAATGTCTTCTTGTTCAGCGTATGGTTTTAATAAAAGACACTAAGAAGCAGGTTGTACATTTTATTTTAAGCCTGTTTGTCACTAGCCAAAATGTTAACATGAATCACGGATGCATCTTGCTAACCAAGCTAGCTAGCTCCACCATCTCATCAGTCTGGCTCCAAAAAAACAAGATGGTGACAGCCAAAATGCCAAACACGAGGCTTCAAAGCAGCAGTCCCCAAACCAATGTTAGTGTTGTGGTGGCAGCCCGGCTGACGGTGAGTGTCCTGGTTATTTCTGCTTTTTCCTTGGTTTTCGGTTGCCTGCCTGCCTCCCTGTGTCTCCTCCCCTGTGTGTGTGCTCTCTCTCTCTCTCTCTCTCTCCCTCTGCACCTGAGCCCAGCCAACGACCCGCACCTGCACCTCATCAGCCACCTCTTCAGCCTGCCACACCTGCCAGTAGTCAACCTCATCCCTGCCTGTACTTCAACCCCGGTTCTCCACACCATTCTTGCTTGATCGCCGTTGCTCCATACCCGGTGCCACCTCCACGTTCAGGCTCTCGTGGTTTTTTGTTTGGTTCATTTTCCCTGTGCTTTGTCTCCGTGATCTCAAACCCTGTCTTTCTCCCTCCCAGGTTCACTCACCCTCGTCCTCCGTTCAGTCGGCTGGGCTCATCCACCTCCTCGGACTTCCCCCACGGTGTCCTCCCTGTTCTGCCTCACCTCCTCAACCACAGTGTTCCCTGGTCCCCAGTCCCCTTAGTTTCCCGTGCCTGAGTTTTCCCGGCATCCACCTCTCCCTCCGCTCCAGTCCCTCTACCCCTTTTTCCCCTCAATAAACCTCCTTCGCTCTGAGTGCTGCGTTTGGGTCCTCTGTCCCCACACCACACCACACCACACCACCCTCGTAACAGTTAAGTTTTGTAGACGTATAGTCTTAACGATACTGCATAACATTGGGTTGTGGGAGTACACAGAATGTAAATGCTCTGTATAGCGCCTTTCTAGTCTTTTTGACCACTCAAAGCGCTTTTACACTACATCTGCATTCACCAGTCACACACATTCACACACTGAGCCTAAGTGCTCAAACAAACTAACATTCACACACATTCGGTGACTGAACCGCTGACCTTCTGATTAACCGGCAACCCGCTCTACATCCTGAGCCACAGCCGCCCCAGAAGTAATGGGTGTTTTTAAAATCTGGTCTATAACATGAGTGTGTTTCTTACCTGACTCTTGTCCTGGTGCTCTCTGGTGACGCAGGAGGTACTGAACCTCCCCCCTCTGCTGCCCCCATCGCTGCAACACCTCCAACATCGGCTCCCCTTCTCCAACGACACGATCTGATTAGTTTAAAAGACAGAACGTAGACTGTTAATTTTGACTAAACTGTGATTACGAGGGGAAAAAAAGTTTTAGCCTGATGAGATAATAAGATCTCAAGGTGACCTGAGCCTCTCCACGTCTCGGACAGGTAGCAGTCGCCCTCGCCGGGCTCCTTGCAGAGCTCCACAACATCTCTGCACAGCGTCTCCGGCGTGATGGGAACCTCGCTGAAGTGCTGCTCGTTGTTGCTGAGGTACACGGTGAGGAACATCTACAAAAGAGCAGAAACACCAGAAACGATAAGGGTGGAGTTACATTAATTTCCTCTGTAGATAATGTCAGGTGAACGTCTCACGGAGCAACACTGGCTTCAGATGAATTGATGAATGATTTTATTGGCTGATTTCACTTTTTCAGACTCTGCTTTTACTTCTTTGTCACGTGGAATCAACTCTGGAAGTTTTATGGTGAGACCCAATGTGCATGTTTCAGCTTTAATAGTCCGATGACAATGTCAATCACACATCAAAGGAGGTGCCCAGGTCTTAAAACCAGCGTCTGGACGAGGAAACCGGACCATTGCTGAGCTTTTCTAAGAGCTGATGGCAAGATCCAGGATTAACACTTATTCAGCTACTAATTTCTGATTTTGTGCTTCCTGCGTCTTTAAAACATAAAATACACATTGATTGTGTTGATAAATGAGTTTGTGAAGTGATGCACTCAACCCACAGACAAGCTAAAAACAAAACCTGTCTTCTTCACCTTCACGGCAGCATCCTGTGCTATTTAAGACAAAATCAGATATTTGTGGACATACTGTAACTCCCATGATGCACTGGGCCATCTGTTACTCCAGCAGGGTATCTGCTGTCGGGCCCAGAGCCAGATCGCCTCCCACAGCCCGCCAACCTTCATAGCAGCAGCGTTTTCCAGCCTTTATTTATCCTGGTTGGGTGGTGCTGAGCGAGGACTTGCTCAAAGGCCCGTCGGAGGCCACTGAGCTTCATGCTCTCTGAGGATCTGAACCTTCAACCTGACATCAGCCCTCTACTTCTCTTCTTCCACTCTGCCTGATGTGAAAAATGAGCTGCCTTCTTTGACCTTTCTGTTGGGTTTTCATAAACAGTGGGAACAACACAAAGCAGGTTGTTCGGATTCCCGGGTAAATAAATACAAGACAAAAGGGGGAATGGAAATCCCCGGAAAATTAAGTCACACTGCACCTTCTTGGTAGAAGACAGATAAAAAGCCTTCCTGTGATGATCATAAAGAAGCCTCTGGTGTTCCCCGGGGTCAGTAAACTGTTCTTCATGGTTTCTAAAAATGTGAAAGTGACACTGTGTGTTTGCACATTATTCTGTCCTCATTCTGTCTTTGAGCTGCTTCCACCTACGAGCCTTAAAAAGTCCTTTCAACACAAAAACACGGATCTACAGAAAGTCTTGCTTGGAGCCAACAGCAGTCAAGAGAAGAAATCCAGGACAGCTGAGATGAAACCTTCATCAATTTAAAACTAATTTCAGACCTACACAGAGCTCTGTTTCTACCTTACTGACAAGGTGAGTCTGGATGTTTTATTATCAAGGGGCAGACAGCAAGATGCCGCCTGGAGGATTTCAAGTACAGTCACACATCTGAGCCAAGTTGTTATTATGCCTCATCAACATCTTCACACTTCCAATGTGTTTTCAAATAACAACCCCAATCTTATGATGGTAAAAAAAAATGAAAGGGTAAATGGTCACATTTAAGTAGAACTTTCATCCAAAGCACTTTATAATTTAACCTCTCTTTCACCCATTCACACACACACAGTCACACACCGACGGCAGTGAGCTACAACACAGAGTGCTGGCCAACCATCAGGAGCAAAGTGACTGTGCTGTTAAGTTGCAAGATTCTGCAGCCATGCTTGCAGGTATAATGTCTATCACGTTCACAATCATAGTTTAGCACATTAGCATGCTAATATTTAATTAGCACAAGACACAAAGTACGCCAAGGCTCATGGGAACTAGTTCTGCAGGTACTTGGTCGTAAAGCAAAGTGTTGACCTGATGATGGCGCTAGATGAGAAGTGAGAGGATCAGAAAAATTATTACAGTTCATCCTGACAGGAACACGAAGGGCTGAACCACATTTCATCACAATCTATCTATTCTTTGTCGAGATATTTCAAAACCACAAATATGAATCTCATGGTGGTGCTTAGAGGAAAAGTCAAGGGATCACCGAGATCAGTATTATTCGTCCTGTGGGGAACATGGATGTTTGCACAAAATGTAACACTGCCTTCTACGTAGCTATGCTGACAGACTGACATCCAGTTACGAATCCTAAAATGTTTTTGGTTGATTCTTTGAAGTCATGTTGACGCTGCTTCTTTATGACAAAAGTCTGAAATTCATTTTTTTAGGAAGAGGATACATGATGATGGATTTGGAGCAGATTTGTTGTTTATTTCTGAGAATAAAATTTCTCATTTGGAGGAAGCAGATAAAGTGTGAACCTGGCAGAGAGAGAGATCTGTTCTTCAGGCTTTGGAACAAGTACACAGAGTACACAGAGTACACAGAGTACACAGTCACAATAGCTTAAACTGCGAGCTGAAAGCTTTCTGCTGCCAGTTTTTAAACACCAGGTCACACATCAGGGGGGATTCTGGGTAAAATGATTAATGTTTTGCTCTTCAAATATCTCTGGGAAAGGTTTGGAGGTAATATTCACTTTGCCAGCTCTGTCCTGGTTCACATCCAAACTAAAAGCTTACAGCCACAGTGGACTAGCTCAGAGGAGGTTCACATTCAGCACTGCAGCCCATTAGCTGGTCTGCAGAGGTGGATCATGGTTCAAGCCTCTCCTCTCATCAGCCAATGTTCTTGTCAACAGAAAATCAAAGTAATCTTTCAGTGTGTCCGACATTAATGAAACCAACAGAGGCTGGAGCTGAACCAGAATCAGCCTCTGTGAGAAGCAGCTGTCCTGCTGTCCTAAATGCAGCTCTGAAGGAAAACTGGAGCGCCGCCGTTTTCCTTCAGGTTCATGCAGATGAAGTGGGTCACTGCCGTCAGTCAGAGAACCAAGGTCGACTAGGAAACGCCACAGCCAATCAGAGCCTGGAGAGGAGGGGCCGTCTGTCCCTCAGGACGACAACAGGGAGGGGGAGTGAGACCTCCTGTCATCAGCGAGCATCATTAAACAATCTCAATACGTTGTGAGTACAGACTGAAGGCGTCAAAGTTGAGAAGAATCACAGTTCAAATATTAGAAATGGTCTCAAATGCATCCCGAGTGGGCACTAATGATCATTTAAAGTGGAGCTGCTGGAGGACTGTGGCGACTGTCTTTAAAGGTTTTTCTTTGTGATTTCAATAATGAAGATGAGATCAGATGTTCCTTTATTAATGTTAAGAAAGAGGAACAAAATACAATAAAAGTAGAATATACATCCATCCATCCTCAACCGCTTTTCCTGTGTACAGGGTCGCAGAAAGTAGAATATACACACTTTATAAAATCAAATATAATAACAGAAATATAATTAAGATAGAGTCTGAAGATATCAAAGTCTGAACATAACTTCTTCATGTCGGATTTGAGACATCATCATCCAGAAAGAAGTTAGCTTCATGTTAATGTGCACATTTTATTCATGATGTTAATCACTGTAAAGCTACTTACATAAACTATTGCATATTATGTGTTTATAATGTTATGGTGCAAACGTAGCCTGAACTACAGCTTTGTTTCATTCTGTCAGTCTGACAGCGCGAGAGCCTGATTTACATGTAGCCGAGAAAACAAAGACGGACTGTTCATTCTGAGATCCTCTTATCTACAACATATACAGAGTCATTTCCATACCGTCATAAACACCCAGAACAGGTGCCAGACTCTGCAAACTAAACAGGAAGCTGCAATAAAAGTCAGAAGACAGTCCGCCTGTCAACAGGCCTCGTTAAACTCCTGAGGCTGCAGCTCTTAATCCAACCAGGAATTAGCACAGCATCACGCTGCTTAATACCTCCAACCAGCCCACAACCCCCCACTGCAGAGATGGAGCAAATGAGCTGTCTGAAAGACATCAACAGCTTCTTCAAAACAATGAAGATTCACCAACATGAAACCGACCAGTCGGCCACAGCGACAGCTAAACAGAGACGTTCTTCTATTTAAAGTTTATGGCAAACTCTTCTGTGACAGCTGCCTCTTTTTATTTAGAGGGACATTTTTTATTAACATCTGCTGTTTTATTATTGTTTTATAGTCTTTGAAGCTCCAATTTATGGAAAATATAATCAAAATGACATTATATATAACTAACTTGTTGACACTGAGAATTTGGACTGGGGGGGATTCAAACCTCTGAAATCAGACAGCAGCCCCCAAACACTGTACTAACGTAACATATGTAGTAAGAAACCAGGGTTCCCACTCTCTCCTAGAGATCATTTTACAAGACTTTTTCAGAGATGATCTAGCTGGTATGACTTTCTAACATCCCTGTGGTCCTGAGCCCAGATGCAGTATAACGGTGTCAGACATGTTGCTCTGCACGTGCATCAGACCGCTGTCACAACAAGCACCACACTTTATATAAAGTTCCTTATGAACTTGGCGTATAGATATGCAAGCGTAATACGATCAAAAAAACGGGACTACTTTATAGGTGTACAAATATCAAAAGTTAATTGATGGCAATTGTTAACCAAGTTGAGCAATAAAAAACAATAACGATAATTATCACAATATAATTTTCCTCACTGACAATATGACAAATGTTCAGTAAGATTTAATTCATTTGAATCATGAACGAATCAGCACTTAATTTTTCTATTAAGATATTTATTTTGTTGAGGAAAAGGGACAGAAAAAGACTTTAATTAATTTAACTTGTGCATATTTGTTGAAAACAGATTTTATCAGAATAGTTCTGAATGTCCTGCCTCAGATCTGTGAAGTGACACTCTGTTTGGCATCAAGTGTTTGTTCTGACCAGAAAGAAAAGTTTAAAACCACAATTAACTTTCAGTCAGTAGCAAAACTCAGCCTTTAAACCTGAAAGAAACAACGATTTGGCTTTTATCCTGATAATTATCGATATTGAATTATCAACCCGAAGTAACGTCTTTAGGATCTGTCATGCTGACTTTTTTGAATTGAATCTGATCCCAGACCAGACAGGAAACAATAAAAATGTGAAAAGAAGATTGTTGTTGTAGTGAGGAGGCAACACGTGAAGCAATGCTGGACTAACTGAAGTGAAAATATAAACTCTGCTGTTAATCAGTGCGATGAAGGATTTAACGTCTTCCCTTGGTGCTGCCCGGTCTGCTTCTGCTTGGGGGAAACATGGTGGCAGCTGGCACGCTGCAGGTCACATCCCAAATGTTTTGTAGGCGGCGTGGACGGCTGGAGCCATATGGTCGACAGCGTCACGTGACACACCAATATTGGATTAACGAGGCACGCACACACACACACAAACAGCCCAAACCCTGCCTGCTGTTCAGGATCCTTCCATTGTCAGCTACACCTGAAAGAAGGACTCTTTTCTGATTGGCTGCCTGCATATTTCCTCGCCCCTAATTGGCCAGTCCTGCATGTCACTGTGGGCTGTGGACAAACGTTGACCAGGAGGTCAATGATGAAAACAATGAACCAGCAGTCAATAAAGCAATCTTCAGTTCATAATGAGATCCCTCTAACCCCACCAGACAAAGTCCCGTCATCATTACCATATCACACGCACATGCTAAATCAGGGGTGTCCAAACAACGAACTGTGGCCCACTGCCTGATTTAAAATGTAAACTAGAATATGGGTAGTTTGAACATCTACTTGACCAAAAATGATGGATTACCATTCAATGAAAACTTTTACCTGAGCTGATTAAATTTCAGAATTTGACCCCTGACTATTTTTCAGTAAATGGACCACAAACAAAAAAGTTTGGCAACCCCTGTGCTAGCATGTTATCATTTAACATAATCATGCTGAGCAGATTAAAGCTGCATGTCTTCAGAACGTCCCATAATTCTGACACATTAATCCAGTTAATCCAGTTTGGTACAGTGGTAGCCTTTAACCTGAAAACCAGATACATGAATCCTAAATTAGCGTCTAGTAAAACCAGATACAGTTGCAGTGTCTCAACTGGCCCTCAGTACTCACACTTGCTATTTCGATTGTATCAAGTACGTTCACACTGAGAAGAATGGTCAAAAGGTCAAGTGTGGAACGCAGGACACTTCTCACCCTCAACGGTCACTTTCAGCTACGTAGCAGAAGGGGAGGGATCACCGCAAAGTAGAAGTACGTTCATTTTTATTTATTTTTAATCAAACTGAAGTCAAATGACCTGACAGGTTACATTACACGAAGAAGAAGAAGGAGAAGGAGAAGAAGCATTTCCACTTTGTATTTAAGACGCCACTCCCCTGTTGAAATATATTTGCAGTACGCCAGTAAGTACATGTGTACACAGTGTACTGCATGTTAGTGTACTAACTGAATGAATATGATTCTCTAAATCAGCTGTTTTAGGGGTTTTTTTTGATGCTCATTTTCATTGAAAAACATATTAAAATGATTTACGGTGTGATTATTGCAAAGATCTGAACCAAACAGAGATGTTTCCTCTGAGTCTGGAGAATGTGATGTGTAGGCCAGAACGTCTCTGCAGAACCACAATATTTAATTTAAAATGATGTTTTGACACAAATATTGCCTTCAACAGATATTGCACCTCCTGCGATCTGAAAATTGCAGTAGGCCAGATAATGATTTCGATATGATTTCAATGAATTTTTCAACCCAATACCAAGTGAAAGATATCGCAGCTGTCAGAAATTTTATTTAAACACGACCAGAACAACAAAGTATTTATCGTCAGGCCGGGGTTGTAAATGAACATGAAGGTTAAAACTTCCCTGCTTTAGTTCCTCGTTGCCTGAGGAATACTAAAACAATGCTGATCCCATGTGACCTTGAACGTGTGTGTGTGTGTGTGTGTGTGTTTCTGGTTACTGTGGAAACAGTTACCAGGCAGCATGATGAGGACGTAGTATAATGATCAGGCTGCGTTTTAAAGGAAGCATGAGTGAAACATTTAGGGATATTTTTACGTTTCAAATCACACACGAGCTGAAAAAACCCTGGTAAGGCTCGTCTTTATTCTGAGGTAGGAATCATTTGTTCATCTTCTCAAAGCACCCTGAGTGGATGTTACACACTACTGTCTGAATAATAATAATAATACAGCGATGCTGGTCAGAGAAGTTCAGCTCACTGTTTCCTCAAACAGACCTTCCTCCTCTTCATCATCATGTTCCTATTTTATTTATCATTTAATGAGCAAAAGGGGAAGACAGCAGATCTTATATGCAGATTTTTAAATGTTAACTGTTGACATTAGGATTCACTGGACAGCTCACACCTCTCTGGTTTAATTTGCTGCCACGACTGAATCCCAACAACTCAAATATAAACAGACTGTAGTGGTGAAATTGTGTTTAATAAATGTTAGCATGCCCAAACTAAGAAGGACATTCGGTTTGAAATATAACGTAGGTCTACATTCCAGGGCGTCCAACACAGGCGCTTTGAGAAAGCTGGTTGGTATCTGAAGCGTCTGAACGAGACACTCTGGACTTTCAAGTAACTTTAATGTTACCCATCCACCGTCACGTAATGTCCTTATTTCAACCATGATGTTTTCCTAAACCTAATAAAGAACTTTTTCATTCCTAAACCTAACCAAACTGTATATATTAAAAATACATATTAAAAAGGGTTTCTTGTGCGTCTATATGTTGTGTTAGGCTTTTTCAAAGTGTCGGTCTCTGAGAGAAGAAGGTTCTCGGAAACTGGAAAATCCAACTGTGTATTTTTTGTTTTTACATGCGGTGTGGTGGAGAAACCAGCCTCAGTCCTATCTGAATAAAAATAAAGTGTGATTTTTCAAAATAAAGTAAGTCTGTTGATGCCATGACTTATTGTTAGCAAGGAGTGTCAGCTGGAAGAATCTGCACAATACTAACTACTAAACACGGATTCTGACAAGCACGTGTAGCCAGACCTTCATCCTGATCTGCTTCCCTTCCTGAGCAAAATCCTGGAAAGAGTAGTCGCTGCCCAACTTCACCAACACATGTCCCACTATGATCTCTATGAACCCCTTCAATCTGGCTTCAGAGCGCACCACAGCACTGAGACTCCCCTCGTTAAAATCACTAATGACCTCCTCATCGCAGCTGATTCTGGCCATATCATCATCCTCAGTCTTCTAGATCTCTCAGCAGCCTTTGACACTGTTTCCCATACCATCCTTCTCAACCGTATATCTGAATGTGTAGGCCTCACCAGTTGAGCACATTCTAATAGGGAACAGTTCGTCACCTACAGAGATTCTAGCTCCTCCGGGCCCCAGTTAAACAAGTTGTGCCTCAAGGTTCTGTGCTTCGACCCCTCCTTTTCACCATTTAAATTCTCCCCCTTGACCAGATAATCTGCCACCATGGTCTCAGTTTCCACTGTTACGCTGATGACACACAGCTGTATCTTGGGACCAAACCATCCACTCAGCTGCCCCCACTGTCACTTCTCCACCCCTACACCCCCTCACGGAACCTGATGTCCACCGACAAGGGCTTGCTTTCTGTCCCCCACACCAGACTGCAGACTTTTGGGGACAGAGCTTTCAGCGTCGCAGCCCCCACCCTTTGGAACTCCATCCCCTCAGAGATCTGCAAAGCTTCCTCTTTGGACACTTTTAAAAATCTGCTAAAACCCTACCTCTTCAAGGCATTCAATCCAGAACGACCTTTTGTTGTTCTGTTGTTTGTTGTGTCTCTGTAGTTATGTGTAAAGCGTCCTTGGGTCCTTTGAATGGCATTATAAAAATATAAGTTTTTAAGTATTATTATTATCTTCCGAAGCTCACTGAGCTCTGTGCAAAGAGCTGTACAAAAGAGAATAGGATGATTATCTCTGGACTGGTACTTGAACTTCAGTCTCCTCAGGGAAAGTCCTGAGTTTACTTGACTCATCCATCCACCACCTCCTCACACAGACTTTGTCGCTCTTTATACCACGTCACCTGACTTCTTCTGCCACTAGAGGTCACGGCCTAAACAACAAACCTAAATATGGGTCGTAATAAGCTGCTGCATGATCCACCTGTACGGCTGTTTCTCTGCTGTTGATGGGCCGCCTGGTCAGGTGTTGCAGACATGATCGAGTACTAATTATGGAAACAGACTTTAATGCAACATCCCTGATTTCAAAATGAATCAATGATGCTTTTGAGTGGAGTTTTATTGTTTTCACGCAGCCAAAAAGATTCACAAGCCAGAACAAACAAGCTGTTTTGCTAGGATGGTACACAGAGGAGCACCAGACGCCATTTTTCCCACCACACACGCTTAGTTAAATCAGGGTATTACAAAATGGGAACTTATTCTCCAGCCATGTTTTTGGCCTCATTAGAGACCCTCGGCAGTGAGAGGCAGGACAGACCAGCCCTGAGAACCTGGTCCAGAACAGAACAGAACTCAACATGTCCAACCTGTTCAGAAGCAGTAAAACTGAGGACAGCACTGCAGTGTGGATGAAAAGGTCAAAGCTTGTTTTTCCCTTTTAAACCAGGGGAGGACCAGCATTCAAAATGAAGACAATGGCACAATGGTGGTGTTCTATAATTAGAGCTGATCTCAGAGCTTTGTTCGTATGACGATGAGGTTCACTTTGTTTCTGCCAAAGTTTCCTCTGACCATCCTATGATCTGTTGCTAATGTCACTGATCTTCATATCCATGTGTTCACTTCGAATGTTCCATGAGTTGTTGATTTTTCTGTTGATCGACAAACTGATGAATTTACTAACTGATTCGGCACTAAACTTTAAAGTTCCTCCACCTGGCGTCATGTTTTTAGGAGACTGTCCTTACAGAAAAACACCAATATAGGTTGTTTGTGCAGAACGTTCTTAGGACCCATATTTACGTTTATTGTTGCAGCAACTTCTAGTGGCTGGACAATGGCACCAAAAAAGGAAGTCGGGTGACGTATTTTAGTAAGAAAGTTTATGTAAGTAGGTTGGATAAGTCAAACCGTGGACTTAAACTCAGGAGAACGGTGTTCTAGGCCCGTTTGAAACCAAGTAAATGTTGAGTTATTTTGAGTTTAAATAGAGTTACTGACAAGTTTAACCCAAATTACAACGTTTTCCTAAACCTAATCAAGTAGTTGTCGCCTAAAGCATAATTTATACTTCTGCGTTGAATCAACAGTGCGTAGCCCCGTACCCTACACAGTATCCAATGCCGTCGCCTGACGTGCATCTCCTCATAAATGTAACTAAACGTCGGGGCGACACAGACCGTAAGGACTGTGATCGGTTGGCTGGGTAATAATAATGCATTATAATAATGCATTACATTTATATAGGGCTTTATCATGGAAACTCAAAGCACTTCACAGTGAGGTGGGGGGGACTCACCTCAACCATCAATGTGTAGCCCCCACCTTGGTTATGCACGGCAGCCATTTAGCGCCAGAACGCTGACCACACATCAGCTAGAGGCAGAGAGGGAGGGAAACATTGAGCCAATTACTATGGGGGATCATTAGATGGCCAGATGGTGAAAGCCAGGTTGGAAATTTTTGCCATGACACCGGGGTACCTACTCTTTACGACAAGTGCCGTGGGATTTTTAATGACCACAGTGAGTTAGGACCTCGGTTTAACGTCTCATCCGAAGGACGTTATCTCCACAGCACGGTGTCCTGCCGGCGGGTAGCCTCGCAATGCCTCTGAGCCGACAGGAAGTGCTCCGGGCTTTGAAGTACATTTACTAGTGGCCAATCTAGCGGCTATAACACAGTGGATCAATATATTTGAGCATCACAACCCGAGCAAAATGACTCGTTTCACTATCAGAATGTGATCCATTCTGTCGATAACATTTGAGAAACAGTCACACGTATACAATTTTACCCCCATTCACATTAGCGAAGGGCTAAACTGTAAATTAGCCTGCTCGGCCAGCAAAAGTCAACACAGTGGACGCTGTAGCGCTACCGCCAATAGTTGGCGGTGTAACTGCAGAACGACGCAGACACCGGTACACAAGTATGAATGTATGGCTATGTGCGTAGCTACACACATAGCCCCAACGCAGGAGTATAAATCACGTTTAAGGCTCCATCCACACTCTTACGTCTTGGATTTAAAACTCAGACCTTCTGCTACGTTTCCTCCCGTTCAGACTAAAATGTTGAAGTTTAAAAACGCTGCTGACCCTGTTTTGGTTTTAAACTCTGGGGTAGCGTGTTAGTGCTGACAGGTGAAAACGATGTTTAATGTCATGTGACGTAGGTTAACGCTCATATGTCATTTTGGGAGGCATGGATAAGTGACCTCTGTTGCAGCTTAGGTTGGAGGACTTGTTGATTTTTAGACACCTGAACGCTGCCAGAATTTAAAAGGACCATATCTGTGGGTTTCATGTTTTAGCTCATCAGTTAGTCAGAGCTGAAGCTTTCATCTCCTCCTGGGTGATTTCATTTCTCCTTTGCTTGATTTTAATTGCAACTTAGATCTTTTTTTTTGTGGTGTTGGCGTTCTCCACTTGTGTGTCACATTGTACACTTATGTTTCTACTACTGAGTCCATGTATTTAATTATTCATGAGAACTGAGAACAACGCAGGACCATAGATACCAGTTTTTATGCTCCATGTATCTGCTGCAACTCTCAGTACTTTTGAATCAAGACTGAAGACTTTTCTTTTTGCCTTTTATTAGATCAAATTTAAGGCTTTTGATTAATGTTTTATCTTGTTTTAATTTTCTATTTAACTATTTTTAAAATTGTATTTCTATGTCTTTTTATATCGCCCTGTGTAATTGAATTTGCCCCTTTGTTGTAATGTGCCATAAAAATAAACTTGCCTTGCATTAAAAGTAGTCCACCATGTGCGTTTCATCATTGTAGTAAATTCTTTCTCAGCTGCAGACCTGAAGCATCTCCATAACAGACCTTTTGTTTTTCAGTAATATGAAGACAATGGAAATAAAATAAAACTCTTGCAGCCCCAGAAGCCTCCCCTGATTTAATCCCGTTAATCACCCCCCTCAGTCTGCACACAGAGGAGCAGGAACTAACCTGGACAGAACTGTATGACGGTAAAGAGTCTGCTTTTATTAATATATTTCACCCTAACTCGTCAGGTTTGGGGTTTTTAACAAAATAAAAGCTGCAGCTTAATTATTAATGATGGAAACTAAATGATTGGATAAAAATGTTTTTACACTCACCGGCATCATGTTGGCAGGTTTCTTCTCTGTCGCATCCAGACTGCAGCTCAAACCATCACCCCGTCCTCCTCCTCCTCCTCTTCCTCCTCTGGTCTGCTGGTCTCAGTCCGCTGGATCCACATCCACTTTATTATAATTAATATTAATATTTCAGCTGCTTCTCGACCTGTTGCCGGGAGCCAGCGGGCCTTTTCTACCTGTCTGCGGTCCGATCCCTCAGGCGAGAAGAGGAAACAGACTGGTTTCTGCAGAAGATGCGGTTCGGGGATAAAAAAAAAAACTGAGGTGGGTTTGATGATCGGAGCAGGAAAAGGGGGCAAGGCGCGGCGGGCGGAGCTGCAGCGGCTCTCCTGCTGAGCTCTGATCCTGCTCAGCATCCAAGACCCGTCTGACTGCGAGTGTGTCTGGATCACAACCATTCAATCAACACACGCACCGGTCAGCAGCCGCTCCGCTGGAGAGGACAACGGCACGTCCGGTACGAGTTTTCAGAATAAAAGCGTAATTTAGCACCCTGGTTCCTGAATCATCTCTGATGTGACAGATAAATAAACAGATAAACACATAATAATTATATTTATATTAATGAATAGGTAATGATAACATAAAATAGATCCATTCATTCATAAATTATTGATAACTTAAAGACTGTGGTGGAGGAAGTTTTCCATCTTAGGTAAAAGTAGTAATACCACAGTGCAGAAATACTCTGCTTTACATTCATATACTTACTTAAGTAAAAGTGCAAAAGTATCGGCATCAAATTATACTCAAAGTGCTAAAGGTAAAAGTACTTATTATGTAGAATGGCCCATTTCAGAATAATATCTTATTGGGTTATAATTATTGATCAATATGTAAGCATCATTAATTCTACAGCTGTTAAAGGTGGGGCTAATATGAACTACTACATATATATATATATATATATATTATTTTTTTTTAATTAGGGTTATTGGTTGCATTTGAAGCAATACGTTTTACATCCAAACAAAGTTAGGATGTTAACAAATAAATCAGAATGCAAAAGCAATTTATTGATATTCCAAAGTTATAGTCTTGACTGGTCTTGAAATAAAATCCTGAGTCCTTAATGTCCGAGACCGAGACGAGTACGAGTACAAATGCGGAGACGAGACCAAGACCATCAAAAAGTGGTCTTAAGACCGGTCTTGAGTACTAAAACACTACCTCACACTGCCCATTTTTCTGTTTCATGCATCCTACGCACTGACAAGTGCCATGGTGACAAGATAATCAGTGTTGTCACTTCACCTGTCTGTGATCTTAATGTTATGGCTGATTGGTGTATCTTTATTTATTAGCTGATTATATAGTTTATATTCATCTGACTGCAAAGTAAAGCTCCCAGTTAAAGTTACTGTAGTACATGTTTGAAGTAGCATAAAGTAGAAATGCTGTACTAGTAGCTACTTCAGGAAAGTAGGCTACTTAAGTAAATGTACTTAGTTACATTCCACTATAAAAGCAGGTAGTCAAACCACTTCTACACCTCAGAGCCATTTTTTAAGTCTAGCCTACTTTGTACTCAAACAACAAAACATGTGACATATAAAATACGATGCTGCATTATAGATTTAACTTTCCAAAGTGTTTTTAAAAGCATCCCATTTTACATGTTAATTCATCAGTAATAATGATCCAGTACTAATATAACACTGACAAACAAGTACTTTGAGTACCTGATGTACATTTTCCTGATGTTGTACTTTCACTTAAATTTATTTTTAATGCAAGACTTTTACTCGCAATTGAGTTTTTCTTTCAGGTGGTATCACAAATTTTCCTAGAGTGAACAATTTAAAAAGTAGTTTTCCCACCACTGTTTATTTTGAAGGACGGTTCATCCACTTCCGGGTTGAATATGTGCCACTTGACGGAGCTCTTCACCGGGATCTCCTGGCAACGGGAATAAACTCCTCCTCCTGCTTGTTTGTGTGAATAAAAAATTTTTACAAATTCACAGCTGTTCATTTTTAGGCCGAAACTAAACGAGCTGATCTGCATTATTATTATTGAAGAACTAAACCTGCTGACTTTATTATAGCCTATCTCCGCCACTTACAGCTGCTTTCAGGTGGCAACGACATCATTACATCTAACCTTTTGTCAGATCTGTGCAAGCAAATATTAATATGCAGTGGTGGAGGAAGTATTCAGATCCTTTAGTTAAGTAAAAGTAGGGGAGAGCGGGTGTGGTTGTAACACTTTTTGACTCACTAAATTTTGTAGCTAGAGTTCTACAAAGTACCCACATTTGTTCACTACAAATGGCACCAATTCAGTCCTCTACAAGAATGAATATCACAGACCTCGTGAGTTGATGTCAAATGCATTGTGTTCCCTTGTTACAACCTGCCCCACTACCGGGGTAGGTTAAGACAAAAGAAGCAAAAATAGATGCCACATGACATGCTTCAAAAACAGGTAGTGATACAAAAAAGAACAATGTTTCTCTCTCAGTGTAACAGATTGTCTGTGTATGTAAATGTATTTATAGAATAAACTTAATAAATACTACTAAAAAGAAGTGTGTGTCGAAATCATGAAAATCCCTAGTTGTTTGTTTTGCACTTTTTAAAGAAGTGTTACAACCCACCCCACCCCTGTCAGCCAATGTTTAGTTAGTTGTATTAACATAGTGGTTTGAAATTAGAAAGAAAAAATGCATCACATGTTGCCTAAGAAACTACATTTCAATCTAAGTCAAACAATTTTATCTGCAATAGCATAGAGGCTAAACAAAATATAGTCTTGGTCAAAAAATTATTTTATTACCATAAAATCATATTTTTCTCTACATAACACTGAAATGATCACCTAACTCCTATCTTATCTCTTATTGGTGGAATTGGTGTTGTTACAACTCTCCCCATGTTACAACCATACCTGGTCTCCCCTACTTCTATAAAACAACACTCTGACTCTTTAGTCTTTAAACTGGACCTTAAACAGAGCAATATTCTGGTTTATTCTGTCCCAATATGAGTGAATTCAGGTATAATGGGACAGTTTTTGTAATTCTATCTTGTGGTCTTGTTCTTTTCATGGATTTAAAAAAGTAAGCCAACATGTGATTTATCTCTGAATTCCTCAAGATGTCTGCTTTGGGAGCTGGGTCTATAGGGGAGAGCCGGGACTACTGAAACGCGGGACGAATGAAACAGCGATTTTCTTGGAGCCCATACAAGTCTGATATGCCTAACTACCTCAGCACATACAGAACACAGTACTCAACAGAACAGGGAAAATCAGGTGGATAGGTAACACTTTCACAGAGTTATATGAAAGAAGGTGTTTTCAATCACAGAAAGTAAATTCACTCAAGCGACTTTTTTTTTTGAATGACGAGTTGTGTTTATTGTTCCATGTGCCATGGTCGTGATCACATAAAAGATTAGTTAGTTTAACACATGCTGAAGTTTTAAATGTCAAAGTTTTACAGTTTAGAAGCCAGTGAAGTCTAAACGTCAAGAGTCACTGTCGGGACGATTGAAACGCAGCCATTCTACCTTATTTAGATACTGCGGGAGGGGGGCAGAGTCCACTAGGCTGCAGGCTGGACCACCAGGATGCTCACAGCCAAATAACAGGACCTTCACAGCAGAGCAGGAAAACAGGCTGCGGATGTAGGCCTACTACGCAAGCTATGATGACTTTCACCTTGATATTTTAGCGCAGATGTATACCTGGCCGAATTGCACTGTAGGGGGCGAGAACGAGTCTTCGAACCTGTGTGTGTGCCTACTGTGAAATTACCACATCAAACGTGACGTGCTAACATGGATGCAGCCATGAAGCCGCCGGGTTTGTTTCAAGGAAATTTTATTTTTTAGAAGCTTCCCAATGGTTTTCTCAAGCAGTTTGTGATGCACTTTGGAAACAGGAGATGAGCCCCTGGTCTAATGCGCCACCTGACTTGATAAACCTGTTCTCAAAGACTTTTTATTTATTTAGGTAGCACACATATTCTGAATGCCTTCGGAAGAATTCAAACGAGCCATTTTAATCTAGATTAATTCCAAGATTACAGTGAGATTAATCTAGATTAAAAAAATGAATCTATGCCCACCACTAATTTTGACAGAGTTTAGTTCACCATTTTATTGTAGCTGACTATTGATTAAGATGTTAAAATGATTAAAGACTCCAACATGTTGTCAAAAATGTTCATTTTATTTATTTCTGTTTCTTGGTGCCATTCTATTCTGCAACAGAACTTAAGCTTATCATGGATAAGAATAAAACCATAGATTGAACAAAGAGAGTAGCAAAACGGCTACATGCATCAGCATTGCTTCTTGATAAGACTTAATTACATGTTAGAGTACTACCCCATTAAACATTCTAAACATTTGCTTCTTTGTTTACCATTGTCAGAAGATTGTTGAAATAGGCGAATCTGACCAAATGATTAAGGCCTTCTACAGACAATACGCAGGATTAGCATCACTAGCATCGTTATCGATGTTCTTAAAACTTGCCTGTGGGTTACAGCTCTCTGGTTCTGTGTTGACATACACGTGAGGTCCCTCTGTATGAATCCACCTTAGAGATAAATTTCATTTTAAAACAGCCTTTTAACACAGATTACCACACCACATTTAGTCATTTGGAACAGCAAGACAATGTTCAAATTTAAAAAATGTAAACATCATTTCCAAACAATATTATATTTGTATTTTGGTACACTATTACACCATACATGTTTTGTATATCATTTAAATCTACAGTATATTAGTCATCAAATGTTATACCCTTATAATAAAATCAATGTCATTAACTCCTCTTTTTTGGGGATCAACTTCCTGTTTCATGCAAATTTTACAAATTTAAATCAAATCCAGCTCTCAACATTATCTGTCCTCATAGTTATTAATACTTAACTCATTACACTTCTGCAACATCCTGAACACTGTTGACTACATATTTCCATATTCCTATGTATATTTGTATATTGTCTTTATTCTATTTCCTACTTACCAATGTTTTCATTATTATTTCTGTTTTCTTTAATGCCTTGATTGGCACCATGTGAAACTGGAACAAAACAGTTTCCCCTCTAGGATAAAGTATTTCAGGTTACTACTAAAAGCCCTGTATTGAAAGTGTATGTTGCTCACAATGCAGACCTTCCATGTGACCCTTACTATAGAATTAGATTGTATTACTAAGCAGCATTTGGCTGTTGTAGATGGTCAAAATGGAGCTAAAGTAAAATATTTCATATCATGAGAAGGCATCTAGGCATCTGTCCCTCTCCTGCAGACCCGAATCTGTGCTGGGAGAAGGTGCTGCCTGCCAACATCAAGCACATACTAGTGGGTTGCAGCAGCAGCCTCACAGAGGGCACGTTCACCTGCAGGTACAACAAAATCCTGAGATGCCTGGCAGCCGAACTGGACGCCAGATGAAGAAATCTCAGAGCCCCACAATGTCCAGCCAACACTCCTACACCTGACTGTTTAAAGAAATTGAAAATAGGAGGAAATGTTTGCCAGGATAAGGCTGGTTCTTTGTTCTTCACTCACAATGAAGACAGCTCATTAAGGACAAATCACATTTGCTGTACAGGTGACCGAAGAACTCTGTGCTGCTGCTTGAATCTTGCTGCTGATAAATAACTCTTCAGTCGACATCAAGTCTGCTGTCAGAGCACTTTTACCTGACAACAACCAATTAATTAAAAACACCTGTTCTGACTGAACGGTGAAAGGAACACTAACCAGTCTGCTGATAAGATGTTCTTATCTTTTTCAGAGGGGTTGTCTTCATGCGGGTCGAAAGTAACTAAATAAATATATGCATTTATTAATTTCTTAGTACATTTAGGATTATTTTTTTGTTTTTTTTTTACCTGCAGTACTATTAATTTATATTCAATTAAACTCAGACACAGTCACAGTGAAATAAACATTTAATAAAAACACACCCAAACTTGATAAAGTTAAAGAATATTAATGCATTTTTCTGATGAGATGATCGCTGGAAAAACTCATGTAGAAAAAAAACAAAAAAACAAAAAAAAGAGTTACATTTAAGTATAATTGGAGCAGGCTGTGTGTGTGGCCAGCAGAGGGCAGCACTGCGCATGACAGGTCTGTCCATGAGCGGAAGTAGCAGCGTTGTAATGTGAAGCTAACATGTTGCAGCGCCGCCAAAACAGGAAGGTAGTATTTTCAACCTACAAAACAACAGAGTCAGACAAACATCCACTGGTGTAGAAATGTTGCTTAATTTGAGGCATGTCAGTAATAAACAACAACAGGCTCAGATGTTAAACGTGTCTGCATGAAATCGGAACACATTCACTCCTTAATCTCGTCCAAAACCGTCTAAGAATTTAGTGAAACATTTGTTTTGAAACCGGAACTGCTTTCTTCCTGGAGCGATACTTGCTGCCGCCAAGCACACACGTGGATAATGGTGCTCAGTAAAACAGGACTTTAACAACTTGATATTGAGGTAAGTTATATAAACCTTTATTTTTAACTCAACCCCCGCAGACTGGATCTGTAATGACCCCTCTGCTGTGTGGACTTCTTAGCTCGCTCTGGGTCACGTTACGTTTTCTGATCTCCAGCTACTGCAGAGAACGTCACGTCAAACTCAATTGAAAATCTGCCGGTTTGAAACTTATTTGTTTTTCAATGAAGGCATGTTGTTACAAAAAAATTGTAATGATACATTTATATTTACCTTACGATCCATCTGTTAATTCGGCATAGAAGTGATTGACAGAAGGACAGTATCCCCCCCCCAAAGAATATTGAGGTTAACTTGTAAGCGTTACACGAGTTTATTGTTAATGCAAGCAAACAAAGTTACTGAGATTATGAAAAACAAGCTAACAAATAAACAAACACCTACATTTTCGTTAAATAATCTGCGTAATCACTTTGGATAGCCCGAATCCAAGTGTTAGCTCTTATCGATACCATAAAATATCAAACGCTCCCCTTTTCAACCTATTAATGCTGTAAACCAGAAATTCACAAAATGCCAGATATTTTGCATGGAGTTCAGTTTACAGTTATTAGCTCTACGAGACCTGCCGTTATTGTGATTAGGTTAGTACAAGTATACAAGTGAAATAACAGACGATTAATCAGCAGTAGAATAAACAATACGCTTGAATTTAAATTGGGAGTTTGGAGATAACTAAGCACAGACCATTAGTACTGATGGTGGTGACGTGTAGGTGGCAATCAGAGTAGTCACTTCAGACTTTTCCGTGCTAATTAAGTAGCTTATCAGACCTAGGCTGAACATACGAACCCACCTGGAGGACAGGTGAACTTCTCTGCAACAGTTCAGGAGAATTCACGTCGATTTTAGGCGCTTGTAAAGTAACAAAAACTCTGTTTACACCGATGGAGCGCCAGCGAATTTCATCAAATTCAAAACAACTAATGTGAAATCCAAGATGGCGCGAAAGCTTCCTCTCTGACGGACTGATGCATTGTGGTCAGTGCTGCCCATGGCGGCCAGCTTTATTGCAGCCATTGATGCGCGGACATCAGTAGAGTTCGTCAAAACCTTTTTAAATCCGGTCTATGGTTAAAACTTGTTGTCTGACTGTTCTCCTAATTATACTTATTAAACACGAATCCCCCTGAAACTATCCTAAGAAGCTCAGGTCTGCCCTGACTCTGTGGGGTTCAACAGCCATCAGATAAGCAGTATTCAGATCCTTTACTTCAGTAAAAGTACTAATAACACACTATAACGTGAATATACTCCACAACGGTTAAAAGTCTTGCATTCAAAACCTTACTTAAGAAAAAGTATGTATTTATTATCAGCTAAATGTACTTAAAGTATGAAAGTAAAAGTACTCATAGTACTGTAAAATGTTCCTGTCTGTGTTTCACAATTATATCTGATGTTTCTGTATTAATATTCCTGCTGCATTTATGTGTATTTTAAGGTTGGTCCTTTTGTTCTCTACAGCCGTCTGCATCTTCCAGAAACATAAAAAAAATATGATGGCGGCGAAGGAGAAGCAGCGGCGCGAGCTGGCGGTCTCAAAGAAGAAAAACATGGTGGCGAGCAGCAGTGATGATGAAGACTCTGACGTGGAGAAGAACTTCGCTCTGCTCACGAAGAGAGGAGGGACTGAGGAGGGAGAGCAGTACAATGGAGGAGAGGAAGCATTCAGTGATGATGATGATGAAGAAGACGAAGACGGGTCCAATGGTGGTAATGAAGATGACGAAAATGAGGAGGATCTTGGTGAGGAAGCGTCTGATGATGGTGAAGTAGAGGAGGAGGTTGAGGGGGGTGAAGAAGAGGACGGAGGCAGGGAAGCCTCTGAGGAGGAGGAGGAGGATGAAGAAGATGAAGATGGAGAAGATGCTGGTGGTAGCGGTGGCGTCCAGACAAGAGAAGACATTAAAAACGGTGAGTTTGTCTACAAAATATTAAATAATGACTAATTGGGACATCATTTTTATTTAACCAGAAACAGCCACTATATCACCCTCGTCACCAGACTCCATTAATAAAAACAGTAATTTTACCTCTCTGTTCTACCACTGCCTCCATATGTTAGTTGGTGTTTTAAAACACCAAAATCGTGCAGTAACACAAACATATAAAAAACCCAAAGTCATGCAGTAACACAAATGAACAAAAACTAACAAACCGACTGAGGCAGAAGTAGACCAGAGAGCTAAAATTACTGTTTTTATCAATGAAGTCTGGTGGCTTTGACAAGAGTGAAAAAGCGACTCCAAGTTTTTGTGGCCTTTAAAAAAAATAAAAATAAAGTCAAATTGTTTTCGTTAATCCAGAAACAGGCACTATAACGCCCTCCTCAAAGTCTCCAGATTCCATTGATAAAAACAGTAATTTTACAATGCATAACACTGGAGTTGGTGGTGTACTGTTTGCTTGTGTTATTGTGTGACTTAGATGTTTTCGTGATTTTTATTTTTTTTAAAGGGATAAAAATGGCAAAGAATACACAGAATAACCCAAGTTAACTAACCCCTTGAGGCAGCGGTAGACCAGCAGCTCCCCTGTTATGTGAGGTAAAATCACTGTTTTTATCAATGGAGTCTGGTGGTTGTGACATAGCAATATAGCGGCTGTTTGTGGTGAGAGAAAAAGGATCTTACTCTTTAAAAAAGGTCTCTCTCTGTAGGGATCCTTTCAAGATTGTTGTCTGACACTTATATTAACAATCTGAGCATGTCAGCGGTAAAAACAAGCTCTGTAGTGGATGTCCTTTGACGGGGTGCAGTTGTGCATCATTTTCCACCATCATTCACTGCCTGTAGTGGAGAGAAGAGGCTTCATCCTGTTAAATGACAGATTTCCATCATAACCAACTGAGTCTCTGTTCTGTAACCCTGCCAGAACTTTCCAACATGTCCTTTGAGGACATCATGAAGCTGCAGAACAAAGTAGGAACCAAAGTTTACAACGAGGTCGCGTATGGCAGCAGCAAGAGCGGAGAGAGCCGCAAAAAGAAACGACTGAACAAGAACAGGTGAACCGTCGCAGCCTGCTCACACAGCTGCCTCGTTACATTTCCCCTTTAAGGGTTTTTAGAGCGTGTGCTTGTGTTTTCAGGCCGATGGAGATTTCAGCTAAGAGGCCGGTGCCGTTCCTCCGTCAGGTCGTCCCCGTCAGGAAACCAGTGAGTGAAGGAAACCTGCAGATTAAAATCAGTCTGTGTTTGTCTCCTCTGCCTCAAATACTTTTAAACTGTATTTTTCACTCAGACGTTGAGAGATCCTCGCTTTGACGACCTGTCTGGAGAATACAATCCGGAGATTTTTGAGAAGACATATAAATTCATTGATGAGATCAAACACAGAGAGAAACAGGTGAGAGATCGCTGGATCGAACCTGCCAGCTGAGCTTTAAAATGTAGAACAATCTGCTTTAAAGTCAGGACGTTGGCCTGAGAATGAACGTTATTGAGTTGTTTGTCTGCAGATCATCCAGAAGCAGCTGAAGAAGACGAAGAAGAACAACCAGAGGAAGGAGAAGCTGCAGTTCCTTCTGAAGAGGATGGTGAGTCTGAGCTTCACCGAAAGTGACGTCCCCTTGTTAACTTGCTATACACAGCGTGCTAGCCTCAAAAACCCAGCTGTTTTCTAACATTAACTTAGCGCTCCTTATTAGCTAGGCTCCTTACATGCTTGCTAATAACTTTTTTAAAGCTGGGTCACCGACATTGACAGCGTTGTGTTGGATAGATTTGTGCAGCTGTGTTCATGAGGGAGAGAGAGGATGTGCTGCGCGAATGCGTTACGCCACTCTGATTTTAAATGGGCCTAGTTAAAAAAAACGGCCGCCACAAATACATGAACTAATGGGGAAACACTGGAAATAGTGTTTCAAAGATAACTCCCACACGTTTAAACTCAACATTTAAACAGTAAATATGGACAAAAAATTGTGTAATAACTATTATTATTTTAGTTTAATTTCATCAAATTTACAGTTACAATTTCAATTGTGTATTAGAAAATATTCAGCTCCATTATAATCTATCTGATGATGGTTTATTGCAGTGGCTCTTAACCTGGGGGTTAAGAACCACTGCAATAAATCAGGGTCGTGAAATATTTTCAACTTCAGAAAGGGGTCTGATTGCCAGAAAGGTTAAGAACCAGTGGTTTACTGTATTAAATATAGCTTTTTTACCAAGCGAGGATGAAAATATGATATTTTTCTTTATTGCGTCTCCATTTAGTCTGTAATGGTAAAATAAATATGTTAATTTACAATGGATTCATATTCCTTAGCTTCAGAGCAGGAGTTATTCCTGATTCATTTTGGGTATGTTATTTTAGTCGTTTTCCCTGGAAATAGGGGCTTCCCATGTTTTTGTGTTTATTTTTTAAAGAGTAAGATAAAATTACTGTTTTTAACAATGGAGTCTGGTGGTATTGACGGGCTGTTTCTGACAAGTAGTGGATGTACTTTGGCGGTGTGCAAGGATTACGTTGCAGCCCTGTTTCACTGCAGCGCGCTCGCTCAATACTGGACCAATTTCAAAATATGTTGTTCCAATTAGTCACGGAGACACAAAAACATAAGGTTCAGGTTACAAAATAAGTTGCCCTTTAAGATGAGCCACTGTCCTAAAAGAGAATCTACTGACCAACTTCTGACTGACAAGGTAAAGTGAAATGTAATGGTTCAGTTTGATCAGGCTCGTTTAATATTTACTTTGGCTCCAATCAGTTCTTTTCCTCGCTGATGTTTGACGATGTTAATTTGCTGGTAAAGAAATGCGACACTGAAAGCATTTGTTCCTGCATGTGTTTCAGTTTGTGTGGAGGCGTGTTTGCGGGCTTTAAAGGTGTGAACTGTGCCCTTTTCTGCAGGAGAACCAGGAGCGAGCGAAGAAGAGCCGAGAGCAGCAGAGAGAGAGAGAGCTACAGTTCAAGAGGCAGCAGAGAGAACGAGCCAATCAGGGCACAGGACCGTTCTTCCTCAAGAACTGTAAGAACACCTTTTCTGTTTCTGGTTACACACCTGGGCTCTTTATTTTCAGCACTGAGAGCGGTGGCCTGTACTGCGAAGCGAGGTCACTGGCTTATCCAGGTAACTTCAGGAGTGACTTTGTGACGTCGGGTGTAACTTCCAGATTTACCCGTACTATGAAAGGTGGACAGGTGTTACCCGAGGTCTGTTGCCATGGCAATTTACGCTGCATCTCTAAACCGCTCCGTGCAGGTTCTGTTTGTGGTTAACTAGAGGTTACCCTGTATACGTGAGCTCCACACCACATCTGCACATCTGAAGTAGGCTATTATTACACACCACTTGATTAAATATTTAGATTTCATCCCGACTTGTTCCACTGTGGTCGCAGCTGAAATGAAGTTATTTACGTTCAGACAGCAAGCACTGTAGCCTCTCTGATTTTACAGAGCAGATCATAATTAATTAGCTGGCCAGTTTCTGAAATGTAGCCCATCTGTGGTCTTTGAATTGAATTCTCCTAAGTGTTTTCACATATTTAGATAGACTATTTTACGTGTCCAAAAATACAGAGCCAGGGTGGGGGTTAATAAACTGAGAAAAAAATCCTAGATGAAAGTGTCAAATTTGCAAGAACAAAAATCCCTGAAATTAAAGTCACAAAAAATCAAAAATCACTGTGGAGTCTCTAAGGTGCATGATACTATAGTGATTGATATAGTGCCCTGTCTTTAACAGACTGTGATTAAATAAAAAGTCTGAGAGTCCAAGAGTTCTTAAATTATACTTAAAATGAAAGAGAGAGCAAACATCGGAGGCAGTGAGAGAGATAAAAAGCTTAAAGATGTAAAACAATTAGTGAAGTTTAAAGATGAAAAGCTAAAATGAACACCATAAAAATAAAAGACAGAATAATGAAGAAGAGCGAAAAAGTTATTAAGTATGAAGAATGTCCTCTTGTAAGCGTGAAGACGTATATCATCTATATCATATATATATATATATATATATGTTTTATTTAAATAAACTGAAAAAGCTGGAAACCACTTTTTAAGGGAGACCCTTTTTAAAATGTATCTCTCTCAACTCCTGGTTGTTGTTTTTTTGCAGCTGAGAAGAAGAAGCTGCAGCTGGCTGAGAAATACCAGGAGCTGAAGAAGAGCGGCAAACTGGAGAACTTCCTGAGCAAGAAGAGGAAGAGGAACGCCGGGAAGGACCGCAGGAAGCTGCCCGACACAAAGGCTGCGTGACACAACAAACCCTGAAGAAGAACCTGCTGAGAGCTGAAATCTAGAGACTGCTGATCCTTCAGTGTGACGTCTGATGGAGCAGCCTGTAATGACCCTACTCAGCCTGCTAGTGGCGCTGCAGGAGGTTTGACTTCACTGTCAAAGTGGCATTATTTTAATCTTAACCCTATCCTAAGCCCCTCCCCTTCCAGTGGACCACCCTGGGACCTTATTTCAGAAAAAATATGTACGGCAAGAGACGACTAATGTTTGAATTGAGCCCTGAATTACACAAGATGTTTGTTATTTTAAAAGATAATTTAAGTCAAAGTCGCAGTTTGTTGTAAAACGGAGAACTAAGTTTTGTGTGAAACTACTTAAGGAGCTACATCGCTCGTCTGTGTAATTAGTAGTCGTCTCTTGCTGCACAAAGTTTTGTCCCCTGGGGCGGAGGGTGGAGGGAGGGAAGTTGTCTCTATTGGATCATATCTTAGATGCATTCAACAATGCTCGGACAATCCAACATTCAAATGTTCAAAAGCATCGTTTTGTCTTGAGCGTGAAACTTATTTATTGGAGAACGTAACAAAATAAGGTCTGCTTCCTTTTCTGGGACTTTCAACTGCATCTCACGGTCTTCATAAGGGAATAGTGTTTGCTCAGTTGTCTTCACGTGTAACCTAAATGTGGGACTTGTTTCTACAAATAGATACAGAAAGCTCGGATGATAGAGTCCATGAATGCACCGTCAGTGAGAGCCACTGGGGTCTGAACAAAATGTAAATTTGACTATATAAAGTTCACTAAACATCGACTAAACTTTGATTTTTACAGAGATGAAGTGAAACTTAAAAAATTAAATGATGGTTGTTTTGCTGCAGACAAATCATTTTCTGTTTTATACTGAAATATCGGTATATCCGTGTCCAGCAGTCAGTACAATCTCAGCTGTACAGATGTTATGTGATCAGAAACTGATTAATGTTGAACTTTCAAAATGTTCACTTTTACTAAATGGTTTGTTTTGTTTTTTTAATTAAAATTATATCTGTCTGTTTTTGTGTGTGTTTGTACCTGAAATGTTAAAAAAAGTAAATTTATCATCATGTCATTTCTAACACATGGATATAATTGATCAGGGTGGCTCACACATCTGTGCATTGAAGCTAAAAATGTGTTCAAGTAGTCTGAAGTCATTAAAAGAAACGCTTGGCTGTGATGCACTTTGTCTGACACTGAATGCCTAACAGAGGATAAAGCTCAGCATACAGAGAAATATCTTTAGATGTAATGTAATGTGTAATTTTATTTTTGTGTACAGACAGATGGGTAAAATTACTAAGGCTCAGGAAGTAGAGCGGGTTGCCTGTTAATCGGAAGGTCGCCGGTTCAATCCAGGCTCCTCCAGGCTGCATGTTGAAGTGTCCTTGGGCAAGATACTGAACCCCAAATTGCCGCTGGTGTTTGTTCCACCAGTGTATGAATGTTAGTTTCCGTTTCAGCACTTAGGCTCAGTGTGTGGATGTAGTGTAAAAGCACTTTGAGTGGTCGAAAAGACTACTCAACAACTATGGAGCATTACATTTACTTCAGTCTTTGACTAAAACCCTGCAGGTCTGCAAACTGTGCTGAGAACATGGTTGGCGAAAAACACTGCTGTAGTGAAAATTGGTGGGAATAAACCCAAACATGAGGTATTTTGCCTGAGTTAGAATAAATGTTTGGGTCACACCCGGGATTTGAACCAACACCTGGAATGAAGACACAGCATCACACAGTACAGAATTATGTAAGTTCATATCATAACACATTCCACCATAATTAAGGTTGCTTTCACACCTGTAGTTCGGTTCATTTGGTCCGGACCAAGTAAAAAAACTGATCCACTGTTGCATTTTAGTTCTGGTCCGGTTCGTGTTGACGCTGCAGTTTTAACCATTACGTCACACAGACGTACAGGTAACTTGTTGATTGGACAGCTTTGGCGATTGTCATCCTGCATCATTGGGACCCACGTGGAGAAATCAAACTCCGGTGACTGAAGAGAGAAGTATCAAATACATTCCATCAAACTCATTTTTGACAGCTATTTCCGGTCCCGCCCCCACACCGGATGTCTGTATGTAACTGATAAGAGGGGGTGCATCCTGTCCCGCCCCAACCGGAAATATGTCTGTATGTAACTGATAAGAGGGTTGCGTACATCCTTCCATTGTGTGTGTTTTTCATTGATTTAAAGACTTTATTAAGTAATACAACTTGAATGAATTAACTAGGAGGTGTTTGTGACAATAAATTTATCATTAAAAAAGTATAGCAGTGAGTTATAAGTAAAAGGAGGAATCTCCGGGGCCAGCAAAGGATCAGTAGGAGGTTTCTTTGGAATCAAGTCAGTCTTTATTATTAAACAAGTGAAGAATAAATTGAAATAATGACAGTAAAGCAGTAAAATGGTATAACGGTGAGTAAAAATTAAACAGCATTATAAATTACCTTCAACAGCATGCAGCAAAATAAGAGTGAGTTCCAAAATTAAACTTTGTAAAATCTTTGCTAAAGCTTTGTGTGACAAACTTACCATCATTAAGAACTAAAGAATAAGATGAAATAATTACAGTAAAATAGTATAACAGTGAGTTAAAATTAAACAGATTTTTTAATTACCTTCAAAATCTTTGCTAAAGCTTTGTGTGACAAACTTACCATCATTAAACAAGTGAAGAATAAATTGAAATAATGACAGTAAAGCAGTAAAATGGTATAACGGTGAGTAAAAATTAAACAGCATTTTAAATTACCTTCAACAGCATGCAGTAAAATAAGAGTGAGCTCCAAAATTAAACTGAAGTTAAACTAAAGTAAAATCTTTGCTAAAGCTTTGTGTGACAAACTTACCATCATTAAAGAACTAAAGAATAAAATGAAATAATTACAGTAAAATAGTATAACAGTGAGTTAAAATTAAACAGCATTTTAAATTACCTTCAACAGCATGCAGCAAAATAAGAGTTAATATAAGAGAGTTCCAAAATTAAACTTTGTAAAATCTTTGCTAGTGCTTTGTCTTACAAACTTGCCATCATTATCACTCCAAAGCTGTAGCCTAGTCTTAAACTTGTGAGTCTTAAAACTTTAATCCTTCTAGAGTCTGTGTCTCCTCTTCTCTGTCCTCTCTCTTTCTGGTGTAGCATAGGCTGTGGGGTGAATTGAGGAATGTGCTCCACCCCCCGCACCTCCTTCCATCCCTCCCCTCCCTCTGTTTTCTCAATGAGCCACATCAAGTTGTGTGTTTTAACTGTCATTAGCATCTTCAGGTAATCTTGTAGACCAGTTATGGAATAGAGTTATCTATAACCCCAGACTCCGGTTGTTAAAAACGGTCTGGGTTTATCAGACAGAGTTCGTTTTCGAAACAGGAACCTATTTTTATCAGCCGGAGACAAGAGTTTGGAACTGCAGACTATCTAATAATCTGGTTGTACCAGAAGTAACGGCCCCCAACCCCTCACCAGTTATTTCCCACATGCTGTCACATACAAAATAAGAGGGTGGGCAGAGTTAGCCGTGAGCCAATGATAAGAGACTAGGAGGGGTTACCATAGGCCAATGATGGGGTCTGTGAAAATAAAAAGAGAACATTGTCTTCAAGAAATTGCCAAGAGGGCACTTGGATCCTTGAGCAGTATCTACCTGCCAAAGAGGGGACCTCCATGCGGTTAATTTTTTTCAGCTAATGAGTGTTTGTATCTGTTAAAGACTTCTTGTTTCTTTCAAAAATGGAAATTTTAACATCAGTGTTAGTAATATTTAAACATTTCTCTGTGATCCAAAAATATTCAGGGCCACTTTATTGAGAATTTACAGTTTTACCTGTTATTCAGAAATAACTTGGATGCATGCACAAATATCAAGGATTGCAGTATTAGCAGCAAAAGGTACTTTATCCAGGGTTCAATTATATAAAATGTCTTATTACACTAGTGCAGTCATTTAAACTTTCTCTTCAGGTTTGTCTGTGGTGCTTGGTCATTTGGTGAAGTAGGCCTTTTTAAAGGGCCTTCATCTTTATCTTATTTTGTATTTGCTCTTCATAATTATAAATTAGGACTAAAATGCTCAGCAGCATGATCCTATTTTTTAAGTAATCACTAAAACAGGTTTATCAACTTTTACTAAACCTTTGGAATAATTCTGTCCCCAAATATTGTGAAATGAAATTGACAGTTATAGACAAGATTTCTATCAATTTTGCAATGTACTTGTTTCTTCAATCTAAATTTTATAGGATTGCATTTTATTTATTGACTGCATTACAGAAACGTCCATTGTTGGCTGGCATGTAATGACACGGAGTTCCCTCTTAGTTCCTTCTTAGCTAGCATGGAGCGACACTCCAGCATGGATGAATAAAAGAATGGGGTATTTCTATTAAGAGAATATTGTAATCTAAACTAAATATTTAATTTTAGTTACACTTACAAAATAAGGACAATTCTTATGTAGCAAAAAAAAAAAACTACAAGTGTTAACAGCGTCCAAATAACTCTAAATGTAGTCTTTCAGTAACATATAGACTATGTCCCTCATTCTAAACTAAAGCCTTACTCATAACTAAGTCACTAGTCATGCTAATAGGCCTCCTCTTTCCCTTTAGTAAAAAAAGCTAGAATTAAAAAAATATAGTTTACAACTTCATCAACTGGAAACTTCAAGAGCTAAAGTTTGATCCAGCTGCCTTTTGCTAATTAGGGTTAGACTATTACAGAGGTCATGAAATCCAGAACCCTTCCCTTGGGGATGAAGTATTCAAATGCTAGTTAGCTACTTTGTTGACATAACAGGACAGTAGTTTTCTGTTGAAAATAAAACAGAAGGTTATAATAAATCTCCTACAGGTAAAAGAATAAAAATCAGCTTCTTTATTTTGGCTCAACCGTGATCTGTGCTAATAACACTTATTGCACGTTCCAAAGCTCAACAGGAACCAGCAGCTTCAACAACAAAAGTCTGTAACAATATCTATCATATGGCTTTTTATTTTTATGTAATGCCCAGATTTACCACGGGGTTCTTGACTAGCCAGAACAGGATGTTCAGCAGTCTTACACTGTTTCATTGCAGGTCTTGCATTCAGCCATAGTGGCTAGTTTGCCCTTGACAATAAGGTTTTAGTAAAAAGTCTCATCACTGCTGCGACCTCTTTTTTGAGACCATGCTGTTTCTATTTTTTTTTCTAGTGTCCCCTTCCATAGCATTTTTCAGAGACACTACAAAAGAGGAAAACAGATTGCCATCGATAACCCAAACTCTAGGGTTAACTCGTAATTTTCATTACATTTGTTATGTAGTAAATCTACAACTGCAAAGCAATTTAGTGATCCCTACCATGTAGTGATCAAATGCCAATGCTCTCTCTCTCTCTCCCCATATTTAAAATGTGTAAATCTAATACCGCAAAACTCATCAGGATCAATCTTCTATGTGTAAGTTAACATGTTGCAAATTTTACCCTTGCTACTAAGAGTTAGTACAGGACACGCAACATTAGTCCTCATTTTCCGAGCTGCTTTCTGAGCTGCTTTTGTCAAGCTTTGTGAGACGTGAAAACATTATTTCACCCCACAATGTTTCTACATCACTGAAAAGAGCATGTGAAAATCTAGTTTTGGGGAGAAGTCTGTTTTTGCTTGTGATAAGCTAGCCCAAATCGCACCATCAAAACTTCTAGTTTCACATTTAAAAAAATCCTGCCCCCGCCTTCATACTATTTACTTGTTTTGTGAAGCACATGCAGGAAGGATTGAATTACAATCAGCAGTGGTTTTACATGTCAACATTAGGTTATTGCAGAACAACAAAGAAGCCCCCTGCTGTGAAGAAGCATTTTGAGTAACAGAATTACATATCATGACAAATACATTAGTATGTACCACCGGTTGTTGTGGCACTAAAAACTGAGTTGATGGCTCACTATGACTCTGAACTGATAGTAAAACCATACTTTTGTATTTGTATTGTGTATTTACCATGGGGTTCATGCCCTTCCCTTCTCATGTTCGCCTGTTTGTCCCTCTGTCTGTGTTCTTGTTACACGGTGCAAAAGAAAAAATCTTATCCATTCTAACCAAAACAATACATATGTATAAATATTTACAACTTTACTACAAGTGTTATGTCAGTTACAGGATATTATAAATCTAAAACTTCAAAGCAATGTTAATTACATTTTCATTAGCTTCAGAGTTTTCTACAGCAACTGGCTAGGAGGTGTATTAAGTCATCTGGAAAGGGACATCATGAAAGTGATGGCAATTTTTAGTGAAGTTATATGTTATGGGCACTTATCTGACCAAATACCAGTCTAAAGTGAAAAGGGCAAATGCTTGAGTGACAAAAACAATGCAAAGCAGGAGAGCAAGAGTCAGAGAGACCAAACTGACATAGGTTTATATGGGGACAAGCAGCTGTACTGTCCAACAAAATACTAATGAAGACACTAATTTTAAATTTAAAGTTTGGTGATGTTGACACTGACTTGCATTAAAATAGCTTTAAAAGCGGCTTGCTAGTTAAACATTTCTATTGGGGCATACCTGTAGAGATGTGCCGTTTTAATATATTGGGGTGGAAAATAAAAACATGTATTAAGAATATATTTAACATAATAATTTAATAGAAATACGGTAGCTTTGCTTAGCCTAATGCAATGAATCAATGCCTGACTCTCTCCATCCCTGCAGAATGTACAGGCTAGTATACCACCATATAGTTGATCATGTGTTATACGCTAATTCCAACGTTTCTTTTCTTGATTCCCATGTGGAGAGACAAAACTTTTTAAATGACGTGTACATTTTGACTGGTTTTCCACAAATGTAGCAGTAGGTTATATTACTTACTAAAGAGGATGTCTTTAAAGACTGTATGTACTGATCGTCACCACTTTCAGCACTATCCTTAACAGACGTGTCTTCAGTATTTCCATTAAGAGCTTTAGCCCAAACTCCTGATACTTGTACTTGCTTCATTTCCCTACAAGTGTTTTCACTCTGTGTTGACTGCAGTCTTAGGGTTAGACATTTTAATATTAAGTTCTTCTGAGGGTTGCAAATATTTTGAACGTCCTGCTGTGCTTTTCCATGAACTAGTCTGATTGACTGTAAGAATCAGGTACATATTCCTCCTCTGATAAATTCTATTCACTTGGACTTGGTTTTAAAAAAAGCTTAAAAAGGTCTTAGTGAGTACATAACTTTGAGAATAATTCCGCAACGACACTTACGAGCCTACCTAACTATTAACATGTTTAAGCTTAAATATAGATTTTTGCTGTTGAAAGTAAATAACAAAACTCATTGTATCACGCATAATCTATACTGATAATCATTTAGATGCTTAATTTGGTTGTTTCTTTTGAAGCATGTGCAATTCATCGGTTGGGTTGATTTTTTCACTTCACTTTAATTGAGGTGCAAATTGATGTTTATGTCTCTTTGTTATTTATCAAGAAAATTAGTACTAAAACTTTGCAAAGAGGTACAAACATAAGATTCTAAAATGGGAGACTGTATAGTTTTACATGGAAGCCAATTTGACTTTTTATATGGATGTATGCGTTTAAAGTATTTCAGATTGTTTGTGAAGAAAATGGTTGCTGCAAACTTGTTGGATTGCAACCTGCAAGACTTAAGATAGTTGAATAGATGCTGAAAGTGTTAAATATTTGTCTAGATACTGTTTGGTCCACACTGTCTTTGGTGTGCATTTTGGTGCCATCCATGTTGGGTCCAAAATTCATGTGCACTAGAGTAGCTCTAAGTTCTTCACCAAATTAGAAGTGTAATTTGCTAATGAAAATGTAATTTCATAATCAATACTGTTGTCAGCACAACGGTCAACTTGAGGAGGGCTCCTCAGCAGTACCAGCCTTGGAAAATGTGCCAGATGAAGTGAACCCTTTTCCCTCTTATGTGGCGTGGTGTGAGATGTAAAGGTGAGTATTTTAATAAATAAATGTTGCATTCATGAATGCTTAACTTTAAACATAATAAGTAATAGTCTTTTATCTTCTGTTAGAATGCTATTTCAGTGAAGGTGGTAGTTAAGTGTTTTAATTTAACTTTTTTAAATCTTTGGTTCACCAATATGCAGTCTATTGGAACTTGATACATGCAAAGCAGCAAATATTATATTTACAGAGGGTAAAAACTTCCTTGATTCCTTCCTTAATTAATTGTGATTCTTCATATGCATCACTTTACAAATTTCTACAATAATCCTCAAGGGTGGGTTCACACCTAAAGGTCTTAGAATAAACCATTTTGAGGAAATGTCATCTGATTATTGGTTGTTCAGTGGGTAAAAATATATTTCTACCTGGATATCGTACATCACGGAGTTAGCCCCTGCAAATGGCTAAAAGGATAAAAGCAGGCAATGTTTACATAATACATATGTATTTATGTATGTCCTTGATTGAATTCATGAATTTTGGACCCAACATGGATGGCACCAAAATGCACACCAAAGACAGTGTGGACCAAACAGTATCTAGACAAATATTTAACACTTTCAGCATCTATTCAACTATCTTAAGTCTTGCAGGTTGCAATCCAACAAGTTTGCAGCAACCATTTTCTTCACAAACAATCTGAATACTTTAAACGCATACATCCATATAAAAAGTCAAATTGGCTTCCATGTAAAAGCTATACAGTCTCCCATTTTAGAATCTTATGTTTGTACCTCTTTGCAAAGTTTTAGTACTAATTTTCTTGATAAATAACAAAGAGACACATAAACATCAATTTGCACCTCAATTAAAGTGAAGTGAAAAAATCAACCCAACCGATGAATTGCACATGCTTCAAAAGAAACAACCAAATTAAGCATCTAAATGATTATCAGTATAGATTATGCGTGATACAATGAGTTTTGTTATTTACTTTCAACAGCAAAAATCTATATTTAAGCTTAAACATGTTAATAGTTAGGTAGGCTCGTAAGTGTCATTGCGGAATTATTCTCAAAGTTATGTACTCACTAAGACCTTTTTAAGCTTTTTTTTTAAAAAAAAACAAGTCCAAGTGAATAGAATTTATCAGAGGAGGAATATGTACCTGATTCTTACAGTCAATCAGACTAGTTCATGGAAAAGCACAGCAGGACGTTCAAAATATTTGCAACCCTCAGAAGAACTTAATATTAAAATGTCTAACCCTAAGACTGCAGTCAACACAGAGTGAAAACACTTGTAGGGAAATGAAGCAAGTACAAGTATCAGGAGTTTGGGCTAAAGCTCTTAATGGAAATACTGAAGACACGTCTGTTAAGGATAGTGCTGAAAGTGGTGACGATCAGTACATACAGTCTTTAAAGACATCCTCTTTAGTAAGTAATATAACCTACTGCTACATTTGTGGAAAACCAGTCAAAATGTACACGTCATTTAAAAAGTTTTGTCTCTCCACATGGGAATCAAGAAAAGAAACGTTGGAATTAGCGTATAACACATGATCAACTATATGGTGGTATACTAGCCTGTACATTCTGCAGGGATGGAGAGAGTCAGGCATTGATTCATTGCATTAGGCTAAGCAAAGCTACCGTATTTCTATTAAATTATTATGTTAAATATATTCTTAATACATGTTTTTATTTTCCACCCCAATATATTAAAACGGCACATCTCTACAGGTATGCCCCAATAGAAATGTTTAACTAGCAAGCCGCTTTTAAAGCTATTTTAATGCAGTCAGTGTCAACATCACCAAACTTTAAATTTAAAATTAGTGTCTTCATTAGTATTTTGTTGGACAGTACAGCTGCTTGTCCCCATATAAACCTATGTCAGTTTGGTCTCTCTGACTCTTGCTCTCCTGCTTTGCATTGTTTTTGTCACTCAAGCATTTGCCCTTTTCACTTTAGACTGGTATTTGGTCAGATAAGTGCCCATAACATATAACTTCACTAAAAATTGCCATCACTTTCATGATGTCCCTTTCCAGATGACTTAATACACCTCCTAGCCAGTTGCTGTAGAAAACTCTGAAGCTAATGAAAATGTAATTAACATTGCTTTGAAGTTTTAGATTTATAATATCCTGTAACTGACATAACACTTGTAGTAAAGTTGTAAATATTTATACATATGTATTGTTTTGGTTAGAATGGATAAGATTTTTTCTTTTGCACCGTGTAACAAGAACACAGACAAGAGGGACAAACAGGCGAACATGAGAAGGGAAGGGCATGAACCCCATGGTAAATACACAATACAAATACAAAAGTATGTGTTTTACTATCAGTTCAGAGTCATAGTGAGCCATCAACTCAGTTTTTAGTGCCACAACAACCGGTGGTACATACTAATGTATTTGTCATGATATGTAATTCTGTTACTCAAAATGCTTCTTCACAGCAGGGGGCTTCTTTGTTGTTCTGCAATAACCTAATGTTGACATGTAAAACCACTGCTGATTGTAATTCAATCCTTCCTGCATGTGCTTCACAAAACAGTAAATAGTATGAAGGCGGGGGCAGGATTTTTTTAAATGTGAAACTAGAAGTTTTGATGGTGCGATTTGGGCTAGCTTATCACAAGCAAAAACAGACTTCTCCCCAAAACTAGATTTTCACATGCTCTTTTCAGTGATGTAGAAACATTGTGGGGTGAAATAAATGTTTTCACGTCTCACAAAGCTTGACAAAAGCAGCTCAGAAAGCAGCTCGGAAAATGAGGACTAATGTTGCGTGTCCTGTACTAACTCTTAGTAGCAAGGGTAAAATTTGCAACATGTTAACTTACACATAGAAGATTGATCCTGATGAGTTTGCGGTATTAGTTTACACATTTTAAATATGGGGAAGAGAGAGAGAGCATTGGCATTTGATCACTACATGGTAGGGATCACTAAATTGCTTTGCAGTTGTAGATTTACTACATAACAAATGTAATGAAAATTACGAGTTAACCCTAGAGTTTGGGTTATCGATGGCAATCTGTTTTCCTCTTTTGTAGTGTCTCTGAAAAATGCTATGGAAGGGGACACTAGAAAAAAAAATGAAACAGCATGGTCTCAAAAAAGAGGTCGCAGCAGTGATGAGACTTTTTACTAAAACCTTATTGTCAAGGGCAAACTAGCCACTATGGCTGAATGCAAGACCTGCAATGAAACAGTGTAAGACTGCTGAACATCCTGTTCTGGCTAGTCAAGAACCCCGTGGTAAATCTGGGCATTACATAAAAATAAAAAGCCATATGATAGATATTGTTACAGACTTTTGTTGTTGAAGCTGCTGGTTCCTGTTGAGCTTTGGAACGTGCAATAAGTGTTATTAGCACAGATCACGGTTGAGCCAAAATAAAGAAGCTGATTTTTATTCTTTTACCTGTAGGAGATTTATTATAACCTTCTGTTTTATTTTCAACAGAAAACTACTGTCCTGTTATGTCAACAAAGTAGCTAACTAGCATTTGAATACTTCATCCCCAAGGGAAGGGTTCTGGATTTCATGACCTCTGTAATAGTCTAACCCTAATTAGCAAAAGGCAGCTGGATCAAACTTTAGCTCTTGAAGTTTCCAGTTGATGAAGTTGTAAACTATATTTTTTTAATTCTAGCTTTTTTTACTAAAGGGAAAGAGGAGCCTATTAGCATGACTAGTGACTTAGTTATGAGTAAGGCTTTAGTTTAGAATGAGGGACATAGTCTATATGTTACTGAAAGACTACATTTAGAGTTATTTGGACGCTGTTAACACTTGTAGTTTTTTTTTTTGCTACATAAGAATTGTCCTTATTTTGTAAGTGTAACTAAAATTAAATATTTAGTTTAGATTACAATATTCTCTTAATAGAAATACCCCATTCTTTTATTCATCCATGCTGGAGTGTCGCTCCATGCTAGCTAAGAAGGAACTAAGAGGGAACTCCGTGTCATTACATGCCAGCCAACAATGGACGTTTCTGTAATGCAGTCAATAAATAAAATGCAATCCTATAAAATTTAGATTGAAGAAACAAGTACATTGCAAAATTGATAGAAATCTTGTCTATAACTGGTCAATTTCATTTCACAATATTTGGGGACAGAATTATTCCAAAGGTTTAGTAAAAGTTGATAAACCTGTTTTAGTGATTACTTAAAAAATAGGATCATGCTGCTGAGCATTTTAGTCCTAATTTATAATTATGAAGAGCAAATACAAAATAAGATAAAGATGAAGGCCCTTTAAAAAGGCCTACTTCACCAAATGACCAAGCACCACAGACAAACCTGAAGAGAAAGTTTAAATGACTGCACTAGTGTAATAAGACATTTTATATAATTGAACCCTGGATAAAGTAAGTAAGTAAGTTGCTGCTAATACTGCAATCCTTGATATTTGTGCATGCATCCAAGTTATTTCTGAATAACAGGTAAAACTGTAAATTCTCAATAAAGTGGCCCTGAATATTTTTGGATCACAGAGAAATGTTTAAATATTACTAACACTGATGTTAAAATTTCCATTTTTGAAAGAAACAAGAAGTCTTTAACAGATACAAACACTCATTAGCTGAAAAAAATTAACCGCATGGAGGTCCCCTCTTTGGTAGGTAGATACTGCTCAAGGATCCAAGTGCCCTCTTGGCAATTTCTTGAAGACAATGTTCTCTTTTTATTTTCACAGACCCCATCATTGGCCTATGGTAACCCCTCCTAGTCTCTTATCATTGGCTCACGGTAACTCTGCCCACCCTCTTATTTTGTATGTGACAGCATGTGGGAAATAACTGGTGAGGGGTTGGGGGCCGTTACTTCTGGTACAACCAGATTATTAGATAGTCTGCAGTTCCAAACTCTTGTCTCCGGCTGATAAAAATAGGTTCCTGTTTCGAAAACGAACTCTGTCTGATAAACCCAGACCGTTTTTAACAACCGGAGTCTGGGGTTATAGATAACTCTATTCCATAACTGGTCTACAAGATTACCTGAAGATGCTAATGACAGTTAAAACACACAACTTGATGTGGCTCATTGAGAAAACAGAGGGAGGGGAGGGATGGAAGGAGGTGCGGGGGTGGAGCACATTCCTCAATTCACCCCACAGCCTATGCTACACCAGAAAGAGAGAGGACAGAGAAGAGGAGACACAGACTCTAGAAGGATTAAAGTTTTAAGACTCACAAGTTTAAGACTAGGCTACAGCTTTGGAGTGATAATGATGGCAAGTTTGTAAGACAAAGCACTAGCAAAGATTTTACAAAGTTTAATTTTGGAACTCTCTTATATTAACTCTTATTTTGCTGCATGCTGTTGAAGGTAATTTAAAATGCTGTTTAATTTTAACTCACTGTTATACTATTTTACTGTAATTATTTCATTTATTCTTTAGTTCTTTAATGATGGTAAGTTTGTCACACAAAGCTTTAGCAAAGATTTTACTTTAGTTTAACTTCAGTTTAATTTTGGAGCTCACTCTTATTTTACTGCATGCTGTTGAAGGTAATTTAAAATGCTGTTTAATTTTTACTCACCGTTATACCATTTTACTGCTTTACTGTCATTATTTCAATTTATTCTTCACTTGTTTAATGATGGTAAGTTTGTCACACAAAGCTTTAGCAAAGATTTTGAAGGTAATTAAAAAATCTGTTTAATTTTAACTCACTGTTATACTATTTTACTGTAATTATTTCATCTTATTCTTTAGTTCTTAAATGATGGTAAGTTTGTCACACAAAGCTTTAGCAAAGATTTTACAAAGTTTAATTTTGGAACTCACTCTTATTTTGCTGCATGCTGTTGAAGGTAATTTATAATGCTGTTTAATTTTTACTCACCGTTATACCATTTTACTGCTTTACTGTCATTATTTCAATTTATTCTTCACTTGTTTAATAATAAAGACTGACTTGATTCCTCCTTTTACTTATAACTCACTGCTATACTTTTTTAATGATAAATTTATTGTCACAAACACCTCCTAGTTAATTCATTCAAGTTGTATTACTTAATAAAGTCTTTAAATCAATGAAAAACACACACAATGGAAGGATGTACGCAACCCTCTTATCAGTTACATACAGACATATTTCCGGCTGGGGTGGGACAGGATGCACCCCCTCTTATCAGTTACATACAGACATATTTCCGGTTGGGGCGGGACAGGATGCACCCCCTCTTATCAGTTACATACAGACATATTTCCGGTTGGGGCGGGACAGGATGCACCCCCTCTTATCAGTTACATACAGACATATTTCCGGCTGGGGTGGGACAGGATGAACCCCTCTTATCAGTTACATACAGACATATTTCCGGTTGGGGCGGGACAGGATGCACCCCCTCTTATCAGTTACATACAGACATCCGGTGTGGGGGCGGGACCGGAAATAGCTGTCAAAAATGAGTTTGATGGAATGTATTTGATACTTCTCTCTGACTGACTTTAACGCTTCTGATCTGAATCGCAAAGAGTTCACGAAGCAAAAATTTACTTAAAGCATGATTAGTAGACAGCAGATCGACCGCAGAGCCTGTTTTAAATAATAACGTAAAAACAGGACATTCGCAGTAATGATTCGGGGCTTATTAGCCTGTAGTATACTGTGGTGTCACTGTCACACATTTTTTATGGACTTAATGAACTGACGGAGTAAACGGAATACTACTTGCCCTCTTTTTAAAAACAGATTTAAACCTATTAATCAGGGAAATAATCACGCTGACAATAAGGCTATACCTTATAAAATGATTTTCATAAACACAGCATGTCTTATGCAGATCAATATAAGATCGCTGAACGCATTTCGCGGTCAGACGATGGATTTATTAGTGGTGGTTTAGCTTTGGAAATAATGCTCAGATCACATCTCTGCTATGATAAAATCCTGTGTTTGGTTCGTTTGCTTTCACACCACAAGCGAACCGCACCAGAGTTCGTTTGAAAGCGTACCGAGACTCGGTGCGCACCCGAGTGCGACTGCTGCGTTCACAGCTGCCCAAACGAGCCGGAAAATTTATAATTTATTTTAAATAAATAAAACAGACACAATAACTCCACATACACATATAAACAGTCATACATGAGGGCAAAACAAGGCCAAACACTGCATATACTGGGTTATATGAGAGTTAATAGGGGGTGTTATGAGCTGATGTAGGAGGTATGAGGCCAGAGATGATGAGCTAAAGAGGGTGAAATTTTGTCAGGATTTTAAAGTGTGTGTGTGCATTAGTGGCGTTGGTTAACAGGCAGGTTAAATGAGATGATGAGGTTTGGTCCTATAATTTGTTCCAAGTCTGTCAGTGAGTCTTTGAGGCTGTATAGGGACATGGTGCAGTGTGGTTAAATCAACAGCAGAGAGAGCTACAGGGCAGAAAACTGCTTAACACACACTTCAGAATCAGAGGAGGTGTGTCTCATATCACTGCAGTGAGAAACTCGTTTAGAAACAGATTCTGTTCACTGTCCACATACACTTCTCAAAACCACAAATATCAACCTCATGGTGGCGCTGGAGGGGAAAAGTCAACAGATCCCCAAAGTCAGCTGGACTCTGTGGATGATGAATGTTTGTACACATTTCATGACAACAGTTGTAGAAATATTTGAGTCTGGGCCAAAGAGGTGGACCGACATGCTGCTGCTAAAGTGGCAAAAAAAAAAAACGAAAGACAGGAGAACACATGAGAGAAAACAATAAAGTAAACAAACAAACATCACATGGCCATACACATGCACATAGAGACAACAAACACCCACACAGGCTTCAGAGGGAGATACATGAGCAGGTCTGACACAGTTGACTGAATAGTTTTCACTTGGCTCCTCAAATCATTACAGAAGGATAATAAATGTTGGGCACTGAAGGAAGGGAATAATTATAACTTCAGGAATTACGTTAGTGTGTGTGAACCCAGACTTTCCAGAACCAAACAGCAGTTTAATTCTGGACGGTGGACTGTAAACACAGAACAGAAACAGCCACATTTTCACAGTAAAACCAGTAAAAAGACTCGGATAGAAAACAAGCCTTTAAAACAACAGAAGTTAACAGAGCGAAGTTGTGGCAGAGGGTTGTTATGGTTCTTACAGCGGTTATGAGTAGAAACAATGGCTCACTAGACCATAAATGACAACAATAGAAATGTCTTTAACACAGTCTGAGGTAGCCACTATTTTACAAAAATAGATAATAAATAGAGTATAATTTATTTGTCCTTTCCTCTAACATACCCAGATGTTTCTCCCTCCCATAATCTTGTTTTCTTCCTCTGAACCTACCTTAACGTAGCAGCGAGAATTGGTAAGTATCTTACTTGTAACTAATTCATACAACACATTTATACTGTAAATCACAGGCTGTGAGTGTTTAGTACGTTTCAAGCATAAAAAAGCTCCAAGCTTCAAACTCCACGTCCAAACTGATGAATGTAACAAATCTGGGGAATGCCCGTAACGTTTTCTAGTGTCGACACAGACTAGAAATTTTTATGAAAAGAAAAAAAAACAAAATCTGAAAATGTGTCATATTTATATTTATATGTCATGTTTATATTTAAAAATCTGATCAAAAACATGTTTAATACAAAAATCCAGTGAAAATTTAACAAAAATAATAAATCATATTAAACATTCTGTTGCTCTTACTCTTTAACTGACCATTTAACTGCTTTTAGTAATCACTGCTTTCAACTCCTGTATATTAACGGACACCTTTCAGTGCTTAAACTTCAATTCACACATCAAAATCTTGGTGTTTATATTGTGTGTAACTCCCTACAATATATCACATGCAAAGAATTGACATTTAAATCCTCTAAATGTTTTTACACCTGCAATTTTCACACTTTTAAATGTTATTTGTTAGAAATCTCTCGTTTCCCAGCTGAGTATAACTTTCAAATCCAGCTCAGAATTATATTAAATTTGTTTGCTTTTAAGACTTCTCTCTGAGAACAGGCAAATTAAAAATAGGTAGGATGAAGAAGAAATAGTTAACTGAAAACATGAGACAAATAACAGACTATAAAGGAAAGAATAACCGTTAAAAAATCACTCCAAACAAGCAACAAGTTTCATCAGCTCTGCAGTCTTGTTTAGGTCTAAGCAGAGAGCCAGTGCACCAAGCTTTTCTTTCTCTCTCTCTCTGTCATCCTGAGGCCCCTGATGTCTCTAAAGTCAATTAGCGATGTATAACAAGAACACAGAGCTTTTCTCCATGCTGGCTGAATCCTGTTTTCATGCTCTCTGACAGGTGGCATTCAGCCCATCAGAGCACTGCTCTCCCCACAATCCCCTCTGTCTAACAATACAGGACAAGGTGGGGACCCACACACGGGGTGGTGTGGTGGATGGGGTCAAGGGGGGCATATTATAAGGGGGGGGCAATTACACAGGGCCCTATATTCATGAGCTAATACAACCCATTCAACCCCCGAATCATCCATCACCCTCCAACGTCTCTTTTGTGTGGCTGCTGTTATAAAAGTTATAAAAACTCTTCAGAGTTGCTGCTTGTGGAGGGTTGTGTGTGTGTGTGTGTGTGTGTGTGTGTGTGTGTGTGTGTGTGTGTGACATTTACTTTTTAGGTGGTAGCAGCAGTTCTAGAGGATCTTCTTATATAATTTAATTGATTTAAGGTTTCTGATTTTCATCATAATAATTATAAAATAAAATAACCAAAGACATGTTACATATTTTCCAGAAAGGCAGAAACATGCTCAACAGGTTTATACCACTCTTTGGTTATTTGTTTTATCTCCAAAAGTCGCATGAGTGTCGCTTTCATTTTCATTTTAGTGTGTACAGAAATATTAGCCGGGACATCTCACAGCCAAAGCTAGATTCATTCCCCTTGACCAACGAGCCAAGACAAACCTGAGGGCGAAATAACATGATCTCGGGTATCTTATTTGTGTCTGATCCAAAAATGTTTTTGAGTCTTGTGGAACTTGCAGTCCATCGCGGGTCTGGGAGAACATTCCCTCTCTTATAAAGGTGCAGCATTGAACAGCACTTCCCTGAAACCTTGTAAGCTAAAATTATCAGCATACTTTTTTGGTGAAAGAGAGGTACTAAGATCTTTTTCCAACAATCCTATAAATGATGAAGTGTCAGTTTTTTATTTGACACCTGATACTTTGACAGTTTGAATGTTTCTACATAGGCTGCAATTCATCATCAACAACATCTCTGGATCAGACCCAAATGTCCTTTCAGGTTTTCTGCTCAAACAGGATGGATTTTATCGTTTACAATGAAGGATATCATTGTTCTTCACTTGAAATGGCCATCAACAGACTCTTTGCCTCCTCCCCGTCCCTGCCCTCCTCCCCAGGTGAACACGCCCTTCATGGTTTTCATTCTCCATTCTCTTCAGTTTCAAGCGTAACGGACGCCGTGACCGAACCCAGACCTCCGCTCTCTTTTTGATTCATAGCTGCTCTGGTCCGCCATTGTTCCCACTGAGACCCTGCGCGTCATGAATAGCTAATAAAAAGCCCATCGCTCCTGAAGAAAAGGTGCTCGGAGAGGCAGTGATGGCCTCCATACAGCTCTCAGTGTGGAAACCATCTGTTCGCTCGGCCCCCTGCTTGCCATGTGAAAGGGATAATTGAGTGTTATAGAGAGCTGAGAATAGATCCCTCTGCTGCTGATTTTAATTCTTTAGAAAGAGCCAGGGGTTTCACACCACATCTGCCCCTTAGTTCCATTCAGACCCATTCACTGTCCTGTCAATTAGCACACTCAATTAAGCCCTCATAATCCTTTTATCAACTCACAAGGGATCCATCGAATGCCACGCCTGCCATGGAGAAGCAGCAACAAATGAGACTTTAGTGACTGTTTTCTTTGGAAAGAGGAGGCAAACAATGCGGACTGATGGCAGTGTGAGTCTTTCAACACTTCATAAGAAGAGCTGATGGTTGAAAAGCTGAGTGCCGCTGCAGCTGGCAGCGAGCCGCTGAAGGCGGTGGCTGCTGGCAGCAGGAACAAGCTCCTTGCTCTATTTGTCGGCCATTGTTCACCAGATTATGAGCTGCCCTTTCTCTGGAGTGTAACAATTCATTAGAGGAGGTTTGAATAGAGAGGCAGTCAGTCAGGCACATGCTGGCTGGAGGAGGTCGGTATGTATTGGAACTGTGAAAACAGACTAAATGCCCAAGGTGTCAGTTCTGTTGCTGTTGATGAAAAGATTTAATCCCAGTTTAATCCCATCAGTGCTGCGTGAGCCGGGACTGATACACAACAGGTTTAATCTGAGAATCAGCATGGATGCACTGTAAAACATCATACAGGAATGTAATGAAATCAGCTAATATGTTATTAACTTGCAATTTTTAAACCCTATTTTGACCCTATTTTCCAATGTTTTCGTGTCTAAATGACAGACTGGGTCAACATTTTATTAAATTGATCCAGTTTTGAGCAAGATCGCTGCAGTTGGCAGCAGTGAAACAGGGCTGTAACATAATCCTTGCAGGGAATTGAGCCCCGTCAGAGTACTTCTACTAAAGTTCTGGTTTTTGCCGCTGACTGGTTTAGATTATCGGACAAATTATGTCGGACAAAATTGTGGAAAGGATCCCTACAGAGATGGACCTTTTTTTAAAAGAGTAAGATCATTTTTGTTTAAGCAGAAACAGTCACTATATCGATCTCGTCAAATCCACCAGTCTCCTTGACAAATGTAGTAATTTTACCTCTCTGGTCTACCACTGCCTCGATTGGTTTCAAAGGTTCATCCTGTTAGCCCAGAACCACACTCCATTATAGTTTGTACAAAATAAGCTTATTTGATTCACTTTAAAAATGTTTGTTTTAACAAGGAGCTTATTGAGAGATAGGGTCCCTTGCATTGAAGTAAATGGTAAATTTCAAGCTACCAGAATGAATTGTTTGTTTGAGTGTAGATCATGTAAGACCAATCTCACCTAACAGGTCCATTTAGTAATTGTTGTAGATGGTTTGATCAATATTGAATGAGCTTCATCGGATACATATATTTTCAGGGATTTACCACAGCTTACATACTGTAAACTATCAAAAAATGCACAAAAGCAAAGTGGACGCAGCTGGTTCTGGAGGCAACAGCCCTGTTCATTTTTCCCATTGATAATATTAGGTGACTCACATTTGGAGCTCTTCATGGCTTGGATGGATGTGAAACTCTGCTAGGCCGCTCTCTGTTATGCAACCATGTAGGGTGTCGGAGTTCAAAGTTCCCTTAATTTGGAAAACGACAACATTAAGAACCCAGAGGTCTGTTAAAGTTAAATAGAGAGTAGAATTTTTCAGATGAAACTCATTTCCTCCCCCCTTCACATAGACAGACAGACAGACAGACAAGACGCTTCTCAATCAGAAGACTTCCTCCTCTGAGGAGTTCAGCGGTTAAAACTGTTGAGACAGCAGCAAAAAGAAAAAATAGTTAAGAAGAGTCCTGAGGGCAGACTGACACCAGCTTTACTAGCTGTTGATCCTACTATTATTTCAGACAGGCCACCATTCTGCTGTTACAGGAAACAGATATTAAATTTTTGTGCTTTCAAGTGAGCTTTTATAAATAAACATAATTTATGTTCCACAAGACTAATCTCAACACACAGGTCCATTTAGTAACTGCTCTAGAGCTTAGGTCATATACAGCATGAGCTTCATCAGCTACACATATTTTCAGTGATTTAAAAAGGCTTAGCTACTGTGGACTTAAAAAAAAAATTATCACAAAAACAAGAAAACAAACAAAGAAAAACTGACATATAAATAACCAACTTTTAACATGGACATACAGAAACACAAAACCATCAAAATAAAACAAACAGGTGTAATGCATCAAAATTGAAGCTCAGTCATGGTAGGATGTCCCTAAATTGTCCCAAACCGTGCTCGGGGGACTCCCGGGGGCCCCTGTGGGAATTCTTGGGGGCCTCGAATAATCAGTACTGCTGTAATACCATTCCCTGGAGGTTTGATTACATCTCTGCCAGGCTAAATTCTAGGAATATGTTCATAAAATGAAGCATAAAACATGTACATCCTGTAGAATGTTTGTCTTTGCTTAAATAATGAAACAGAAGGAGAAAGACAAAGAAAAAGAAAGACATGTTGGGTCACGAGAGGATGAGGCCATCTTTTAAAGTGTTGTGGCTCAACACACACAAACACACTAATCCCTGGGAAAAGACTTAAACACGTCGTTTTAAAGCTGTATAATTGTTTTTTATGGATTGCTTCTTGTAGCCATAATTGTTCACGACTCCATAAACGAGAAACAGTCCAGATGGTTCATTAGAGCGCTGAAACCTCGTTTGAGTGTCTCGCTCGCGTCTCAACACGTCGTGTAAAACAAGGAAAGAAGCTGTTAAAGACATTTCACTGAGAAAAGGGTTGAAATAAAAAACACATGCTGCCCGAGAGAGTTTGGTTCTGCGCTGCATTGGTGGGCAGGGACTGTGATGTCTGCTCACATTTTATGCTGATGTAGTTTGTATTTCTGTAGGTGGCACTTTCAAATGATTCAGGTAAGTTAGTTTATTTAGAAAACTTTAGTAGGCTCGTGCTGCTCATCCTGATATACATTGTTTTGTCAGAGTTTGCTTTCCTCAAACCTCTACAGCGGAGGTAGTGGTGTGCAAAATTAGCATGACTCATAGTCCAACCCGTTCTCCCCCAGGGCGCCACATGTGGACGCTTGGTCAAGACCCCTTGGCGTTGCTTTTTAAAGCCATGGGTACCCTTTAGAGTAGTTTTTGCACATGTTAGGCTGCGTGGTCAAGTTAGCAAGAATAAATATGCAATGAAGGCTGCCATGTGCGTTGATTCCAGACACCAAAGGACATGACAAATTGTAGGTTTTTGACCCCTGGGAATTAAAACAGTCTGCAAGTCAGCATGGCCAGACTATGAGATTAAACCCCAATGGCTGAGGCACCTGTCACATTGCCTGCAGTATCCCTGGTTTGGATCTACCTTTGCTGCACTCTGCTGTCTGTCTTGCAATAAAGACAAAAGAAAAACACAAGAATTGTCCTTTAATAGAGGCTTAAGCAGAGGCCGAATGGCTTTTCTGCTGTTTGGGTTGCAGTGGGTCTGGGCCCCGACCTCAGCCAGTGTTCGTGCCTCGCTCAAACCACTGAGAGACCACATTCATGTTTCTGTGGGATTCTGACCACAGCAGGATGTCAACATACATCCACACTTTCCTCTCTAGCACCTGACACAGTTCTTCTCTTTACCAGGAGAGTACGCTCTGCAGCACTCTGTGCTGAGTGGAAACTGGGTGTGTCATTATTACATGTAAGTGAATGCTCTGTTTTGGCAGCACTGAGGGTAAAAGACATTTCTGGACATTTACAGAGTCATTGGGAAACCCCTGGTCTCCCTCCAGTTGTTACTTTATATGCAGCTGGAGAGTCGAAGCTGATAAAGTCTCCAAGACTGTCGACCTTGATTTAATCTTTCTGCAGCTACTACTAATATTAGAATTCCAAATAATTACATGTAAATTAAATGAAGGCAATAATCCAGCTAAATGAGGTGATAATCTGATTGCAGTCAAATCAAATGTTTGAAATAAAGACTCAATTATAAGACTTGTATTCTTGTATAGACTTGTAAAGCCTTTAGTTTTTGGTTTTGTGGCACATTTACTGTATGGTTCATTCAACAAACTGACAATTAGAAAGCTAGCTAAATGAAATTTAACTCAGCTAATGTATCTAACTAGGACTAGTATGTTTCTGGCTAGCTACTGTGTTAGCAATCAGCTCTTCTATTACTGTCCTGTGTTGGCTCAGATATAAGACTTCATGTGTTCAGTCTTCTTATAGCCTAGGCCATCTTTATGTAGAGCAACCATTCTTTTATTCAGATCCTCAGAGTTCTTTGCCATGAGGTGCCATGTTGAACTTCCAGTGAGCAATATGAGGGAGCCTGAGAGTAATAACACCAAATTTAACACTCATGCTCCCCATTCACACCTGAGACCTTGTAACACTAACGAGTCACATGACACCGGGAGGGAAAATGGCAAATTGGGCCCAATTTGGACATTTACACTTAGGGGTGTACTCACTTTTGTTGCCAGCGGTTTAGACATTAATGACTGTGTGATGTGTTATTTTGAGGGGACAGCAAATTTACACTGTTATACAAGCTGCACACTCACTACTTTACACTGTAGCAAAGTGTCAAGATATAATCAAATATTTACAACAATGTGAGGGGTGTACTCACTTTTGTGAGATACAATATAACTGTTTCAGAATAGCCTTGTTGGGAAAGTTTCCCAGAGATACTAACAGAGAGTCCTTGTTGTAAAAGTAAAACATGAAATAACGCTCCTTCCATTGAGTTGCAATGTGGGAGAAGCTGGTTCTGGAGGTAACAGCCCTGTTCATTTTTCCCATTGATAATATTAGGTTACTCACATTTGGAGCTCTTCACTCTTGCTTGGATGGATGTGAAACTCTGCTGAGCCACTTTTATGTGCAACCATGCAGAGCTTAAATCTCAGACTTCCTTAAACTTGGAAAATAACAACATGAAAAGATTCAGAGATCTCAAAGAATTAAACAGATAAAGAGTTGAATTTTTCAGGTGAAACTGAGCAGAAACTGTGGCTCATTTTCCTCCTCTGACAAACAGACATGATGCTTCTTGACACCAAATTGGAAGAAGTCCTCCATCTGAGGAGTTCAGCTGTTAAAACTGTTTTTGACAGCAGCAAAAAAAATACATGTTAAGAAAGGTCCTGAGGGCACACAAGCTTTATTAACCATTCATCCAACAAATATTTCAGACAGGCCACTGTTCGGTGTCCGCCTCAAGGCTTGGAGTTATTTTACAGTGATGCTGTGAACATTAACAACAGGAGTCTGTTGTTAATACAGGAAACAGAGTTTCCATTTCGGGGCTTTTAACTGAGCTTTTAAAAAAAAAACATAAACTGCAGATGCAAAACACAAGAGTTTATCTCAGAATCTTTTCTTTGTCTTTTAGGTGTGCAGTTGATAGTAGAAAGTAGCATAGAAGGAGCTGAGCAGGGAAGGTGGACTTCCAACTCTGAAATATAGACACAAACACATTCATCACTAAGGTGGTTGAGAGTCACTATACACTCAGACTGGACCAATGAGAAGAGAGCTTTACAACGATTTCTGATGCTTACATATAGGGGACAAAGCGTGTCGCTATGGGTAGGGCAGTTAATACTATACAAGAACATATTAAAACTTATACATAAATAATTCAGTCAACGAGGCACACCGGGTAACTCATTTCTATATAATGTGTCACAAAATTGTGAGAAAAGGTCAAATCTATCCTGATATTTCTGTAAAGACACTGCTCCTCCTTCACCTCCGCCTTTAGACTCACGTTTATCCAAGCCTCCCATACATGACCCACCTCTGCACGCTACATTCCTCTGTTAACTGGTCACCCTTGCACACTTAATAGAGAATCCACTAGCTTGTTCACATTTACAAATCCTTGCTTGGGCTGGCCCATCCTCACCTCCTCAGCTTGTTACTTACATCATCCTTCTTTAACACACGCTCCTCCCGCCTTATTCTGTTAAATGTCCCTAAGGCAAACTCGGCCCTTGATTGCTCCTCTTTCCAGCATGCTGCAGCCATGGACTGGAATTACCTAGAAAACATTTCAGACACTTAGACATGTCTGCAGTTGTTTTACAACCTAATCCCTTTAGAAATTTGTGCCATGTGTTTAAATTTTTTTTAAAACTCATTGTGGCCTGTTTATTGTGTTCCATACTGCTTCCACCGTGGTCCTGTTTGATTGTATGTTACCTTGCTGCCCTGTGTTTGTGTGGTGTAATGCTTCTTGTATCGTTTCATATGTTATGTCTCTTTAATCTAATTGTCCCTGTTCCCTTTATTCCCGTCTGAGGACGTCTACCTCTTGCCTGGTCGTGGTTGTAAATTTCTTGTAACTAACTTGCCTGGTTAAATAAATACATACAGTATATTTACATATATCCATTGCGCCATCACCACCCCAAAGCTAATTCAAGGCTAATTCCTTCTGCACTGGCCAGGGTTTCTTTGTATGGCTTGAGCCCTTTGCTGCACCTGACAGAAACAAGTATCCAAACCTCAAAGGACACACAGCATCAAAGAGGCCGACTTGACGTAAAAGTACCTGAATTCTGTGATAAGGCAGAGCAGTGGGAGACTGTGGTCTACAAACTCATAAAAGGCCTTTATGAGTCCAGTAGAAGGTTTTTATTCTCCTGAGTCAGTCATCTGCTGCTGCGTTCACATGACACACTTAAAATAAAACTTCTTCTTATCTGCGGCCGTCTGAGTCGAGGTGAGAGTGAGTCAGTGCAGCGGTGAACGTCATGATGTTACGATCAGCACCTGCTCATTGTCCCTTCACATCTACTGACATCAGCGGCTCCTAAGCCTCTTCTGTCTTGAAGCTTAAATTTTTCTTTTATGGTTCTCACAAGTAGGCCACTGAACCACTGCACAAGATTAGAGCTCTAAATTTTGTTGAAACAAGAAAGTTCTGGGTTGTACAAGTAACAGCATTTGAAAGACCGTATTTCAGTGTGAAGAAGCATCTAAATACAATATTTTTGATGAAAAGGCTGCTGAGACGCAGTTAGATGCTTAATTAAGCTTCAACTTTTGTCCAATTTTAGCAAAGATTTAGCCTAAAAAACCCAAGATGTTGTTTGACCAACATTTTAAAATAAAGATTTTAGAACATTATTGTGACATTTTTACCTTTTTTTTGACAGCATTGTTTTCACAAACCCTTAATTTGAGTGCCCTGACGCACAAAATGACCATAATCTAATCTTTCTGAAGGTGTTAAGTAATATCCATGACTCAGGAATGACAGCTGCTGAGACTTTGAAAACCTTTTTTAGCACCAGTTTCAACAGTAAGGGTTCAAATCTGTGGAAGTAAGTCAGCGTGTTGTTGGTTAAGAGACATGTTGACAGCTGACACAGGAGTTTGTCTTCCAGCTGCCTCTAACTTCAACTCGTCAGTCTCTGTATCTATACTGTGATAACCACAACCCACCAGGCACCACACTACTAGTGAGGGGGAATTCACAAAGAATGGACTGCAACTACTGATAACCACCATGAATTGCATCACTTGCTGGTTCACAAAAGATATTGCGCTAATGATATTACAGCAAAAACACACCCATAAAGATGTCTGTGAAGATTCCCAGTCATCAAGGTCATAGTTTTCCAAAGTGAGTTAAAATTAAGGGCAATTAGATTTGGTTGAAGATACCCAAAGACTCTATTTAACCTCAGGTATTTAACCTCTGTTGGGTCATTATCAAGGTGGTGGATACCGCTTGGTTCGTAGTGCTCCAGGCTGTTCTAATAACATCATTGTCATTATGGTTTGTGGAGTCACCTGAGGCCAAGTCTGATCGACCGTCACATGAGGCCATATGTGAGTGTTCAGTCTCCTGGGAAGGGCTGAAAGGACAGTATCGTATCGTAAGTGGGAGTTAAGTGGTGTCTCAGCCCTCCTCCCCCATTTGAGAGATGGTCTCTCTACTCTGGTGTAAATGTCTTCTTTCACTCCTCTTTCAAACCATCTGTCCTCCCGGTCCAAATATGTCCATTGTTGTCATTGAAGGGTGTCAGTGTCCTTCAGATGTAGCTAAACTGCTAAGTCTTGACCAGAGGAGTAGCATATCACACGACATAGTTAAGCAACATTTGAGTAAAAAAGTGTTAGAAATGCAGCTGCAAGAACAAAACCTCACAGTCAAATCTAAAAATGTTTTATTTGAATGAGACCAAATCTAAATAATTCATTAATTCTAACCAATTTACTATCATATAACTATTCTGATTGCCTTTTAACTCCCCCATGCTCTTTCGTTTGTTTCTATCTGCTGGACGTGTTTTGTCGCAGTGATTATTTGGGGTGCTTTAACTGTGTGCATATCATTAACATAATGGAGTAAAAATCTATGAAAATTATAGGAATCATCAGCTTGGTTATAATATGTTTGCCATTCATTAAAAAACTGAAGGAATGATCAGGTTACAGGCCTGTGAGCTGAGCAGAACTTATTAATAATTGACAGTGTCCTCTGATGGATTTCCATCACACCGCAGCTGTCACCTTTTAACCTTCAGAAATCAATAACTAGCTCCTCTGCTGCTTTTCATCCTTCCGGGAGGGCTGCTCTATTGTCAGCAGCATGCCTTTTCATTAAGATCAAGCGTTGCCATCTGCCTGGTTGACTTATGTCTGAAACCAAACATATACCGATATTCGTAAACTAACGCTCTAGTGGTTTTTGAGTTTTGTTCTCTTCTTCACTTCCTGTTTTAGTTTGTAGCATTCTGCCTCTTGTGTCTCGTCTAGATTTGCTTCCTGCTAGTGTTGATTTTCCCTGATTGTGCCCACCTGTGGATCATTGTATCACCCCTGTCTTGGGTATTAGGTTTGCATGTTCTCTTTGTCGGACTGTTTACTTATCTCCTGAAGTGTCTCTGTCAGTTCCCGGTTATATTCTGTCGTGTTGTGGATTTACTTTTTGATTTTGTTCTTCCTTGATTTCTGTTTATACCTTTTTATTGGATTTATTTATTGCTTGGGCGGCTTGCCTTTTCTGTTGCTGTAAGTTTTTGTTCAGCCTTTTAAAAATCAAACTGTACCTGGTCGTTCATAGTGTCTGGTCAAAAAACACAATGAGAGACCTGCTGACTGTTTGAAAAATGTTAATGAATGTGATTTTTACAAAACATCAACAAATATTAGCTAGCTAACTTTTAAGATTTTCTATAACTGTGCCTTAACCTGGTTATATGTTTTTAGCACTGACCATGTTGTGACCATAGCACTGAGTTTCAAAATCTATCATGAAAGCCAATGTTGAATATCTGTCATATTTTATATTTCGTTGGAGAAATTTGGTTTCTTTTGTTAAATTACAAATACGATTTTGTAGGAAAGGAGGTTTAATTTTATTTCAGTAAAGTATCTAAATAATGTTGGTAATGGAACCAAAACTAAGGCGATATAGTACTAAAATGTTCAAACAGTATCCAGCTCGACCCACTGCTGGCCTGTGCAGTGTTTGATGCCAAACTAATAAAAACAGAAATTAGCTCACTTGATCCCATGTGCAGACCAAAGCCAACCAACATATCTCCTACAGAGTCCTGTGTGTCTCACAGCCTGATGTCTCCTCTTCCTCTGAGCCATAGAGCTCCATTGTTGTCCAGAAACTTCGAAAACCCATCAGTGAACCTCACTGCTGCACTGGGTGACATGTCCCTTCATCACCATGAAGACACACACTGTAGTGTATTCTGACTCAGTCCCGCATTCACTGACCTGCTGCCCCAAATACTCACCGCAGCACCACATGTGGATTCATCCCCTGCTGAACATAGTGCTAACAAATGCATTATTTCATCCTGTTTGTTTGTTAGAAGCTACAGCAGAGCCTTTTTTGACAGGGCTGAGAGCCACAGACAGCATTGTAACTGTGTAGTAGTGATGGACTAACATGTTAACATGACTAAAATGTAAAATCAGCCTTGCATACTTTTTATATCATTTCCTCCACCCCATTCAGTGTTTTGCAGGACAAAGTTGTTTTTTGGGGCTCAAACCTGTGACTCTGTGGTTACAAAGACTAGCTGTCTTACCTCCTGGACCTTCCTGTCAACAGCGTAAACAGAGTAGAGGAAAAACTTTAATTTCCTCTCTGCTCTGACCTCACCATCTCTATAACTCTCTCCTCAGCGGTTAACATGGAAACCGCTGTTGTAAACAATATCAGATACTCCTTTTTCCTCCGTTATTCAACACAAGAAGTGTGTTGCTATATTACATACAGTACCTCAACCTCGTCCTCCCTTTTTGTGAACTCTGGTAATCAGTGAGGCTTGACACTCAAAAACTCACCCGTCTTACTAAATGTTATTCTGGTAAACCTCAGTTCTCTTTCCACGACCTCCCTGGTTCACCAACACAAATCCTCTCAGTCTGAAAGCCCAGAGGTGACGGGAGCTTTGGTTAAAGCTCATAATGGGTCACAGATTTTGGTTCCTCTGAAAGGAGAGCAGAAATACTCGAATACCAACTAAGGGAATCTTTCTTGCCTATAGTAGCAGGTCCTACAGTCTGTCCTACACATTATTATTTTTTATTACTTGATTTATTTGACAGGGACAATGCATACTGATAACCCTATATATGCCAGAGATAGCCAAATTGTCATCTGTAGTCCACGGGCAGGCAATAGTTAAAAACACAAACGTTCAGAATAAAAGCATTCAATATACAATCAACAATAAAAGCAGTGAACATATACAGATACAGAGCCTGCACTACATAAAGGGTAACAGCTTTTATGATGCACAAAATCAATAATGGCTTGACAGCACAATATTAGACCTGGTGAAGTGTGGATATTATGTACGTGGCCTGCAGGAGCAGCTCTTAGACTAAAGCTCCTTTCCCACCTCATGGTACCAGCGTGACTCACCTCGCCTTGGTTTTCCAATGGGGAATGGGCAAGTACTACCTGCAACATTGGCTGAATTTAGGTGCTCAGTTTGTTTTTGGTTTACGATTTCTTCAGAAGGTTTCTACCGCGGGCTGAAATACCACCGTGCTCGTCTCCTCTCCAAAACAAACAGACCCGCTCACTGAAACAGTAAAAACACAGAATAAAGCAGTTTCATCCTAAATAATAGTGTCTTTTCTGTGGACACTGGCCATAAGCAAGCCGACCTCTTGACAGGGTAAGAGCTGTTGGCTGGAAATGTTTTACCATCAGTCTTCGCTTATGTAAAACGAGTAGAACACAATGTAACTTTTAATTTGTATTTATAGGGCCGTGCCGTTGGACCAGATTTGCCAAACTGTTGCTTGTTCCTTTCTCTGTGCTGGAGTTCTTTTAAGAACTTGATGGCTTTATCCAGTTTATTTGTAAATTTGTTATAAACTTGAATCGTGTGTCTGTCTGACTTATAGGGGTGGCGATGGAACAGTGGATAAGACACATTCCTTTGGTGTGGAGAGCCGGGTTCAATCCCCCACTGTGACACATCCACCATTCTGTCCCTGAGCAATAAACTCCAGAGGCGTGCAACCTCTGACTAATATAGCAATTGTAAGTCGCTTTGGATAAAAGGGTCAGCTAAATGAATAAATGTACTGTGACGCCCCTGTGTGGCTTGATTATTATTGCTGAACCAGTCCATAAAGCCTGCTCCACTGCCGATCCCTGCTGTAAACGAGCCGTTCGAGCATCTCATTGTGGATTGTGTGGGCCTATTGCTGTGATCGAAGTCTGGATGTAAGCATCTTCTGACGGTGATGTGTCAGAACACTTGGTATCCTGCTGCTTATGCGCTGAGGTCCATAACTACTAAAGCAGTGGTAAAAGCATTAACTATTTCAGTGTTTGGCATACCGAAAGTCATCCGCAGTGACCAGGGGTCCAACTTTTCATCGCACATGTTTGGACAGGTGTTAAAGCTGTTACGTGTGCAGCATAATCAACAATCGGCCTACCATGCACAGAGCCAGGGTGCCCTGGGGAGATTCCACCAGACTCTGAAGTCACTCCTGCGTGTGTATTGCACAGAGTTGGATAAAGACTGGGAGGAGGGTCTTCCATGGCTAATGTTGGGTGCTAGAGAAGCTGTGCAGGAGAGTACGGGGTTTAGTCCGAATGAGCTGGTTTTTGGACATACAGTGCGGGGGCCCTTGGCAGTGCTGAAGGATGGCTGGGTGGATGCTGAACGGCCTAAAAAAATTTGTTTGACTTTGTTAACAGATTTAGACATTAGTTAGTTTGTAGCAGGTGCGATGGCAAGGGAGAAGTTGCAGATGTTGCAGAGCAGAATGAAAAAGCTAAATGATCAGCATACGGGACTACCAGGAGTTTAGGTCTGGAGACCAGGTTCTAGCTCATATGCCAATTGTGGGCTCTCCATTTCAGGCCAAGTATACTGGTCCTTACACAGTCGCTGCGAAAATGTCTGATTTGAATTATGTCATTGCAACAACAGGATGGAAAAAAATCAACACAACTGTGTCATGTTAACCTTATAAAACCCTATTACAATCATGATGCTGAGGTCAACCAGGCAGTTAAAGATGAGGTGTGTCCTGCTCTCCTGGTCAGCTCAGTATCGGGGTCGCAGGGGGGAGATGGGCTGCTGGAGCATGATGATAGTTTATTATATGGTCAGTTGAATAATTCTGAGTCGCTCAGAAAATTGGAAAAACTGTTATCTCATTTATCTGAGTCCAAACGTGGTGAGCTGTCAGATTTGGTGCAGAAATATCCCTATCTGTTTGGTGATGTTCTTACTTGCACGGACTGGATTGAACATGATATTGATGTCGGAAACACGCAGCCAATTAAACAGCGGTTTTATCGCATGTCCCCAGAGAAACTCAAACATTTAGACTCTGAAATTGATTACATGCTTAAAAACAGCATTGCTGTACCGTCATCCTTGAGTTGGTCATCTCCTCGCATTTTGGTCCCCAAAGCAGATAAAACACCTAGGTTTTGTATGGATTTTAGAAAAGTAAATTCTGTTACAAAACCAGACACCTTTCCGCTGCCGCGGATGAATGATTGTATTGATCAGGTGGAATCCGCCAGGTTCGTCAGCAAGTTTGATCTACATAAGGATATTGGCAGGTGCCTTTGTCTCAGCGTGCTCAGGAAATGTCTACATTTGTTACGCTGTCTGGTCTCTCTTCCTATAGAGTGATGACATTTGGTTTAATAAACACGCCCGCACGTTCAAGCGCCTGATGAATCGTGTTGTCTGGTTTGGAGGGTTGTGCTGTTTATCTGCATGACCTGGTCATCTACAGTGACACATGGCACTCTCACATTCAGCGCACGCCTTACCATCAACTTGGCTGTGTGACTTTGCTAGGGCTACTGTAACATATTTAGGCCGTGTAGTGGGACAGGGCGGGGTGGATCCAGTTCAGGACAAGGTGAGGGCAGTAGAGAGGTATCCTCAGCCTACAACAAAAAAGGAATTGCAGCATTTTCTGGGTCTGGAAGGTTATTATAGGAGTTTTTGTAAGAACCTTTTGACTGTGGTGTTTCCTTTGACTGAGCTGCTGAAGGCCAAAGATAAAGTGTTTGGTGCATGTCAGCAAGCCTTTGATAGTATCAAGTCTCTGTTATGCTCATCTCCCATGTAGCCCCACGTTTTGATAAAACCTTTGTGCTCCAAGTAGATGTAAGCCAGGTGGGAGCAGGTGTGGTCTTGCTTCAGGGGGTGGTAAGAACAGTTATTTTTTTTGCTAAGAAGTTCAAAGTTCACTGGCACTTATTTGGGCGCTGCAGCATTTTGAAGTGTACATAGGAGGCGTGCCACTTATTGTGTACACAGATCATAACCCTTTAACATTTTTACAGTCATTTAAGTTTCCAAATCAGACTAATGAGGTGGTCCTTGTTTTTGCAGGCCTATGACCTTGAGATTCGACATATTAAAGGAGCAGACAACGTCATAGCAGATGCGCTGTCACGTGCCCCTCTTACCTGAATGTACAATGACATTTCGTACTGCCTTGTGACTTGCACTTGCTCTGCCTGTTTTTCTTAAATTTGCTTCCTAGGTTCCAGGTTGCTGAAGATTGGGTGGGAGACATGCACACAGCAGGCCAAGCGCAGTGGGAAGGTCAGGTGTATGTTTTCACATTTGTTTGTTTTGTTGTTGTACTAAGAAATTGTTGAATTAAGTGAAATACATGGTGTAGTAGGCTAATGGGGGAAAGCTAGTGGGCCGGTGATTCTCTTTGGGGCACTGACTTTCAAGGAGCTGATTGCAGTGGTCCCTCCCGGATCGGGAACACCTGGTTCCAGTGTTCCACAGGAGATAAAAGTTCCACCTCACAAGATCATCTCTCTCTCTCTTACATCCTCCCTGCCAGCAGCTACACATTTTGGTTTTCGTTACGTTTGTTTTATTTGAGCACCTCTACATCACAATCATCCATCCACACTTACACTACTGATGGCGCTGACTAACCCATCTCATAAATTAAGCATTATTTTGGTTATCTTATGTTGCAATAAACCTTGTTAATTGAATCGCTGTGTCTATCCCAGTTTTTGTCATGGCCTTCGAGCTTGGTCATGACAGTACTCACACAAGACTACATCACAGAAGTTTCTTTTTTTTCTTATTTTTAGCATTTACCTGTTTTTATTCTGTAGCACTATGGGATTTCTTTAAATATAAAGTGCATTACAAATGTATTAATTACAATAATATTACTAATATTTTCGAGTCAAATTCAGTCAAGTTGAACTGGTACCTGCAATGGAAAATCGCCATATGTACAACAAACAACACAAAAATGCCTCACTGTCGCAGTGTTTACAATAGTCCTCCTTAGGTATCTCAAGTCTTGTGAAATTTGCAGAAAATATTTATGACCCCAAAAGATTTCTTAATGATTACGTGACCTTTCCTCTTGCACCACCCTCAGGACAAATGTTACATGTTTAGCTCCACAAGTGGAGTGATGTCAATGTGGGCCAGTTGGTCGGTCCACCACTTTGGTAGAGATTGAGATACAGCTGTTGTATTACTTTGAAATTCACGGTCTCCAGAGAATTAATCCTACTGACTTTGGTCATCCCCTGACTGTTCCTCTAATGCCACCATCAGGTCAAATTATCATCATCACATGTTTATTTGTCCAGTATTTTGGTTCATGATCAAACTCGATACATTCCCACTGTACAGCCTCTGTATTTTGTGTTCTGCATTGGTATGTTGACATTACCATTTGGCTTAAAGATGCCAGTGTTGGGGTGGATCCACTGGGGTGGCTAAAAATGCCTTGCCACCACTTTTGTATAATCTAATTCCAAAATAAATATAGCCATGAGCGGCAATAATCTGGATGCAAGCAAGTTGTAAAAAAATGCAACATTTGACATTTTCCGAGAAGAACAGACGCAGACAACTTAAAGTGTCATATGTACCTGACTCTGGGTGAAAGGTTCAACCCACCTGCAACATCTTGTGTTTCAGAGGTTTAAAGTTTAAGTTGCATAAACTAATAAGAAAGTGCCATGGGATCCAAATACAGGTACAGGCCGTGGTTATTTCTCACATCGACTATTGCAATGCCCTCCTAGCAGGTCTTCCAGCTTGTGCGGTGAAACCCTTACAAATGTTTCAGAACGCAGCAGCGCGTCTGTTTTTTGATCAGCCCGAGAAGACTCATGTCACTCAATTACTCAGTGACCTCCACTGGCTCCCCGTGGCCTCCAGAATCAAATTCAAGTCACTAATGCTTGCATACAGAGTGACTACCGGGTCTGCACCCATCTACCTAAACTCCATAATACAAACTTACGTTCCTTCTCGCCCGCTACGCTCCTCCAACGAACGCTGCCTGGCTCTGCCATCCCTTCACACAAAGCAATCTCAGTCCCGGCTATTCTCATCCGTGACACCACGATGGTGGAACGAGCTACCACACGCCATCAGAGCAGGGCGTCCCTCTCTAACTTCAAGAAGCTCTTGGAAACTCATCTCTTCCGAGAACACTTCCTCTTATAACACCTCTAACTCCTAACCTCTAACATGCACTTCCTGTGCTCTTCTTCTATCTCCTACAATGATCTTGTATTGATTGCACTTTTTGTTAACTCTTACTTCCTTCCCTAGGTATCTACCCCATTGATGTGATATGTACTATGAGCTCTTACTAGTATGTATTGTCAGTTGTAGATCTGTAGTTGATGCTCTGTTGATGCTTGTATGTTGTTCCTCAAATGTAAGTCGCTTTGGATAAAAGCGTCTGCCAAATGAGTAAATGTAAATAAAATAAAGAACTTATACTCACTATGATCTGAACAACCCGATTGTCAGGAAGTCTGACTTGATCACCTAGGGATTTAAACCCTGGACCTACAGATCAGCGGAGTAGGTGACTTACTGACTGAACTACTGGTGAGAGGCTTCCACATACCTTCTCACAAGTTGAGGTGTCCCAGACCTGACTTAAAACAAACAAAATGTTGGTGAGAAAATGCTGATTAAAAATTACACATCATTCTGTTGGTTTTGGGTGTGTTGTTAATTATTTTGGTGGCACTTGATCGAAAACTGAGCAAAAAAGATAATGTGTATTCTGCACAAGCAAGATACTGAATTTCACTGCAGACTCACCGTTTGACCGATCTGAAAACCCTTTGAAACACTTGATATCGGCAATCTGGAGAATGTCTGCGTTGAATTTGGTAGTGTTTGAAGAAAGACTTGTGGAGATATAGATGTTAATTGATTTAGCATATTATGAAAAATATAGAGTTACTGACTTCTGAATTGACCATAGATTGCAGTGAGGCAAATGTTAATGTAATCTCTGTAATCTAGGACAAACAGGCGATTTTCTTAGAATTTTTGAAGTTTGAAATGAGAAATGTCTAGAAGTTTACATTTCTTAATAAGCCACGCCCACTTTGAGCAATCATTACCAAATTTTATCAACTGAGTAGTGACCCAATGGATTGTATGAATCCATTCAGCTAATTATGAGGTATAACCTTTTTGCAAGTGTAGCGCCCCTAGTGGAAGATTATCCCAGGACTGCTCAGTGAAACTCGGACCGAGCACCTGAACAGACGCATCTAGTTTGGTAACAATAGCTTAAGCAAATTTTGATTTACATTTATGTAAAATTGTACGTGAATACACAAAAGCAACATCCGTGGATAATCCTGTCTAAGTTTCCGGTCAATTGGTGAAGCCGTCTGGGACGAGTTCGCAAAAATAAGAGTGAAGAAGCAGACAAATCCAGAGATTAAAATGGTGGAAGAAGCTTGACTCTTAACAAAGCCGTTTTTGAGATAATTGCAAAAACGCAAAGTTGATTGTTATAGCGGCACCATGAGGTCTATGAGGGCCATTTTTTCGCCTAGTTGCCTAGAGTAATAGGTGGAATTTGCAACCCACCTGCCAATTTTGGAGAGTTTTCATCCAACAGTTTTTGCTGCCCAAACACTTTTATGGGGTGGTGATGGCACATAGATAAGATGCTTGCCTTTGGTGTGGGAGACCTGGGTTCGATTCCGACTGTGAGACATCCGCCATTGTGTCCCTGAGCATTTAACCCCTAGTTGCTCCAGACCTCTGATATGTACAGCAATTGTAAGTCGCTTTGGATAAAAATGAATAAATGTAAATGTAGCGGAAAGAAGAACAAAAACAATAGGGATCCCTAAATATATGAAATGTTGTGGCTAGTCAGAAATTGGAGGAGACGAGGCAGATGGTATGAGTTATAGCTGAGGGGTTAAATTCAAATAACGATTATTATTAAAAATGTAGAACATCATCCGTGCTTCTAGGAAAAGAAATGAGGAGAGATGAGTTGAGGCAACAGACACTTAACAAAATTAGACTTTCTTGCTTCAGAGCCACCATTTTTAAGCAGTGTCAATTAAATACGACGTGTGGAAAAGGTGTATCATCTGTCCATTGTTTTGTTATAACCTACCACTGTAGGTCAGTCAGATTATCTAACAACATGGCATTAAGTGACAAAAATGTAGGGACGTCATACAAAAAACAGAATATAGCATTCATTCAATGATAAAACACTGATTTCAAGGTGAAATGTCATTAAAGAATGAAGTTAAAACAACGTCTTTTGAGGCACTACAAAAACTATACTAAGTTTGATCAGGCATTTGATGGTAAATAACTTATTAAACTTATTAACACAAAAGCAATACTTACATTTGAATGTTCTTGCAATAGCTGTTATATTCCAGCGGTGTCACACGTCTATAATTCATTAAAGGTACCAAAAAGATGCCTCGAAAAGATAGTCATAACCTTTCTTATAACTCCTCTGGCAGTCCTTCTGCCTCCTCTTTCTTCAGGGTGCATTTTATATAAGCTCAACACCTCCCAGACAAATCTAATACATTCTATACAAATGTTCAAAGAACCATCATCGTCATATTAGAAGAAAGGCTCAGATTTCATACATTTTGAATTATAGCTGTAACAGCTTTGCATACAAAAAGGAAAAAGAAGTGCTCCTTTTCCCATCACATTGCTGCAACCATGCTTGCAGTTTTCCCCCGCTTTCAGTCTTGGTGCTAAGCTAAACAGCTCCCAATACATAGACATATCCGATACATTCTTTAGAAATGTTCAGAGAACCATCATCCTCTTTGTCAAAGAATGGCTCAGATTTCATCAGTGTTGAATTACACAGCTTTTCAAATTTCACCATTTTTACCATTTAGGAGGTTACTACTGAGAGTTCTTCTCAGTACATTTCATTGCTGTCTGTCTACTGGATTCAACTGTTTTCCAATTTGTACTTTCTGGTCTATGTGGGTCAAAGGAAGACTTCTTCCTGTCGGTTGACGTTACGTCCCCTGAGGATCTTTGACCTTTTTTGAATGAAACATTATGCTGCTGTAGACTCTAAATGTGAAGGTTTGAATATAACTGGTTGCTTTTATTGCCTTAGAGATCAGAAATAATGAAAATCTTGAGGATGTGGAAAGTATTCCACTATCCTCATTTTGTATGGTTAGTTTATAAAATGTTATTTTGAGTTTATTGTGTAGAGTCCCAGATTAACAGTAAATAGTAGTATGTTTTTGTGACGACCAAAAGAACTAAAGGCTGCTCTGGTCTGTGCTCATGTAGGTGGAAAGTGTGAAAGCAACATAAAGAGTGAATGTTTCCAGTTGAGGAAGAGTGGTCATAGTCACTTAAATAATCAGGGCAACTTGCTCTTTTATAAAGTTGGGCAATAGAGAAGACAGATTCAAAAAGAATGGTCAAATTGAAGCAGCAGAGGTTGAGGTATCCTGATTTTTAGTCTATTGTTTGGTCGATCCTCAAAACCACTGGATTCCACATTTCCCATGATGCAATTCAATAGTCTCTTCATTAAATACTCCCAGCTTGTACAGGACATTTCAAACTCCATGCAGTTTGTAACACAGGTACAAAGAAGACATTATGTCAGTAGTGTCAAACAATATTTGCATTTTCTTTCAACAGCGCAAACTGATAAATTGGTCATTCAAATTTTTGAGAAGCAGCTGGATCATGATCCCTGTGTAAGATCACTTTAGTTTTTCGCTGTGCTTTATGCATGCAATTTAGCCAATAAAGACACAGCAATACAGTTGCACTTAACCTGCCAGTGTAGTCAGACCACATCTGGATTTTGGATGGTCGAACACCCCCCACCACACACATATTTTTCAGTTAGATCATGATATATTATGTGTTGAATATTAACATTATGTCCTTAAGTTACTAGAATCAAAAGCCTGGGAACATGTGTGCACTCAGTAAATTTCATGACAATCTGACCGTGAGATTTTCACATTTTGAGTTAATGGTTGCAGTAATGGAAAGGTTGACATTTAGGAAAATACGCGTATTAGCCTTCTTGCTAAATGTTAGATGAGAAGATTGATTTGACTCTCTTGTCTGTACGCTACATATGAAGCCGTCAACAGCCGACTCACTTAACGTAGCATAAAGACTGGAAACGGGGAAACAGCCAACCTGCCTCTGTCAAAATGTAACATAACCCACCATCCAGCACCGCTAAAGGTCTCCGATTAACATGCTATATCTTGTTAGTTTCATCTGTACAAAAACCAAAGTGAAAAATTGACAAATCAACTTTTTACAAGGGGGTTCCACCTTTAGCAGGGCAAAAAAGTACAGTTAAAAATGTACAACAAAATGCACAAAAAAAGAAAGAAATCTGTGATGAGATGTTGAGGAATGGGGCGGGGGTGCAGCCTCATGGATCATCCTGAGGAATAATTTAAAGTCTCTTCAGACAATAATGACTCTATTCTCCTCCCTGGGGATCGGTGATATGATGCCAGGCTCCCAACCCTCTGCTATTACACTGTTTGTTGTTGTGGAAAAACCACCTAACTGCAATATTGTGGTTTCACTTTTTCCCTCCTCAAAATAAAAGCTGACATGATGTGTTGACTGAGTTGTATGAAACTTATCGTGCCCATTGCATAGTGATTCAAAAATTCAATGAGAAAATACATATTAGATCCTTCATTCTTTGCTAATTGTACTGTGAACACACTGCATATGAGGTGTTTGTCTGACAGCAGTGCTTTGTCATTGTGCAGCTGTTTGAAGTTATGTGGGGGCTCTGGGCTCTGTTTGAGAAGACTGAACATGTTAAAATGAACAAATATGGTTTAGTTGGGCTTACTGCCAGCCGTCCCCCTCCCCCTTCTTCATCACCACAAGAACCACCCAAAACATTTGGCTGTATTCCCAAACCTTGTCCCAGCCATGCAATACATTTCTATCATGTAGGAATGCCACAAAGTCCCCCAGCAATCTCCTCCAATTAGAGTTAGATATTGGATGTGGTACAATACAGGGATGCTAAAAGAAAAATGTGATCAAGATGTGCAGCTGTACAGTAAAGATTCATGAGTGGAAAATCAGTCAAGTGTAGAAAAGACTTTTGTCATGTGAGATAGAGTCGCCTTTGAACAGCGTTGTTTGGCTGTGTGCTAAAAACTCTGTATGCTAAGAAAATGATTTATGTTGTGACACAATCTGCAATAATATAGTTTAAAGAGCTTGGGAATGGTTGAAGATTGTGGTCATGCTATCGATTTGTTTTTCTTTCCTCACATATTGCAGAAACCAGTCCACTGTGCGTGCCTTGTTGTTCTGTTCTTTACTAATCGAGAGACATGTAGGAGCTTGTTAAATGTCTGCCAAAAAAGATTATTTTCATACAGGGAGTGAATCATTGCACATACAAGAGGATGTGTCCAAAAAGGAAAAATGATACCCACAAAATGTTTTGCTTTCTAATGTGGCCTTGTGATTGAGGACTTTTCAGGACAAGAGACGAGCGGCCGTTTGTCTTTTCTGCTTTTCTTTTCTCTGAAGCTCAAGGCTCTGAAATACTGTCTGAGCTGAGCTTTAAATCTTAATATACACAGTGTCATGTTTTAGCAATCTGACTCACTGCCTCACTCAACCAGGCCAACCAGGAAACACCTGTGTGTGTTCCCCTGGTTTTTAGGGTGTTGGCTAAACAGCTAAAATGTTATTTTAACTCATTCTTCATGTTCTAACATAGCTTATTTTACACAGACAGTGAATGAGTGATATGATCAGTGTATGTAATGGGCTCATAAATTAAAATATTATATCAGTACTACAAGTTGTACCTGGATTATTTTTATGATTTGTCTTATTTCTTCCTGTATGGAGGACTGATCCTGACAAATTCAGAAATAAATACAGAAATAAATAAATGCTCAATAAATAAATAAGCATCCGATTAAATGCACAAAAAAATTAAATAAATGTTGGCAGTAATTAAATTATACAAGGAGACATACATGTTTATATCTATTTTAATTAGCTTCTTTACTTATTCACCTTTGTAATAGTTACCTTATTTATTTATTGTCCATTATAATCTTCAACTTTATTAATTAATTATGTTTAATGAATATATACACTACCGTTCAAAAGTTTGGGGTCACATTGAAATGTCCTTATTTTTGAAGGAAAAGCACTGTACTTTTCAATGAAGATAACTTTAAACTAGTCTTAACTTTGAAGAAATACACTCTATACATTGCTAATGTGGTAAATGACTATTCTAGCTGCAAATGTCTGGTTTTTGGTGCAATATCTACATAGGTGTATAGAGGCCCATTTCCAGCAACTATCACTCCAGTGTTCTAATGGTACAATGTGTTTGCTCATTGGCTCAGAAGGCTAATTGATGATTAGAAAACCCTTGTGCAATCATGTTCACACATCTGAAAACAGTTTAGGTCGTTACAGAAGCTACAAAACTGACCTTCCTTTGAGCAGATTGAGTTTCTGGAGCATCACATTTGTGGGGTCAATTAAACGCTCAAAATGGCCAGAAAAACAGAACTTTCATCTGAAACTCGACAGTCTATTCTTGTTCTTAGAAATGAAGGCTATTCCATGCGAGACATTGCTAAGAAATTGAAGATTTCCTACAACGGTGTGTACTACTCCCTTCAGAGGACAGCACAAACAGGCTCTAACCAGAGTAGAAAAAGAAGTGGGAGGCCGCGTTGCACAACTGAGCAAGAAGATAAGTACATTAGAGTCTCTAGTTTGAGAAACAGACGCCTCACAGGTCCCCAACTGGCATCTTCATTAAATAGTACCCGCAAAACACCAGTGTCAACATCTACAGTGAAGAGGCGGCTGCGGGATTCTGGGCTTCAGGGCAGAGTGGCAAAGAAAAAGCCATATCTGAGACTGGCCAATAAAAGAAAAAGATTAAGATGGGCAAAAGAACACAGACATTGGACAGAGGAAGACTGGAAAAAAGTGTCGTGGACGGATGAATCCAAGTTTGAGGTGTTTGGATCACAAAGAAGAACGTTTGTGAGACGCAGAACAAATGAAAAGATGCTGGAAGAATGCCTGACGCCATCTGTTAAGCATGGTTGAGGTAATATGATGGTCTGGGGTTGCTTTGGTGCTGGTAAGGTGGGAGATTTGTACAGGGTAAAAGGGATTCTGAATAAGGAAGGCTATCACTCCATTTTGCAACGCCATGCCATACCCAGTGGACAGCGCTTGATTGGAGCCAATTTCATCCTACAACAGGACAATGACCCTAAACACACCTCCAAATTGTGCAAGAACTATTTAGAGCAGAAGCAGGCAGCTGGTATTCTATCGGTAATGGAGTGGCCAGCGCAGTCACCAGATCTGAACCCCATTGAGCTGTTGTGGGAGCAGCTTGACCGTATGGTACGCAAGAAGTGCCCATCCAACCAATCCAACTTGTGGGAGCTGCTTCTGGAAGCGTGGGGTGCAATTTCTCCAGATTACCTCAACAAATTAACAGCTAGAATGCCAAAGGTCTGCAATGCTGTAATTGCTGCAAATGGAGGATTCTTTGACGAAAGCAAAGTTTGATGTAAAAAAGGTCTTATTTCAAATACAAATCATTATTTCTAACCTTGTCAATGTCTTGACAACATTTTCTATTCATTTCACAACGTATGGTGGTGAATAAGTGTGACTTTTCAGGAAAACACAAAATTGTTTGGGTGACCCCAAACTTTTGAACGGTAGTGTAAATATATGTTTTATTCTTCCGTTGCATTTTCTACCCTATTTATTTCCCCAATTGAATTTATTTCTGCCTGTCCTTTTTACATTTCTCTATGCATTTCTGCCTCATTATGTAAATGAGAAGGGGCTGTGTCTCAAGGGGTCATCTACTCTGCTATTGGTAGACCAGTCAGATGGGAGAGCTCTAGGCCTACTCTGCCTGCACACATCAACAAGCTGCTCCTCACACAGTCAGATGGCTTCCTTCAGTGCGCTGAGGTGTTTAGAAACTCTGAAGATAATACTACCAGCCATGTCTTCTTCCCTTTTCGTGTGGACGACCACTCACACCCACACCTAAGGACAATTTTGGGTCACCAATTACCCTAGTCTGCATGTCTTTGGATGGTGGGAGGAAGCCGGAGCACCCAGAAAGAACCCATGCAGACACGGGGAGAACATGCAAACTCCACACAGAAAGGCCGGGTCAACCGGGGTTTGAATCCGAGACCTTCTTGTTGTGAGGTGCTAACCACTGCATCACCGCGCCGCCCCAGGTGAATAAGTAAAGAAGCTAATTTAAATAGATGTATACATGTATGTCTCCTTGTATAATTTAATTACTGCCTACATTTATTTATTTACTTTATTTTTTTGTGCATTTAATCAGATGCTTATTTATTTATTGAGCATTTATTTCTTTCAGTATTTCTTTCTGAATTTGTCAGGATCAGTCCTCCATATCCCTGCACTCTGCACACTAAACTATAGCAACGTCACGCCATGGTGCTGAGCACCTGCAGTCAGTTTTAAAAGAGTAGATTTGTAAGTTCAGAAAGTTTATCTGAAGCTGACAGGAAGCTGTTTGTGGACACTTGCCATCAGATACACTGAAAGACTAATCACTGAGACACTCCAATACCAAGATGATGATATGATTTTGACAACGTCAAAATGATGGTTTGGATTTCTACATCTTGAAACAAGAGTGGAATTGAAATCCAGACACATTTTATCCTCTTTCTTTCTTGTTTAATTGCTCATTTTTAGCAATTCAGAAATGTCATAAGAAATCTGAGAAAAATAATTATGTAAATTGACTTTTTCTTTCATTACATCTTTTGTTCTTATGATACACTGGATGTTCCCCTCTTCATACCTCTACAAATCCTGTCAATGAGACAATCGTCGAAGGGACACTCTCACGTCTGAGGCCATAATCTGTGATGAGGAGTCACAAGATGGGTAAAATCATTGAGAACAACTGATCCGTCCAGTTCAGATCTTTAACCCAGGCGAGTCCAATTCCTTGACCCAAATAAAAATGGCAGTCAAACAAGTAAGCAGGCTTCCTTCTCCTCTTGTTACACTGTGGCATTTACAAAACTGATGTCTTTGCCTCTGAGTTTTCTTTTCCTGGATGTGAACACAGTTGCCTGCTGAGATTGTCTGTGACACATTTTTTAGAGTGTGTTCGTGTGTGAGTTGTGCAGATTCCAGAAGCCAAACATCTGGTGGTAATTAGCAGAACTCGCTGCAGACGATCATGTTCATTCTACAGAGTCTCAGTGGAAAACAGGAAAACTAAGTGTTTTCCGCTGGAAAGAGGGACTCACGTTTCTAATAGCATCAGGAGTGATGGAGGATGGACGGATCGGATGGTTGAAAATGGTAAGGTGCTTGGAGGTTTTAAGTAGGTCATTAATTTTGAAATCTTAAACTTAAAGTAGATTCAATTCAACTCATTAAAGCTTTTTGAAGTCTAAAATAATTTGTAGTCCGAGTAATATTGACAAATCAAGTTAGGCAGGCTATGGTTGCATGCCAACCTGTTCTTACTCCCAAGTCGTTACATATGGACGCAATGTCAGACCCTTTGGCGTCAGTTTGTATCGCACTGGGTATACACTTAGCGCCATAGTTTAATGCATTCGGGAAAGTCCTGTAGCCTTGTTTTGAACGCTAAATGTATGTGTATAATATATAACAGTAAAGACCAATCCAAGTAAGGAGGTGGTTTGGGTGGATGGGTAGGCCAGAAACTGGACTTTCATGCAAGAGACTGGTTTTGGTTTCCTTTCTGACACAAAAGTCAAAATTTATTGTTTTTATTTGTTACTAACATTGTTATTTTAAGCCAGACCATGTTGTTTTTCTAAACCTAACCAACTAGCTACTTTTGGTGCCTAAACCTAACCAACTGTGACATTTGACTTATGTTTCATAACAATAACAACATTCCCTTTCACAACATTAACCACTAGTTTTATTTTAAAAGGCTTAACAGAGGTAGCATATTTATTATAAGTAACTTGACCATGGAGCCCTACACGTGCAAAAACAACACTAAAGGGGCACCCAGGGTGTTAAAAAGCGACGCCAAGGGGTCTTGACCAAGGCCCTGCCTACACGAATACGGGTTTTTTCAAAACCTTGACTTTTTCTATGCGGTTTGGCCGTTCATCCACGCGGAAATACAGTATCGGGTCACTGAAACTGAATTTTTGAAAACTCCTGCCAGGGTGAAGATTTTAAGAAACTCTGGTTGCAGTGATGTCGTGTAGACAGTAAAACCGGAGTTTTTGACCTGCGACGTTGTCTGCTGTGTTTACAATTTTAGTAGGCTCTGATTGGCCAACGTGGCTTCCTGGTTAGGGTCATACCGCCGCCTGGTGGTTTGGTTGCTTGATAGCATGTTTTTGTGTTTTCACATAGACAGAGCTCTATGTCCAGTTATAAAAATACCCGTGTCCGTGTGGACTAGGTGTCTATATGTGAAGAGTTGGGAGTATCTTTTTTAACATTCATCTGCATAATAATGCTTTTAAACATTTTAATATCCTTTGTGGGGTTCATAAATGGTGATAAATAATCGAAGTATGTATTTTATGAATTTTTAGAGTCGTTAATATTTTATTAAACTCAGTAGAAGTAGTCTAGCATTCATTGAGATTCAGCAAAAATATGCATGACAACCCTGTTTGATCAGTGTGCAGAGCAAAGTATCTGAAAAGAACCTTTAAGAGGTGAATGCATAATTCGGCATAACAGATGATGAAGGCTACCTGCCGAGATTTGAATCCACCTCTTTTCTCAGCACAAATGAGCGTTACCAGCCGCGAGGAACATGAAATTCTTGGCCGGCATGCTTTTTTTTTTGCCTTTTTCGACAAAGGCACAAACCACCTCAAGCAAGCGTAAAAACTTTTTTGCGAAATTAAGGATTTTTTTTTAGAATTTTGCCACTTTTCTAATGCGCATTAAAAAACGTTGATGCAAACACGGCTATGGTTTCTCTTACGGTTTTTCACTGGTACTCCCTCTATTGTTCTTACTCACCTGTTCTCACTCTACATATTTCTCCGGGTTCTTTCACAGTTGTCACTCTGTTTTGTCTCATGTTGTTTTCATTCACTGGTTCAATCTTTGGTTCTCTCTCTGGTTGTCTCATTGATTCTCTCACTGGTTCTCATTCTGGTTCTTGCTCCCTGTAGTTCTTGTTCTCATTCTAACTAAATTACTCTTGGTTTTCTTATTAGTTCTTTAGTCTCTCTTTTTCTATGGTTCTAATTAACCGGTTCTCCCTCTGCTTCTCTCACTCTCTTTTGTTCTCAGTCACTGGTTCTGTCTTGCTCTTGTTCTGACTCTTGCAGGTTCCCTCACTTGTTCTCTCTATAGTGTTCTGTCTGGCATTTTGCTCTCTCTTCAGCTAGAAGAATCATGTCCTCAAGATCCCGAGAGAATCAGATGGTGGCCTGGTGGTTACAGAGTCAAACATGTAAGCGGACTACAACAAGTTTCTGTAACTTATCAGAGGTTTTGTAAAAGGCATTCTGGGAAACGTAGGAAATAGCTAACTGCAGTTTAGTTAGACGAGACAGGATGAAGGTCCAGAAAATGAAGGTCCTTCAGACACAGAGTCTGTCTGTTCAGGTTGTTCCTATGCTAGTGTGTCTGCAGTCCTCAGTTCCCACGCCATCGTCCATCATGTGATTCCTGATGGTGGGAACGCCGACACAGAGAGAAGGCTTGTGTCTGCTACCACAGTGCATTGTGGGAAGGATACGCATCTTCAGGGAGGACAGAAGGTTGATTCTCCCCTTTTTATTAAGTTAACATTTTTTTCCTTCCACTCATCTTCGGCATACTTGGAGTCAGGAAGGTGTGTGTTTGAGTGTCTGTGTTGCTTGTGGGAACCTCAAAGACAGGTTTGGTTATGATTCAGAAGAAATTATCAACACAGCAAACAGCTGACTGTCAACTGATACATTAATCTCCAGCATGTCTGTGTTTTTTAGCATTAAAAAACTACAACTTATTTCAGTTCGTCAGCATTTCCTCTGCACTGACTGCTCTGAATGTCACTCATGTTCTCACCTGAAACTCCTTCAGGACATTATTGTTCATTCCATTTACGCCTGTCAGAGATAGTTAGGGATGGGAATCCAGAATCGCTATCACTTTGGAAATGTGTCAAAATGGCAGAATTCCCAAGAATGGTTCAGTTACAACACAGTCAACCGAGCCCAGTCTCATCCCAGGGCATCTAATAACGACGCTTTGAGAGAGCCTGTCAAAGCGTCCGTATGAGAGTCAAGTCACTTAATGTACTTATTTCAACTCAAAACACAGTGTTTTCCTAAACCTAACAAAGTAGTTTTGTGTGCCTAAACCTAACCAATCTGCATATACCACATAATAAAAAAGGAATGTCTTACAGACGCTGAAGGGTACCTTGTGCATAAAGATATGAGGTACATTTTGACACTTTGTCAGGCTTTCTCAAAGCGTCAGTGTTTGACACCCTGAGATAAGAGCGTGTTGGTCAATTTGGCTTTATCAATCTGTGCAATAAATAACCTTCACTTACTTCAAATACTTCTCTTTCTTCCCCAGAGTCAGATGAGAGTAAGAATATTTGTTTCATCTCAGTAGTCCGTCCTGTAGTCAGCTGGTTTTGTTGACCTTAGAACAGAGCTCAAACCTGACATCCCCACTGTGAGTTCAGGACTTCAGAGTCAACAAATCGTTCCAACGCTAAATGCTGCTGAAACCAAAATCTCTCCTTTTTACATTTATATTTCTGCACCCGTCAATGGAAGATACTTTTTTTTCTTTGATGGAGCAAGGCTTGCAGTTTCCCCCTGCTTCCAGTATTTGTGCTAAGCTATAGGCTAAATACATCCCACACAGCTCCACACTGGATGCACAGAGATGAAACTGATTTGCATCTTCAAATCTTTTTGTTTGGAGAGGGCAGTGAACTACCTAAAATGTTCGTAGAATGTTTTAGTGTTTCTTTATTGATGAATATACGTTCAATAACTTTGTACAACCTGAGTCCAGCAGTTTTTTCTAAATTAGATGAAAATGACAAAATGAAAGCCTGATTACAAGAAAGGCTGGCAAAGAGAAGTCTGTCTTATCTCAAGCTATTGTCAGGAAAAGGTTCCCCTTGTCCGTTCTTGATGGGCAAGAGGAGGAATTCATATTTTACAGCAACTCTAACAATCTTTTTCATCCATCTGTGTTCATCCACATTGGACTGACAGATCCTGTACTGGTTTCGTCGCTTGCCAGCTGTGAGTCCCGCCAACCAATCTGGCCTTCTTCCAGCTGTTACATTCAGTTCCGCACTTTCATTTAACCACAGCACCTCTGGGGTTCGTGGGACTGTCTTTCCAGTGAGATTGCAGAATTATAATCGTACTTGCTGCCAAAATAAAGCACATAACAAAGCAAAAAAAGAACCTGTGGTATTCTGAGAGCATAATATACAGATTGAGCAATCACTGATCATTGTGTGCAGTTATTCTTTTTATGATGGAGGATAGGTTCAGTCAGAGTCGGGCCAAAGGGATTGCCAGTGATTGCTTTAAATGAAACAGCAGCTGTACTTAATACTAAGAGTTCCCTGAATGAATCAAAGCAGATCTGAGAGCATCTTGTTAATATACAACAAAAACATGATCCTTCACCGGCTTCCCACCAACCATCACTGAGTGTTGAATTCCCTAGAAAGTCCCAAAAGTACTGGGACACCCCTGTCCTAATAGTTTTGGTAGGGGCTGTTTTTTCATGGTGTGGCCTTGGTGAAGGAAATCTAAATGCTTAGACAATTGTTCTTCCAACAGTTTGTATTTGATCTCCATAAAGAAATGTTTTTTGGTGTGGAAGAACTTGACCAGCCCACTCAGAGCCCTGAACTCAAACCCTATCCAACACCTTCAGGTTGAACTAGAACGGAGATTGGGAGCCAGGCTCTCTCGTCCAACATCTGTCTGACTGCTCTTCATAATGAATGGGCAAAAACTCCCACAGTCAAACTCCAAAATCTTGTAGAACACCTTTCCTAGAAGAGTGGAAGCTGTCAGAGCTGCAAAGGGCGAACCAACTCTATATTAATGCCTTTGGATGTAGAATAGGATGTCATAAAAGTGATGTGTAGGTGTCCCGATACTTTTGTCCATAAAGTGTATGTACACACACACTGTAGTATATAGACTGAGTTTATTTAATTTTATTGTAATTTAAGTTTCCTACAGGTCTACTCTTTTCTGACAGTTCAGTTCACAAAAACTTGAGCCGTGAAAGAGGGACAGCTAACACAAGACAGACTCCCTCTTGTTGATAATGCAGGATGAACACAGTGTGAGAGCTGCCGATGACTCAGCAGGTGCTGAAATACAGGAAATGAAGCGTCTTATGGGAGTCAGCGCTAATATTAGCAAGATAGGCCAACTAGCTTCTACTTTCAGAGCAGAATATGAACTCGATGAGATGATGAATGTTATAAAGGGGCAGCCATCTTAAACTGACAGTGGTAAATAACCAATCCTATGTGGGTTGACTAAAAAAAAGAAAAGAAACTCCTTATCTGAACATTCTTCACAGTGTGATGTTCTCAATCAATCAATCAATAGTAGTAATAGTAATAGTTTTAAAATTTTTTGTAAATATGTAAATAGTTGAAGTTTAATTATTTTTTATATACCTTTCAGAAAAAGCAAGGATAATTCAAATTTCAGTTTGGCATTAATCTGAATCTTGTAATATTAAATTGACGTAGACAAACTTGAAGTATCTGTATTGCATTCATGTTTAAAGAGAAAGGGTGTGAGAAGAGAAAAAAATCACCACATTCTTGCACAAACAAACCTCAAAGGAAAATAGCAGCTGATCAACAGGTCAATGGTTCAAGAGCTGAAAAGGGAGAAGTGAAGAAGAAGCAGAGTTTCTCTGACTCTCGGCCTCCTGCTGCATGCTGACACAGATACTGTGTGGCCACAGCTCTCGGCCTGCGTGAGTGTTTTCTTTTGGCCAGATGAGAGACGCTGCAGAAGGCCTGAGAATGAACAAGAACTGACGATGGAGCTCTGCCAAGTTTTCCACATCGCACGCTGAGAACATTCCTGATGCAACTGCATCAAACCGCGAAAGTCAACATCAGATGATCTGAAACTGGTGGCCAGGGAACAGTTTTCTATACACACTCCCTTTGTGTTCTGTTAATGTCAGTTTACACAAGAAAACTTTGTAGATTATTCACTTCAGGATTCACATTGTGCTTGGGCAAAACTCAAAAAGATCTCCAGTAATAGATGAAACATTAAAATTACACAAGTTTCTCTTAAATTAAAATGGGTTAAAATACTACAGCTAAAAACTCCCCTGTAGGCCACCGTAGGATGATTTATGGGACCTAATGTGCAAGATTGTGCCGATTTGAAGAAAACACGAAACACAGCTCAAGTAAAATAAAAATCCCCAAACCACCACCCTGGTAAAACAACTTAACCATGTAGGTAGGAAGATGGTCTCTCTTCAGGCCTGCAGCGAGTTTCCACTGGTCTTTGACCCTGTAATTCCAGTTATGGTGATTTTCATGCAGTAAAAATTTTATTTTTTTTGTTTGTTACTTGAGAACAAAGTTAAAACATCATAAAAGCTTGAAAACCCACTGTGAGTGTTCCAACATGTACCAACATTCATCTGAGTCCAGACTAGTTCTACCTTTCATTAAGATGACGTCTCATCTTCCCAACTCTGCAGCAGAGTTTTCTCATGCTGTCAACAAATAATCCCCCCCCCCACAGCTAATCTGCGTTTGCAATTTTTACACAACTTTGAGCAACATTTTAGGCAAGCATACTTTGTGTCTGGAGCTGTCAGTATGAAGTCTTAATACAAAGCAAAGCACAAAGTGTCTAAAATACAACATTGTACTGGGGATTGTTCAGCCGGTTCTCATTCCAAGGGCATCAAATACCAATCCATGACCTTTTCCTAAACCTAACCAAGTAGTTTTTTATTCCTAAACCTAAAAATATTGACGTTTCACAACGTTAACCACTAGTTTTATTTTGAAAGTCTAACCGGACTTTGCGTATACATAATTACTAATTTGACCGCATGGCTTACATGTAGAAAACTTTGAAAAGTGATGCTAAGAATATTGACCAAGCCTCCATACGTAATGAGTTGGGAGTGAGAACGAGTACTTCATTGAGCTTCCAAAATAAGTGAATATGAGCGTGAGCGAGAACTGCTGCAGGAAAATCAGTTTGCATTACAGCTGGTATTATTTTCAGAAACAGAAGTATAACCATTCCTTATTAGCCGAAGTGGAACGAGCCGGGTTTACTGCAGTTCCTACATATGGATGTGTGGTCATCGACATGATGTTGAAACAATGTTTGTTTAAGCTAGAGATCTATAAATCAGCACATCACCATAAAGAGCGTAACGGGCTGTACTGTATCAATGAACCATTGAATGCTCCATGGAATCATTTCAGTTTTAAATAATCTCAACAAATCTTCTTCAAGTCTGCTTGTGTTTTCTCGCCATAAATTATTTATTGAATCTGATTACAATGGATGTTGATATAAAGCAGACAGAGAGAACTTTCACAACAAGCACAAAAGGAATCAGCCGGTGGATTTGTCTATAGAGGTTTAAAGAATTTAACCCAGTTTTTCAAGACTGCCGTCTGCTCCATCATTTTAATGTGTTCTGAAAGTTGAATTTCTGAATACTTGCAAAGTTCAGTTTTTCATTTTTTGATTTTCCCAAAAACTAGAAAGAGTATGATCTGAAATTAAACTGAATGTTGAAACTCAATACTTTATTAAACTGTTTAAAATCTGTCTTTAGTATTTAGCATTGAAAACTGTTCAATAGTGAAAGTTAGATGTTGAATAGCTGGTTCAATTCACAATCATGTTGATTTATTCTTTGATCACATAATTCTGATTCTTATAAACTATTTTGCCAATTTTAGACTGTTTTTCTCCTTAAGTTCTTATAAAGACATGTTTCAGTAAAGCGTAAATCACAAGAAAATGGATTGTTTTCCACTAGTGAACACTGAAAAGAAAATGTTTTTCTTTGACTCTGAACAGCTGACACTAGGGAGATATTCTGTTTTCTCCTACTATTGATTAAATAATACAAATGTAAATTTGTCAAAGCACTTTTTTTTAAATCACCCAAAAAATCAGATAATACGTAAAAGCTGCTACAAATCCAGTCTGTTGCCCTGAAGCAGCAACTCTTTCATTTTAAAGCTCTGACTGGGTTTTGAACTCACGTCACATTAACATCAGTAATTCAAGTGAAGGCTGCTGTTTACTGAGCTGCTTCATTTCACAAAGCAAAGAGCAGCTTCATCTAATTACATTTCCCTCAAACAAACAGGACAGTAAGGCATCTGTCAGTAAACAGAGGGCCGAGGAAGAGACGCTTCGGTCTGCAGGGTGGAAGAAGTTTTATTGCTGTTGTCACATCAGGATCCGGACTGGTCAGAGTTTCACTACTGGAACCAAAATCATATGTGATTCAAGATCTTAGTTTGAAGAATACCAACAACATAATTTTATTACGAAGTAGATATACAATATTGTAAATACATTTCGAAAATTTAATTTAAAAAACACATAATAGAAGATGTGTCACGGTGGTACAGTGGTTTGCACTATCCAACGAAGGTTAAAATCAAGGGCAACTGGACTTGAAGATACTGGTCCCTCATCCCTTTGGATGAGGGACAAAATGTCTTCCAGTATCTTCAACCAAGTCCAGTTGCCCTTGATTTTAACCTTCGTTGGATAACTATGACCTGGATGACTGAGAATCTTCATTGACAGTGGTTTGCACTGTTGCCTCACAGTACAAAGGATGTGGGTTCAAATCCCGGTCGCCCCAGCCTTTCTGTGTGGAGATTGCATGTTCTCCCCATGTCTGTGTGGGTTCTCTCCGGGTGCTCTGGCTTCCTCCCACTGTCCAAAGACATGCGGACTAGGTTAATTGGTGACCCTAAATTGTCCTTAGGTGTGAATGGTTGTGTGGCCCTGCGATGGGCTGGTGACGATTTACCGCACCTTTTGCCCGATGCCAGCTGGGATTGGCTCCAGCCCCCCGCAACCCTGTACACAGGATAAGCAGTTGATGATGATGGATGGATGGATGGGGGGGGATAATAGAAAATGTTTTCTAAAATCAGGCTCCTGGTTACGTATCTGATCAAAGATGATCTGACAAAGAACATAAAGAGACTCAATACTTTGGACACATTTCTTCCAGCTATCCTAATGCAGAGGGGGTTTGACACCCAGGAACCACGTTAGTTTCTGGATCTGAAGTGGATTTTTTGGGTCCTGTTTGTGAATTGGTCTGATTGAGAGTCATGAAATTGAAGAGAAACACCCTAGAAGAATCTTTTGTGTAATATAACCGTCACAAAAGTCGTCACATATGGACAGACGGTCAACACCCCTTAGCGCACTGGGGGAAGCCCTGTAGCTGTAAATTTTTTAAACGCTAAAAACAGGTGTAGTATATAAGGAGGTGGTCGGGGTGGACGGGTCAGAAACCGGACTCTCACCCAGGAGACTGGTGTTCGTTTCCCGTTTTTATTTATGTTGCTTAACTTATGTAACTTAAGTCACGTGAATAACGTACTTATTTTAACCCAAACCATGATCTTTTCCTAATTATTGCCAGTTGTGGAATCTAACTAACTATCTAACTCTCTAAGTACATTTACTCAAGTACTGTACTTAAGTACATATTTGAGGTATTTTACTTGAGTATTTCCATTTTATGCTACTGTCTAATTCTACATCTCAGAGGCAAATATTGCTCTTTTTACTTCACTACATTTGTCTGACAAATTTAATTATTAGTTACTTACAGTTACCTTTCCTGTCTATTGAAAACCATGTATCTCCAAATGTGGTGATTTTGAATGAGCATTTTCCTTATAAACTGAAAGATGAAGCATCCCTGTAAGGGTTAAGAAAATTATCCTAATTTTTAATCAAAATAAATTATTAAACCATAGATCGGCCGAAAATAGAGCTGTTTCTCTGAGCTCATGAGAAGTTGACTTTTTAGAGACCTCACTATGAGTACTTTTACTTTTGGTACTTTTAAGTACATTTAGCTTATAATACTTACATACTTTTACTTTAGTAAGGGTTTGAATGCAAGACTTTTAAGTAAAGGATCTGAATACTTCTTCCACCACTGATTATTCCTAATTAATTCTTGTTAACTTGACTGCAGAGCCCTACACGTGCAAAAACAATGCCCAAGTGTCCATATGTAATGAGTTGGGAGTGAGAATGTGTTGATATAACATGTTTTTTTCATTTAAAGCAATACTATGTATTTTTTTAAAAGAAGAAATAACATCCCTTCTTTTACAAATGACAATTCATAAGCAAAAAAGCACAGCCTTTCTGAATTCAACAAACTCAGGAGTGTTATCAGTACTGGTTACTGGCTACTGGTTTAACTTGTCGCATATAGAAGTAAAATAAAAAGTAATGGTCTACTGAAGATGTAAATCTTTAAAAACTCCTTAACTCCTTACTCCTACAAATATATAGTTTCATTTAAAAAAGCAAAAAGGATGAAATTGTATTAGTTGGGGACTATTTTCAGCGGCGGATGAATCCACATGTAGTGCTCTAGTGAGTATTTGAGGCAGCAGGATCATAAACAAAATAAATAATGAACAAGCAGCATATCAACAATAAATTTAAAGAAAAGTAGGACACGTTAGTCTCAGCTTGACAAACTGTTTCCTAGAAGCTGAGTTTTGTGTTCGCTGTGGTTACATCAGACGGGTATTTTGGTGAAGCAGCAGGGCCACTGATTAACCTTTGTGGTTGTTTCGAGGTTTCAGAGACAGTTTGTTTCGAAACTCTCCCTCCCTACGCCATCGACCTCGAGGTCAGAGACAGAGGAGGCCAGAGAGAGAGCGAGTGGGAAGCTTTCACACAGAACAAGGAGCTGACCTCACAGAGCAGCGATGGTTGTTCATTCACAGGACTTTTATACTACAGCGCCTGTCTAATCCAGGAAAACATACATATTTAGTTCATTAACTAACAAAACAACAAGTAGAAAAAGGTCCAGGGTCAAAGGTCAGAGTGAAACAAATATTCCAGAGTCTAAATAATGTCTGAAAAATGTTAGAGGAAAAATCCCCACACAAGAAGAAAAAGACTCACCATTAAATGTGTTCATATTCTGTATAACCGCTCTAAATAGGAGTTTCCATTGTTAGTGGCGGGGTGCCTGCTCTGTCTTCAAACTGGCGTTGCCACCTTCAGTACAGAAAAATAAGGGACGCCTGCCGCAGCAGGACCCGGCAACCACAGTCCCGATGGCGTGCCAGTGGTGGTATATCATAACTCAAAACATGTTTTCAGGAAAGTATTAAGATTGATACCAATGGACGTTATAATAAGCTATCTGCTATTGAAATCAGTGTGAACAGATGCACTCAGTTTCTCTCTATCTCAACTCAACGGACTAGTGGTTTCAGAGGGGACACGGGGGGTTTATCGAGCTGATGCTGGTGTTGTTTCAACTTGACCCTGCTAAGAGACCTGCCCTTAATTGACTCCGATTGGCCCTGAACCTGATGGTATTACTCAAACCAACCATGGCAACGAGCTTTACCCAATCAGGGGTTGAAAAGGACAAGTCTTCACAGAATGCGGGTGGGATTATTCGATGCTGCATTAAATACAACTCGGAAATACGGGACAAACAGCGTCCCGTATTGATTCAAAACGGGATGCGCTATTTAGATCTCTAATACGGGACAATTTGGTATTTTAAGGGACGGGTGGCAACCCTACTTCAAACTGCCCTCAGGCACGAGGGGCCTCCAGGAAAGGATGTGGCAGGTAATTCAAAGCTAGTGTTTGCAATTTGATCAGGTTTTGGATCGCTCAGGTGTCATTAAATGACTTAAACACACTTTGTTGCGTGCTTTAACTCTGGTTGGGAGAGGACCCAGCCTGCGCTTTGTGTTCCGCTCTGGCAAACTTAAAGCACATCTTGGTAGAGTGTAAGACCAGTCTGACGCAAGGCAGATACACCTGGCGACAAAACAAAATACTGCAATGCTTAGCAGCAGAATTGGAGACCATGAGGGTAAGCAACAATGCCTTGCCACTCAAAACCCAGGACAAAGTCGATATTTATACGGGAGGGAGAGAGGCAAGTTACACACCGCTCGTCTGTTAACAGAAGCCCACTTTATGGAGCCAAGGACTGGGAAATGCGTGCTGACTTGGGCCAGAGACTCATAGTTCCATCTGAGTTCGTGACTACCAACTTCAGACCAGATCTGGTCCTCTGGTCAAAATCCTGTCAGCGCGCCTTCCTTATTGAAATGACCGTGCTCAGCTGCTGTTCCACTTGTTGAGTGTACTGCCGAACCACCCGCTGCTTCCTGTCTTTGGTCTCTGAGTGACAACTGGTTTCCATAGTAGCCAAGTCCTGGAGACAGAAGAAGAAAAGTCAACTTGAAAATAGAAAGACGTTGCTGACGTACTGCGGTAAGTGACTCATTTCCGTTTCCAGTGCTTGTGTGTTAGTACCGTGTTGTGCTGCTCTCGCTAAATACCAGTAACATTTGTTAGATTACAGCAGCCAACTGTCCGCTATACACTTATTCTTACAGTAATTTTGCCTAAGCACTCACAGTTCTTTCCATCTTTTTGTGGACTGCTGTTCAATCTCATAGTTGTTCAAAAATTTTGGTAGCTGACGCTACTGTACTTTAGCTTAGCCGTTAGCGACTTTAGCTTAGCAGCTATCGATGGCTTCTCCTTCTACCTCTCTCTCTCCTACTTTCTCCTGCTCGGTGTGTCAGATGTTCAGTTGCTCCTCTGCCTCCTTTAGCTGTAATGGTACGTGTAACAAGTGTAGTTTATTTATAGACATGGAGGCGAGGCTCAGTGATTTAGAAGTCCGGCTCCGCACCTTGGTAGATCAGTCTTTAGCTACTGTAGCTACCCAGTCCCCGGTAGTCGGTGCGGAACGGCCTGAGTTAGCCTCTGGTAGCCGTCCCCCGGCATCTCCTGTGCAGCCAGGAAGGGGTGGCTGGGTGACTGTCCGAAGGAGGAATAGTCGTAAGCATTCAAAGTCCACGGGGCACCATCAACCTGTTCACGTTTCTAACAGATTTTCCCCACTCAGCGACACACCCGCTGAGAAACCAACTCTGATCATTGGCAGCTCCATTTTGAGAAACGTGAAGTTAGCGAAGCCAGCGGCCATAGTTAAGTGCATTCCTGGGGCCAGAGCGGGCGACATTGAGTCTTATTTGAAACTGCTGGCTAAGGATAAATAGTATATATATACAGTAAGATTGTTATTCACGTTGGCGGTAATGACTCCCGGTTACGCCAATCGGAGGTCACTAAGATAATTGTTGAGTCGGTGTGTACATATGCAAAAACAATGTCGGACACTGTAGTTTTCTCTGGACCCCTGCCAAATCTGACTAGTGATGACATGTATAGCCACATGTCGTCATTCCGCTTGCTGGTTGTCGAGGTGGTGTCAAGCAAATGATGTGGGCTTTGTAGATCATTGGCAGACCTTCTGGGGAAGACCTGGGCTGATTCGGAGAGACGGCATCCATCCCACTTGGGAAGGAGCAGCTCTCATTTCTAGAAATCTGGCCAAGTTTATTAGTGGACCAAATCCATGACAACCCAGAGTTGAGACCAGGAGGCAGAGTCGCAGTTTAACACACTTCTCTGCCCTTCTAATTCAGCAGTTACCCACCCAAAACCCTACGCAGAGTTGCAGTCTAACACACTTCTCTGCTCCTCCATTTCAGGAGTTGCTTGAAAATCCTATAGTGATCTCATAAAAATTAAAACCACAAGAGCAATAGTGCAAACGAATAGGAAAATTAAATGTGGACTCTTAAACATCAGATCTCTCTCTTCTAAAGGTGTACTAGTAAATGAACTAATATCAGATTATGATATTGATTTATTTTGTCTTACTGAAACCTGGCTGGGTGATGGAGAATATGTTAGCCTAAATGAATCCACCCCTCCCAGTCATATTAATACTCACATTCCTCGAGGCACAGGCCGAGGAGGTGGAGTTGCAGCTATCTTCGACTCTAGCCTACTAATCAGCTCTAAACCTAAACTAAATTATAACTCATTTGAAAGCCTTGTTCTTAGTCTTTCGCACCCAAGTTGGAAATCACTGCAACCAATTCTTTTTGTTATAGTGTACCGAGCACCTGGTCCATACTCTGAATTCTTATCTGAATTTGCAGAGTTTTTGTCAACTTTAGTCCTTAAAACGGACAAAGTTATTATTGTAGGGGATTTTAATATTCATGTGGATGTTGAGAATGACAGCTTTAGTACTGCGTTTATCTCTCTGTTAGATTCCATTGGCTTCTCTCAGAGTGTTCATGAACCGACTCACTGTTTTAACCACACCCTCGTTTAAGTCTCTGAACATTTAATAGTGTTCCCACAGAATCCCTCTTTATGACCACTGTTTGATAACTTTTGAGTTTGTACTGCTGAACTACACGCCATTGGGCAAAAATTTCTATACAAGCTGTCTGTCTGATAGTGCTGTAGGTAAATTTAAGGATGCAATTCCATCAGCTCTAAATTCATTATCAAGTCACAAAGTAACGGAGGACTCCTATGCTAATTTCAGTCCCTCCCAAATCGATCATCTTGTTGATAGTGCTGCAGGCTCGCTGCGAATGACACTTGACTCTGTAGCCCCTCTAAAAAAGAAAATACTAAAACAAAGACGATTAGCTCCATGGTATAATACTGAAACTCACAAATTAAAGCAAATATCGCGGAAACTTGAGAGGAATTGGCGTTCCACCAAACTGGAAAATTCTCGCTTAATTTGGCAAGATAGTCTTAAAACTTCCAGAGCAACGTACTACTCGTCATTAATAGAGGAAAATAGGAACAACCCTAGGTTTCTTTTCAGCACTGTAGCCAGGCTGACAGAGTCACAGCTCTATTGAGCCAAGTATTCCCATAGCTCTCAGTAGTTACGTCTTCAATGATAAAATTCTAACTATTAGAAACAAAATTCACCAAGACCTGCCCTTAACTGGCACCAACTTATCTCTAAACTCAGGAACCTTAGAAACAGCTGTAGAACCACATATATGTTTAGACTGCTTTGCTTCCCTCAATCTTTACCAACTAACTTCAATAATTTATTCATCTAAACCATCAACCTGCCTCTTAGACCCCATCCCGACTAGGTTGCTTAAAGATGTTTTACCCTTAGTCAGCACTTCTATACTAGATATGATCAATCTATCTTTATCAACAGGCTATGTACCACAGTACTTTAAAGTAGCTGTAATTAAACCTCTTCTGAAAAAGCCCAAACTTGATCCGGATGTTTTAGCCAACTATAGACCTATATCTAACCTTCCTTTTCTCTCTAAGGTCCTGGAGAAAGCAGTTGCTAAACAGCTGTGTAACTTTCTACAGAGCAATATTTTATTCAGGATTTTCAGTCAGGATTAAGAGCTCATCATAGCACTGAGACAGCACTGGTGAAAATTACTAATGACCTCCTTATTGCATCAGACAAAGGACTTGTCTCTGTACTGGTTTTATTAGATCTTAGTGCTGCGTTTGATACCACTGACCATCATATCCTGTTGCAGAGACTGGAACATTTCATTGGCATCAAAGGAACCGCTCTAAGCTGGTTTAAGTCCTATTTATTAGATCGATTTCAGTTTGTACATGTTAACGATGAGTCCTCCATGCACGCCAAAGTTAGTCATGGAGTTCCACAAGGATACTTTATATATGTTTCTTTTAGGCAATATTATCAGGAAATGTTCCATAAACTTTCATTGTTATGCAGATGATACTCTGTTATATCTATCGATCAAACCAGATGAAACTCATCAGTTAGCTAAACTTCAAATGTGCCTTCAGGATGGTAAAACGTGGATGACCTATAATTTTCTAATGTTAAACTCAGATAAAACTGAAGTTATTGTTATGGGGCCTAAGCACCTCCATGAGGCATTATGTAAAGATATAGTTTCCCTTGATGGCATCGCCACTGGCCTCCAGCACCACTGTGAGGAATCTTGGAGTTATCTTTGATCAGGACATGTCGTTAAAGTCTCACATTAAGCAAATTTCAAGGACCGCCTTTTTTCACCTACGTAATATTGCGAAAATCAGGAACATCCTGTCTAAAAATGATGCAGAAAAACTAGTCCATGCATTTGTTACTTCTAGGCTGGATTACTGCAATTCCTTATTATCAGGCTGCTCGAAAAAGACTCGACAGACATTAAGACTCTTCAGCTGATCCAGAATGCTGCAGCACGTGTTCTGACAGGAACCAGCTAAAGAGATCATATTTCTCCTGTCTTAGCTTCTCTGCATTGGCTTCCAGTAAAATCCAGAATAGAATTTAAAATAATTCTTCTTACCTACAAAGCTCTTAATGGTCAGGCACCATCTTATTTAAAGAGCTCATAGTACCTTACTACCCCACCAGAGCACTGCGCTCCCAGAATGCAGGGTTACTTGTGGTTCCTAGAGTCTCCAAAAGTAGACTAGGAGCCAGAGCGTTCAGCTATCAAGCTCCTCTCCTGTGGAACCAGGTTCCAGTTTGGGTTCAGGAGGCAGACACCATCTCCACATTTAAGAGTAGGCTTAAGACTTTCCTCTTTGATAAAGCTTATAGTTAGGGCTGGCTCAGGTGAGTCCTGAACCATCCGTTAGTTATGCTGCTATAGGCCTAGACTGCCGGGGGATTTCCCATGATGCACTGAGCTCCTCTCTCCTCTTCTTTCTCTCCCTCTGTATGCAACCTCATCCCATTATTGCATGTTACTAACACAACTTCTCCCCTTTCCGGTAGTCTTGTGCTTTCTCGTCCCTCTCCTCTCTCCTCCTATCATTTCCTGCAGGTTTTCTGACTCTGGAGCTGTGGAGTCTGGATCTGTGGATGCGGGTCACCTGCTGCCCCCGTGTTCCTGCTCGACACCCTCTGCTACAACAACTATTGTTACTAGTCCTATTGTTATTGGGGTGGCTGTGGCTCAGGAGATAGAGCGGGTTGGCCGTTAATCGGAAGGTCGGCGGTTGAATCCCTGGCTCCCCCTGGTTGCGTGTCAAAGTGTCCTTGGGCAAGATACTGAACCCCGATTTGCCCCTGGCGTGTGAATGTGTGTGTATGAATGTTAGTTTCCGTTTGAGCACTTAGGCTCAGTGTATGAATGTGTATGGCTGGTGAATGCAGATGTAGTGTAAAAGCGCTTTGAGTGGTCGAAAATACTAGAAAGGCGCTATACAAGTACGGAGCATTTACATTTATTATTGTAATTATAATCATTAACATTACGATTGTTATCAGTAACACTACTATAAATATCTATACCATTTTTCATTTAGTCTATAGCAACATCACCTTTACTGTCTGTACCTCTGTGTGTATATTGTGTAGGCTGCCTTCCCCCCTCTCTCTCCTTCCATCCCTCTCTTTTTCTCTTTGTTCCTCTTCTGTCCTCTCCCTCTCTCTCTCTCTCTCTCTCTCTCCCTCTCCCTCTCTCTCCTTCACCCCAACCGGTCGAGGCAGATGGCCGCCCACCCTGAGCCATGGTTCTGCTCGAGGTTTCTGCCTCTTAAAAGGAAGTTTTTCCTTGCCTCTGTCGCCTAGTGCTGCTCTTGGTGGGAACTGTTGGGCTTCTGTAAATAGCATCATAGAGTACGGTCTAGACCTGCTCTTTTATGAAAAGCGCTGTGAGATAACTGTTGTTGTGATTTGGCGCTATATAAATAAAATAAAATTGTATTGAACCGTCCCTTGGGAAGATGCCGTGCTATGCAGACTTGGCACCCGCGGCTGCAGAAAGAGGTTGGAAGGTGGAAGTACGGCCAGTGGAGGTGGGGCGCAGAGGCTTTGTTGCCAGTTTCACCGTAAGGCTGCTGAGAGAAGTAGGGGTCAGAGGAAAGAGTCAAAGGACAGCAATTAAAGCCCTGGCCAACGCAGCAGAAAGTAGCAGTCACTGGCTGTGGTCAGGAGGAAAGTCCTAACCTGGGCTACTAAATGACCACAAGCCAACCATGACACACAACCAAGGGCTGATCAACCTTTGGTGGGCCTGCCTCAAAAGAGGGTGTCTTGTGATAAAAGGCCGAAACACCCAATGACGTTGGGGTTCACAACTGATGATGTGTTGCAATGGTGGCTCTACCTGGTGGTCATATTCAAGACCGACTCCATGCTGCTACAGTGCTGAATCTTAGGGGATTGTAACAACATGTCCTATTTAATGAATCTGATAATACCAGGCTGGATAATATCACAACACTTCCTCATGACTAAATGATAAAATAAGTTGATTGTCAAGTGTCGGAAAACGACATACAGTATATGACAGTTTTCCAAAACAACATGTGTTGGCAAGTCACATGATGTTTAACATTTGGGTAATGGTCAGAGTTTGGTCAGGTTTAGCCAACAACACTACTTGGTTAGATTTTAGAAAAGGTCCTGGTTTGGGTTAAAATAGGTGCATTAAATAAGTTAAATTGACTTTCTTTCACACGGGACTCAAATGTCAGCGAGTGAATGTCCTGAGTTTACTTGAGTTTATCCACCCCACCTCCTTACATGGACTGGTCGGCTGGGTAGCATCACATTTCCTCCAAGCCAAACAAGTGGCTGTAAAATGGTGGACACATTTTTTGAGCATCACAACCCACCGTTGCTTGTTTCACTATCAGAATGTAATTCATTGGTCTGATAACATTTGGAAAGTCTAGAAGAGCCGCACAGTTATTATTTTACTTAAACGGGAAGTTAGCCTGCTCACCGGCAGAAGTGAACACAGTGGAACAAAGAAACCCTACCGCCACTAACATTTTGGCGATCACCTGACTTCTTCTGCCTCTGGAGGTTGGAGCCTAACAAAAAATTTATATGTTAATATGGGGTCATAATAAGCTGCTGCATAATCGATGTAAGCAGCTGTTTTTCTGGTAAGGACGGGCTGTACATCGCAAATGCTGCAGATGTGCAAGCTATCATATTGAACTTCAGAGCGGTGTTTGACATCAGAAGGGCGAGCTGTTTGGATCACTACATCTGTGAAACAGTAAGACAACATCAGCTGTCTATGAACACCCAACCAAAACTGATGTCAAAGTGCATCGACCAGGAGTTAGTGGATGGATAAAGGGGTGCATTTACATCTGGCACCAGAGACCGTCTTTGAAGAGAAACAATTTGACTTAACTTGTACAGTGTTATTATTGCTGATGGATAAAAGGGTTAGGGGTTAGATGCAACTGATAAAGTAAAGTACCTGATATAAAAACAGCTGTCTGCTTTCCATCAGCGACTCACAACCTGAGAAACACCAGATAAACCAGGTAAAATGTTCCCATGTGAATGACTTAGATAGCAGATTTTGTGACTCACAGTTTGGTTGTGGGAGTTTGTGTTGAATGACATGAGGGATGTGCTCTGAGTCACCAGTACTGTATAGTGGGATAGAGGGAGTGTTGGTGTGGGAGATCCTGGGAATCCAACTGGTGGATGACACCTCAAAGTCTTCAAGAACTCGTAGTCAGTCATTACCGGTAAATTCCACCTTGAAGAAATACTCAACATTACTTCAGATTAGGATGTTCTCCAACAATTTATGTGACTTTGTGATCTTTGTAGCTCTTTGTTTTGGTTTCCAGATTCCACAGTCTGCAATTATAAATTGTACAGATATTTATCCACAGCAGATAAAGACTAAACTTCTTGTTCTACGGCTCTACTTTTTCTTGGTCAGTTTTAGGCTAAACCATAGACGGTTTAAAAGAAGTGGGCGCAGCCACTGTGGTGTGGTTTGTGGACTACATTTTTGAAGCCTTCAGTTTGGCATTTTGGCCGTCCCCATCTTGTTTTTTTGGAACTAGACATGACCATATTTGAATGAGAGGGTGGAGCTGGCTAGCTTGGTTAGCAAGGCGCATCTGTAATTTACATTAACTGTGATATTAACTGGGATGCTAATTTTGGCTAGTGACAAACAGGCTTAAAACAAAACGTACCAACTCCTAAGAGTGTCTCTATCTACAACCTCATGCTGAACAAGACAGTTTTAGGACCAAAATGCTCCAGTCAACTTTGATGAAGTAAAAACACTCAAAGACTCACAAAAACGAAAACACCTACAAGTTCACGGCTGATTAAAATGTACTGTTAAATGTAATGACTTGTCAATGACCTTTTAGCCCCGCCCTAAAGCCTCCCCTGTTTGCTCTGTATCATGGTATTTGTGATGGTATTGGATTTCTTCAGAAACACATATGCCACCTTTAAGTGAACAGCACAGTATCTTTTAGGCAATCACATATGTTGTAGACAGTATCACAGCAAAATGTGAACAGGACATCAGAGGAGTTTGACGTATCTGTGATGATTTACTGCAGAGATGCTTACAAGTCTCTGAGCTAGAGTCCACGTCAAGTCTCAAGTCACTCGTGGTTATAATGAATGTTGTATCACCTGCTGTGTTCAATCCAGGCTGCTTATAAAACAGCATAGCTATAAGAAATTCTGTAACTGTAACCTGTTTTTCACTTACAGAGCACAACCATTTAATGTGCAATGCAACTAATGACAGCTTATTAACTACTGTAAGTCAGCACCAACCGCAGGCTCTCAAACCCAGTGTAACGTTAACTAAATAAAACTGTAAGGTTACATGATCAACAATAAACCTGTAACCTGTTTGCAGCAGGTGTTAACGTGATGGCAGCCAGCGGGACGTAAATGATTATGTTAATCTACCACCACAAGTTTGGCAAGTAAACAAACGCTCATTCATCTTTTCATAACAAGCGACAGTCAGAGTTATGCTGCATTCAGACCAACCGCAAATTTTTGCCTTGCGACGCTTTCCTTGCGTGAGTACATTCGCTGCAAGTATTCACACACAACGTGAGAAGGCGATTTTAATGCAATAGCGTGAATAAACACAACTCACCTTTACTACAGCTGTATGAACCCAAAGTAAACATTTTGCTGTGATTAAATAGCAATAAATGGATTAAACTGATGTCGAAATAACTACAACATGATGCAGATTTGTTAAACATATGAATTCATGCTTTGTCAGGTCTGTCAGCAAGACAACAACTTCTAAAATGTTTGTTTTCTGAATGGAGTTTGGATCAATCAGGGCTGTACTATGCTAACTTGGTCACAGTAATGTACAATGATAGCTGGAATAAAGTTACAGACACATGTTTTCTGAACTCACCAGGAAGTTCAACCTCCTCGCATTCTTTTCTCCCAGCAATGTCCAGTTTTGTCCGGTTTTTATATAAATATGAAGTCGTAGTCCGACAGAGCTAACGACGCTAACAACAACACTGGAACCAGATGTGCACGGAACCTAGCTGCTGAGAAGCTCCAGTGAAGATAAATCAATGTTTAAAACCCAAAAACTAAAGTAAAAAGCTAATTTAATAAATGCAGTTAACTCCGAGCTCGTCCGAGTAAACGGCGTTTCAGAGCAGAATCCGACCGACTACGGGTGTTTATTTGTCCAGTGTTTGCAGCGCAGCTCCCTGCTCCTCTCCCCCAAGTTTAGCAGCTCTCAGCCTGCCAGCAGATTTTCAATCCCGCGCTCTGCCCGGCCCTCTCCACACAACGCTCTGAAGCCTCGGTGATGTACGGACTATCGTGACTCAGCGTCATGCAACTTCTTCACTTGAGTTGAAAATATTCACTTCTTTGTTTGGGCCTTGTTGTATGGAGTTTTAAAGCCAAAGTTTATGATGAATGGCTCAGCAGCTGCCGGTGTTTGTTGTACTCTCCCACGTGTGGCCGGGCGCAGCTGATACTACGTGTTATGTAGGCAGGTTGTAGTTAACGTGGGGGGGGGATCACAGCACACTCATTAGACGCTTCCTAAAAATAAAAATTGTTCACGAGTCCCACACATCGAGTCCGAGTCAAGTCTAAAGTCACTGTGTATGCGTCTCAAACTCGAGTCCCCATCTCAAGTTAACTGGATATTGATGGTTGTCATTGTGCTTTAAACCAGTAATTTAATTTGTTGCAGGATGATTTACTTGTTAAAAATTCAACACGTGTAGTCGTCCATTATTGTTATACAGACCTGGTTTGTATGAAGGGGGAAAGTTTTGATTTATTTTTCTATTTACAACTCTAAGTTCATAGTCAAAAGTAGAGAGACATAAGAAACATGAGCTCATTGACAGTTTGATATATTTTGGATTTTACTGGTCTGTGGGACAACCCACAACCTTCAGCAAAAAATGTGTAATTTCCCAGAAAGCATGTCAGATGTTGCTGAATTGATGCAGATCAGGTTCTTGTGATTTTAGGGGGTCAGGAGTCTGTCTGATTATCACAGCAGCAGAGGGGGGTGGGGGCAGGGCTGGTGGTTAGGGTGAGGGGGAGGTTTGGGGGAGTGTTTTGTCTCCCTTTTCAGTGATAGCAGTCCAATAATCTATTCATGGGGATCCTCCAGGGAAAAGAGCCCAGCTGCTCTAATTTGAGAATAAAGAGGAGGCCACCTTTGTTCGGTCGCTCAGGCTCTAAATTCATGAAGGCACGTCAATCACCTCCCCCTCCTCCCACCAGCCCCTCCCTCCTTTAATTCCTCCACTCCCAACGCTTGGCACATTTAGATATTTTGCTCTGGCTTTCCATATAATCTTTTGTCCCAATCTCATGTTTTATTTTATACAGTGTGCTGCATTTTTGTTGACGATATTTCTGATGTCACCCTCCACACACTGAGTGATCTCCCCTTTCAGCTGCCTTTGAATACATAAATACATAGAAATAAACATAAAATTTAAATGATGTCTCTTATAATCTCTTAAACATGATTGCGCTCTCAAAACAGAAATACAATAAGGGTCATGGTGTTTGCAGCTGATACTGTTCTGGAAACTTCTTCTGCTGTTGCTCAGACAAATAATGAAAGAATGATATCTTTTAGGGAACTGCTGATAAACTGCACATAAAAAAGTCCAGAATGAGAAGTAACAGTACAGTAAACCTTAAAAACACATCAAATAAAGAATAAATGTGATAAATAACAAAGAAAATGTGTAAAAGAGCATTCATGTAAGTGACATTACCAACCTAGATGATGATGATGATGATGATGATGGTGATTGTGGTAGTGATGAAGGTGGTGGTGATGATGAGCCGTCATCAGGTGGTTATTTTGACAGGAACTGAAGGAATCTGTAGACGACTTGTTACACTGCAGAGGGCTTTTATTTTGAAAGTTATTCACTTTACACACAGCTCTGGAATAAGTTCCTTTTTTCTTTGTTTTGACCATGTAGACAGAGAGGGTTTAATGGGAAACCACAACACAGATGATCTTTCATAGAATTATTAACTTAACAGAAAATAAACCAATTAACAAAACAAACTGCTAACAGAACCAAAAATACAGTTTTTGGCAAATAAGCACAAAAGAAACATCTTTTTACATATGCTCATGGTTTGTTCATTTCTTTTGAATATGTAGTTTTGATTTTGCTCATTTATTCCCCTGAAGTCCGAAGGATGTACCGTTTGCACAATATTTTATAATTTATGATTTTATTTTCCTAATGTACATCAACCCAGAACATATCACACACTATAACAAAAGTACAGAAGTCGTAAGAGGCCATACATTCATACATTTTATTTACTCCGTTTTCCTAAGTTAGTTTAGTTTGTTTTCTTGAAATGACAAATGTTGTTTTCTCAAGATAACGGGATAATATTTTCAAGATCTCGAGATAATGAAACTTTATTTTCCTGAGATAATGATATAATTAATTTGAGGTCTTTTGTGAATTTATGTCCTCTTAGAGCTTCCGTACCAACGACTCCACAACCAACCCAAAACAAACAACAACAAAAACTTGGTATAGATATATAAGGGGAAAAAAGTTTTATCCTGTTTGCAGAATTAATATGTAAAAATACACCATTGTCTTGTGGGATTTCGGGGTTCTGTATATTATGGATTTTTTGTATTGAGTGAAAAAAGGTTTTGGTCTCAGTGAAATGTTATTTTGTTTCGGCGTTTCCGAGCCACCGTACATTTGCAGCATGACTATTTATATTTATTTATATGAATATTATAACATTACTGAGAAAACTACAGAAAATATCAGAAATAAGTGCAGAATTTAAATAATAATTTAAACAGTAACCGCCAGCAGGACTTTACTTTCTTCTTCTTCGGTTTCTACAATTATCATTCAGACGTTAAACTCCTCTCATGTCAGTTTTGGGGTTTTAGCCTCCATGTGTGAAGGCACTCCTGCACCTCCATGTGAACTGACTGTAAACAAACCGCTGTTCATTAATATTCAGCAGTGGGCAGGGGTCTGTAGCAAGGCCACGCCCTATTGCTGGTTGATATTACCCAGCCTCCTCCGGGTCCGACCAAAGTGCTGCTCGCAGTCTGTGCACGCTGTGTTCCCTGGGAGAGGTAATAAAAGGCAAGCAGGACAATAGCAGACAAAAGGTTTCCCTGCAGGACGGATCTCTTCTGTCGGGACTTTGTGGAGATCTTTAATAAGGAAAGCTGCAGCGCTGTCTCCGCCCGTGCATGTCCCATCCAGAGGAGCCTACACCCGGAGCGGAGGGTCGCGCCGACTATCCCTGAGCCCGAAAGCCGCCAGGCAGCAGCCCGCCTCCAGCATGACCCTCACCCGGAGCTCCGTCCTCTTCCTCGCTGCCGTCAGCCTGCAGCTCCTGCTGCTCTCCGCCCGCATCCAGGTACACCAGACTCCCGCTAATATTTAGGCTATTTAAGTTTCTCTTGAACAGCAGCTGGCTGAGTTTATGCCCGAAGAGACTGAAACGTGGAGCAAACCTTTCTGTCATGTTCTGGAGACAATTCTGTTGATTTATCCTACTGATATCTTCATAAATGAGCGGATACGTTTGAGAAGGCGAAAGTTTTCATTTTCAACTCTCTCAAATTGTTTCTACTGGCATTAATGACTCAGGCTACAGAATCTGGAAAAATATTAAGAGAAAGAAAGTTTTTTTAAATGTCATAAATGCTCTTCAGTCTTCTCTTACAGGAGGAAAATCACTGTTGAACTCGCTTTGGAAAGTTCCTTAAGTTAGTTATTGATGAAGCTTAAACATTTTAAAATGTTTCACACAAAGCTGAATTCATCTGGAATAAGAGCGATAAAGGAAAAAACAGATTTTTGATGCTTTACAAACCAGATGTTGCTTTTGCTCCTCAGTCTGCTCACATATCAGTTATTCAGGGATTTTAATTGAGAAGTGGGACTTTAATCAGTGAACTTAAAGGACTATTAATATTTAGTGTTGTGTACATAAGTAAGTCATTTGTAAATGGCATTGGGACATTATGTTTTGGTCAGCTTTGGATCACATGTACTGCCTTTTGTGTTTCCTGCTGTCACTTCAGCCGCTTGAACTCTTTGACCCCGTGCTCATTCAACAACCTTTTTCGCCTGGTTTTCTAAACTTTGTCTTGTCATTGCTTATATTTGTTCTTTAAACATTTCCAGGACTGAGCACGTAGCATTAGTTTGAAGCAGGAAAAGCATCCAGGTGAAAAATTTGAACTCTTTTGACTCTCTTCATTGAGAAAAAGCATCAAATCCTCACATTTAAGAAGCTGGAGTCAGCAGATATATGACGACAGCTTTACTCTGCGTTACTTTTGCATAACTTTATTTTTAAATTGTAGTGACCAAAAGTTTCCAAAGCTAACAAATAATTCAGGTTCTTTAGGTTGAAAACTTTTCACTCAGTGTCGACCTCATACAGCTGCTCCGTCGCAGGTTCAGTTCGCTCGTCATGCAGAGCAAGACTCAACCTGTGAACAGTTGGATGATGTCCTCTGATGATGTCATAGTGATGTAATCTGGGCTTTAAGACAAAAGCTGAATTCAAGTTTCCACACTCACGGACCCACGGACTTTGAGGCGTGTTCCCGGTGTTTAGGGGTGTCCCACTGTCAAATCATCAGGTGCACGAGGGCTCTCGGCAGTCTTTGCCTGAGGGAATTACCCACAGTTCATAGCATTGTGACATTAAACATGGGGTTACCGGGGTAAGCCGGCATTAACAATAAAAGGTAAACAAACATGGAAGGAGCAACTACAAGGAAAAAAAATTTATGTCAAATTACATGTACGTTTACGTGTTAAGGCTGCAACTAAACATTATTTTCAGTGTCATTGATTCTGTTGATTTTTTTCCCTCGACTAATGGATCAGTTGTTTGGTCTTTAAAATGTCAGAAAATTTTCGATCACTGTTTTTCAAAACCTAGAAGACGTGTTGTTTTGTCCACTTCCAAAATATATTCAGTGTACTGTAACAGAGGAGCAAAGAAACCAGAAAATATTCACAATCAAGAAGCTGGAATCAGAGAATTATGACTTTTTCTCTTAAAAAATGACTCGAATGATTAAACGGTTATCAAAATAGTAGCAGATTAATTTAATAGTTGACAACTAATTGATTAATTGTTGCAGCTCTACACAGGTAATTTTCAGATATTCTTTAAAAATTCTTTGGCAAGAGCCTGGAATACGTTGCGATCAGACTATTGGTCCCTTCTGCACCTTGGTTGTGAAGAAAGTAAAAAATGTAAAATAAAAACTCCCAAACCCCAAATTTTTCTTTACGTCTGTGTGGGCTCAGGGTGGAGACTGGGACTGGGCCAAAGTCTGTAATTTAAAACGAGAGTTTTAAAGTTTAGAGTTTTAGAGTTTAATGGACGTGGTCGTTCCCCAGGTAGGGAAAGACTTAAGCCAAGATGCTTTATGGGAAATGTAGGCTCTAGCATTTTCTCAGCTGGACCTATAAAAGTCAGGATATCTTGAACTCTCAAATCTTGTTGAAGTGCAACACTGTGGCAGAGTTTCCCTTTAATCCCACTACAGGGGGGATTTTTTAAGAGGTTAAAGGGACACTGTTCCATCATCACATGATGCTTTTCACCATCATCCATTTATTTCTACTGATATTTTACACAAACCTGAGACCTGCACCAATATAACAGGATCCTACTTGGGTCTGATTGGTAACTGGCTTTGGTCTGAGGAAAACCAGTGGCCCTGTAATTTGTAGACTCTTGTTGCTCTCATTTGTTGGTGTACCTGCTGTGAACTCACCTGTCGGCCGTCTCTGCAGGTCTCTTCAGCTTCGGGATACTTTGAGCTTCAGATCTTGTCGATGCAGAACGTTAACGGGCAGCTTCATACTGGCGCCTGCTGTGACGGATCCAGGGACGCCACGGATCGGCGCTGCACCGCGGATGAATGCGACACCTACTTCCGGGTGTGCCTGAAGGAGTACCAGCTGAAGATATCCTCGGCCGGGCCCTGCAGCTTCGGCGCCGCCTCCACGCCCGTGCTTGGTGGGAACACCTTTTCTGTGCACAGCGCCAAGAGCGACAAAGCCAGGATCGTGCTGCCGTTCAGCTTCGCGTGGCCGGTAAGTTCTAAAGGTTTAGATGTGGGAGAGTTTTTTGATGCTTCTGTTGCTCCTTCATGCAGATTTTCAGCTCCTGAACTAAAGATATGGTTTTAGTCTGGTGTTCAAAGACAGCTGAAGCTCTGATGTTGACTGATGCGGTGTTCTCCTCAGCTGCATCATCGGTAAAAACAGCAAGTAGAGCAGCGTCATCTACTGCTCATGTGACTTTAGATATTTTACCTTCAGCAGAAGGAGCTAGTGTGAAAAGAGGCAATTTACAGTTGAGAGTTTGGAAATGCAAAAGACAGAGTTGTTCTATGGCTTCAGGAGGAACCAGTAAAACAGGTCTGCAGCATCCAGACATCTGTGAGACCCTTAACCCTTTTATGTAAATGTTACAACCATTTTCAGCCGATATCCTCTATCCATCCGGTACAGCATAGTATCGCGATATTTTCTGTGGCAATACTGTATCAATACATGGACGCCAAGTATCCATCTTTTATTATATAAATTGTACATGAGAATTTTAGTTTTTGGTAAATAAATAAATAAATAATAAATAAAATCAATTGCTTTTTCAGTCTACAAGAAGAGTTTTCCTTTGGGGACACCATGTGAAGTTGGAAAAAAGCTAATAAATTCCAATACATCGCAATGTTTAAAATCGCAATAGTATCGTGACATAAATATTGTGGGGCCTCTGCTGATTCATCAGGAGCTAGCTGGCTAAAGTAAAGAGAGTTTGAACTGCAGCTGACAAAGTGACTTTTACAACGGCTGGACTGGCTGAGGTTGAAAGAAGGGAGACATTTTAAAAAACTGCACAGATAAAGATGTTTTCATGAAGATCTTTGACTCAGTTGTGATAACAGATGATAAGTGTTGGATGTTTTTTCTGCGGTGTGTTGCTCGGTACTTGATTACATGTCCTTTACCTCAGGTTCACTGCCTCAAACTGTTACCTGTAACTCTACTTGACCTCGTGGTTTGATAGTTTTATTACTTTAATTCGGAAGTGTTGTCAGATTCCTTGTTATGTAACATGTCTGTTGATTCTTGAACAATATTTTCACATTTTTATACTTCTGATCTCGTATTTCTGAGCTTGTGAAATGTTATTATGAGATGCTGAGTCATAAAGTTGACTTGTAAGCAATAATTATTTGACTAACTGATAATTAGGAGCTACTCAGAGATTTTTCTCAGATCTGTTTTCTTGGTGGGGTCGAGCAGCAGATTGGAAGCAGCTTGGTTTCTTACTCTGATCGGCCTCCGGGTCAATGTGGTGTGAGTCCAGATCTCTGCGGTGTTCATCAGACACCGGCTGAGGTTTCTTGTGCTCATCAGTGGCTGCTGAGGTTTCTTGAGGAAAGGACGCTGGCGGGCGGGCAGCCGGGCCGAGGACGCCTTTATTTCCTGCCTTGTCGTCTGGTTGTCTCCCCTGACCTCCCAGCGTGGCGGGTGATAAAGGCCAGTTGTTGGCGGCTCTGCTCGGCCGGCTGCAGGACATTCCTGCCGCTGCCCCTGGTGACTGGGGTGTTAAATGAAGCCGTGGTGGTCGTCTGGCGGGGTGAAGCTTTCTGTTGTTGTCCTCAGTCTAAACTAGCAGGACCAACCCAAACAGCCTCTCTGTGTGCGTCAGTCGTGTTCATTGGCGCTCAGGATGTGTCAGGTCGTGCCAAACCTGCAGCGTTTCACCCGAGACTCCACCGCTGCTTCATCCCCCCACCTCCATTATTTCAGTAGTTTCACCGTGCTTGTACTTCAAAAATCCTTTCCCTCCTGCCATCTTGTCTTTCTTTTTGTGTCCTAAAACCTTTTGTTGTGGTGTCTCACCCTCTGGTACCTTTTTCAATTTCCTGCTTTTTCTTTCTTTCTTTGCTTTTTCTTTGGTTTCTATCAGGAGGGCACTAGGAGAACAATGGGCGGGGACCTGGCTGGGCTGCAGCCGAGGCTTATGGGACAATGCCGGGAGGTGTGTGTGTGTGTGTGGGGGGGGGGGTTGGATTGTGCACCGTGAGCGAGAGGGTAGTGGAGGTGGTTTAGGAACATGCCAAACAGCAACCAGAGCAAAGTTAGTGATGCAGCTCAGCAGCATCACCACCACCACTCTCATGTCACTGAGTGCCACCAACTACATTATAACATTTATAATATATCCAGGATTCAAGCATTAACAGGAGTCTTTGACACTCAAAGTCCAGCTCTGATGAATATTCACAGTAACCTTCAAACTGGAAAAAGTTGTGGAGTCAAATTCCTTAGTGAGACAAAGAGTTGGTTTTGTTCTTTGTGTTGTTTTTTAGTTCAGGCCGTGTTGAAGTTGTTTGGAGGTTTCAGGGTGTGTTCACTAGCAGCAGTAGTAGTGAAGAACTCTGGATCCAGACTCAGTTAAGCTGCTTGTTTTTAGGCCTCTGCTCCTCAAAAATACAAACTGTTAAACGCTGAGGGTTTTGTTGGAACAAATGATGTTGTCTTAACCAGACCACCCCGAAAACACACACACACACACACACACACACACACACACACACACACACGACACGAACCAGTCATCCATGCCGGGTTGAGCTGGATGGATGACTGGTTTCCCAACAGTCAGTGTCTGAAGTGACCTAAATTGAACTGGAAAACAAATAATGAGCCAGCGAATATTCATATTACTAATTCAAATAATAAAATGAAAATAATAAACCTGCATTGCTTATAGATCAGCTGCTGTGTAAAATGAGATTGGATCAGATTTAGAGTTCAAAACTTTTCATCTGATGTTCTCACAGCTGCAGTGACGAGTCTTGCATAATCGTGCACAGCTGTGGCTCTCAGCTAAATGCTAACCTTGTTTAGCAGGTTTAACAGGCAGCGTGCAGCTGAGGATGATGGGAAGTGTCATCAGCTTTGCAGATATTTGGTCATAAATCAAAGAGTTTGACACAGTAAAAGCTTGACCTGATGATGGCATTACAGTTCATCCTGAGGGAACAAACTTGGCCGTCTCTGAGGCTGGAGTGGCTAAAAACGGTTTCAGTTAAAGGCAGAGTTACGTTTTCGCATTTGTGATCCTGATCACAGCCTGAATAATACAAAAGGGCGGTGACCGTCGCGGCGGCGACTCAGACTCCGCTTTTTATTGACAGTTTCGGTTCAGTCAGAGGCCAAACCAGAGGATGTCTGTCTGTCCTCTTCTGTCCTGTTGGTATATCCTGAGTTCGACTGCATCTCAACACGTTTCCATTCTCCTGTAACAGACACAACCACAGGTGTCATTCACACTGGGGACACTGGGGGACATGTCCCCACCACTTTTTGAAGCATTTGTTAAAAATTCTGAAAAATAGCAACTAGAAATGTTAGACAAATGAAAATGCACAATAAGAAAACATGCAAAGTAAATATAGAAGAAACAACAGTGCATGGTCCAAAAAAGTACCTTGATGAAAAAAGCTACTGCATTATGTTACACTACATTTTTATATTTTGAATTGTTACCTGTCTCCTGATCTTTGTGCTTCCCTTCATATGAATATTCCACCAGAATGCAGGAAATTAAGTGTTAAATGCTCGATTTTCCCAGAGCCCCCACTCAGATATTTCAGTGTTAAAATATCTTGTTCTGGTGAACCTAATAATGTGTATCGTCACACTGAGCCCTCCCACACCCCCCAGACTGAGCCCTCATGTCCCTCCACAACTTGTCAACACACAGCGACGCCCCTGGACACAACTCATTAAAATGTTTAGAAAGAAAGGAAAAGAATGAAGGAAGGATGGAGAGAAAGGAAAGCTTAGCCTGACTGATGACTGCCCCAGTGAATTATGGGGTTAGAGGGAGCAGAAAGGACTGCTGGGATGTTTTTCCCCATTGTGCCATGCTCCAAGGAGTCCAGATGTACCCGACCAAACATGGACATTTCTGAGTCCCGCTGCGGACGGACGCTGGAAACATCCAGTTGCTCTGTGATTAGTTTCCCACCCTTGCTTCCGTCTTTCCTTTCTTTCCTTCCCTCCTCACTGTCTCTAGTTCCCGTGTGATATCAGACGGGTTCTCACAGGTTCAGGTTCATCTGTTACCGCACAGCAATGATGTGTCAGTACACGACTGAATGAGACGGAGGAAGGAGGTCTGAGAAGATCATCCAGGTCAGAGTTATCCAAGGAAGGCTAAACTCAAGGGTAGCTGGATTACTGACAACTGATTTTAACCTTCCTTGGATGCCTGGAAGGAAGGAAAGACTGACGGGATTATTTAGACGTCTATTACGATGTAAAAGTCTTAACAAGTAGAAACATATGTGAACAAATACAAATGATTTCAACCTTGAGTTCAAAACATTTTCTAGAAACAAGCGTCTCGTTCTGTTTGCAGCTTCTCTGCTGTGAGGATTTGCTGTTTTCTCAGTTTTCTATCATGTTAAACTGAATATCTTTGGGTTTTGCACTGTTGTTTGGAGCTTGAAGAGGTCATGTTGGGATCCGGGAAAGTGCACTAGATGGATTTGATAGATTAAGTGATCAGAGACTTTCCGATACTGCGTCTTCAGTGCTTTGCGGTGGATCCCCTCAGGCTGCCCTGAATGCTCCTGATTCTCACTTTTTCGAGCCAGTGGTGCTTGAACTGCCTCATATCCTCATCATGTTGTCAGTCAGCCTGGTTGAGGCAGATAAACCACCAAACAGAACATGAACAGAGGAAGTTTTTATTTATTTTTCGGGCGAGTTCAGAGCACCCGCCCTCCCTCCTCCCCGCCTGGATCTGCCTCCACATGTCGCCTTGCTCTGACTGCTCACAAACTATTTTCCCACACTGCGCCTGCAGGCTGAGAAAGCAGTTCCACCTCCTCAATCAAACAATGAAAGTGTCAGGGAGTGATGGGAAATCACCAGCAGCCTGCAGCCGAATGCTGGTAGATGTGAGTGGAACCTGTTGGCAGGTAACCAGCTGTCAGGTTCTCGTTCTCTCTCGCGTCTGAAATTTAATTATCTGCTAAAATGTTTTTGGGGTGCCACCCACTGTGTTTGGTGGGCAACTCGTTTGTTTTTCCTGCAGCGTCAGGAGGCATCAGTCCAACGCCCAGATCTGGTTTCAGCCAGAGAAGTGACGCAAGGATGTTGCAAGAGTTGTTGAGAGTCACAGCTTCAGCACGTTGGCTCGGTTCTGGATTAGTGACCGTAATGTGGCGTTGGGGTAAACAGCTGTGTGGTATGCTGGAGACGTGACAGGGTTTTCAGATTGTTTTGGGCCTGGGGTTGAGTTTGGTTCTGATTTTGCTTTAGGGTTAGATTCAGCTTCTTGTCAGTAAGAAAATAAAATATGTTGGAAGCACAAACTTTATTTTCAGTTTGCAGTCATTTTGTGACTAAATAAAGGAAACTTTAAATACCCATCTTGACATGCACACAATCAAACACAATGGATCTACATACCTGCTGCGTTGGAGACGTCTCCTCTGAGTTAGAGCGGTGATTACATGTTGCTGCTGTCTTTTGGTGAAGCTCAGACCTGCTTGTATTTGTAACCATCAAAGTAGACAAAAGTTCAGCAGGTCCGAACTTCAGTGACACCAAAGCTGCACTGAAAATCAGTTTCTTAAAGAGATATTTCAGCATGTTGCCATGTTCATAAGCAGTGTAATCACTACGAAGCAGTCAGACGATAGTTGGAAACAAACCAACAGGTTAGATAAACTTATTTTAACTATAAAACCAACTAACTAGAAAATTATGACCCAAACTGCCTATTGTAAACATGTATACAGACTAGGGCTGCAACTAACGATTTCATTATCTACTAATCTGCTGATTATTTTCACAATTAATCAACTAATCGTTGAGTCTATAATAGCAGCTGTTTCTCACATTTAAGAAGATGAAACCAGCTACTTTTTCACATTTTTGCTTTAAAGAACGAATGAAATGATTAACTGATTATCAAAATAGTTGTCGATTAATTTTCTTACGACAGATTAATCATCTAATTGCCGCAGCTCTATTCCAGACTTGCTTCCTGCTTTGACTTTGCAGATCTGAGATGATGATGATGATGATGATGATAACAATAATAATTATTACTGATAGAAATGATGGACAAAACTATCAAAAATTAAACTGAAGTTGTGATAAATGTTATTTCTCTATAAAAAAAGTCTCAGTATTTGTACATAGACTGTACAAAACATGGACGTTCCTTTTAATGACATCACCCACAGGTTTCCGAAGAGCCGCTGTGAAGCTGTGTGAAGTACCTGAGACGACACCCACCTGTCCCTCAAAGCGACCATGGCCTTAATTAGGCATAACTGTAAGCCGTGATATAATTTTAAAGGGAAATATAGAAATTCACCCCCTGTACAGTTTCCAAGTGGGAAATTAGCTATAGAGACCAAACACGGTGATTTACTGCTGTAAAGTTGGACATTGGTTGGACAGAATTTTTCAGTCCTGGAGGTTGCCGCTTGATAAATACAGAACCAGTTTTCGATGTGTTTGTTCACCGGGGTTCATGCCAGATGAAGAAGCCTGCGAGTCACTAAGGTGGAGATAAACACTGAAACATAACACCAAAAGCAAAACTGCCTCCCAGAACTGTTTCCCACATGGGGAGGACAGAGTTCTGCCGGGCGTGAATCAGTCCGGCTACATGGCTGCACGCTCTACGAAGAACAAAGCCGAATATAAAGCCTTTACTTATCTGTTAGTGTAGAAATCCACCGTGTAGCTCCAGCGTCAGTGGAAGCAGAGAACACATGAAACATGTAAGACACGAACGATGGCGTTTGTTACGGCTCGTTATGGTCCCGTCATCCTGTCAGCAGCTCTGAGCGCTCGATAGCCTGACATCACAGCCGCAGCTAACCACTAATCTGTAAACTACACGGGCGGATTGTGGTTTCCTGCAGAGCTGAGTGTTGGTAGGAGAGAGTTTATCTAGCTGCTGTGGATCTACGCCAACATCAGCAGGGTTTGATAAATGTGGACAGAGTGATGTAAGACCACCCAGGTGGAAGTTCAGGCACATTTAGAGCAATTTAAAGTTTAAATCAAAGGGTCTGATGGGACATCAACACCACAACAAACAGCGGAACCTTCAAGTGATGTCACCAGGGTTTTCCACTCGGACTTGCTCGGCTCCGTGGTCTGTGGTTAGTGCTGAACTCTCTTCACACAGCAGGACGCCCTCACTGATCTCTGTAGTCACTGTGATTTTGTTCTGTGTGTGGTGAAAATAATAATAATTTTTATCAGGAAAAGAGAAAGCAGCTTAGAACCACAGACCTGGACCTTTTTCAAGAATTTCCTTCTGGGAGTAGAACCACACTAGTACCTGATGAGATCAAAACATCTTGACCTGGTACTTGTTGGGCTTGACTTGCCATTTATTATTTATTATTGGCATTTTACTGCAAATAACTGATTATTTTCATTGTCGATTTAATCTGTGGATTTTTTTCTCGTTATGTCCACAAAGTTGTGAAAAAAACGTCATGTCTTCTCTTGACCACAACCCAAAGATATTCAGTTTATTACCACAGAGGAGGAATGAAACCAGAAAATATTCATGTTTAAGAAGATGGAATCAGATAATTTGTCCATTTATTTCATTAAAGAAAGGACTCAAAGCGATTAATCGATTATCAAAATAGTTGCTGATTAATTTAATATTTAACTTATCAATTAATCGACTAATCATTGCAGCTATATTGGGGTGGCGATGGCGCCTCACTATGCCTTTGGTGTGAGAGACCCGGGTTCAATCCCCCACTCTGACCCATTCACCAATGTGTCCCTGAGCAAGACACCTCTGACATGTACAGCAATTGTAAGTCACTTTGGATAAAAGCGTCAGCTAAATGAATTAATGTAAATGTCTATTGTTGTCTTTGACTTGGGATGTGACTTGAGACTCGTCTCAGGACTTGTTGAACTACCTGAGACTTAAGATTTACAATTTATTATTTGTGGCTGAAACACTTTGTCCAGGGTCTGAACACGACTTTACAAATTCTGCACTGTTGTTTCTTGTTCCTTATCAACCAACAAATATATCAACACGATATGCAACATGTCCTCATAACTAAAGGACAGAAAAGGTTGATTTCCACTGACTCCCAAAATGACGTTTGACTGTTGGAAAGTAGCAGCGACAGGCGTGCTGGACCTTTTTATTACGTAACGTAAGTCACAGATCTATTTTCTTGTAGCTAAAACAGAAGATTAGTTTGACATACGTACACTGTATTATCACACAGGTGAAACACGGTGTTCGTTGGGATGGACTGTCCACAGTCTCTGCTGCATGTCTGTTTTGCCAAAAACAAAATTCCTCTTGTGGAACTGCGAAAACTTTCTGCAGCCTGCAGCTAAATCTGAACTTGAGTCTAACATTTAAACCAAGTCAGAACCCCCAAACCACCCACTGAAGAAGTGAGGACCAGACAAAATGTCCTCCATCAGTCTCCAGGTTTAAAACTCAAACTCTCGACACCCTCTGCTACAACTATTGTTACTAGTCCTATTGTTATTATAATCATTAACATTATGATTATTATCATTAACACTACTTTAAATATCTGTACCATTTTTCATTTAGTCTATAGCAACATCACCTTTACTGTCTGTACCTCTGTGTGTGTGTATTGTGTAGTCTCTCTCTCTCGCTCTCTCTCGCTCTCGCTCTCTCGCTCTCTCTCGCTCTCTCTCTCTTTCTCTCTCTCGCTCTCTCTCTGTGTGTATTGTGTAGTCTCTCGCTCGCTCTCGCTCTCGCTCTCTCTCTGTGTGTGTGTGAGACTCCTGCTCTTATTATTTTATTATAGTCTTGGTGACGTCGAGCTCAGAGTTTGGATGGTGTGTGAATGTTGGAGAGAGTGTCCTCAAACCACAATAACACTCTCAGACACTCTCTCTGGCTCTGGTCTGTCTGTCATTCGATAGCGGTGAGAGCGACAGTGGCCTTAAGAGACAAAGAGTTTCAGAGTGGAGCTGAAATAATGGGGGACACACTGAGTGTGTGAGTCTTCAGGATGTTTCAGCGACGCCTGCAGCTTCTGTTTCTGTTGGTTCTCTTTTAAAAGCTGTTGATTTTAAAACTTCTGTTGGGAGTTAAAATAATAGATACGTTCTTTAAAGTCGGGGTGGGTAACGTTTGAGAACCAGTGAGAGACCGCTTGGGTTTGAAAGCATCCATCCCTTCATGCCTCCCTCCAAAGCCACTCACTCACCTCTCACTCGTTCTTGTGCAACTAGCTCGCTACTTTCAGCAGCTTGTCTGCCCAGCCTTGTGTAAGACTCGATGAGCGCAGTGAGCGCACGGGCCGGTAGGCCAGCCATGGTTGGCCATGCTGATCACAGTCCTGCCATGGCCACAGCTGATTTTTTTTTGCTTCCAATATAAACTATCGCAGCTTTAATATGTTTTGTTAACGCTGAAACTTAAAGTTTTTTAGGACCAATGAAGGAAATTAGATTTTCTTGCTGAGTTGCCCATCATGGATTCTGATTTAATCAACTTCATTCATCAATTTCATTGAATTGGGAGATCAGTGCTTTACTGTTTTTACCGTATTGACCATGTGGCACCTTTTTTAAAAAGGCAAAAGTTTCATAACAGTACATTGTTTAAATAATATTCAAAATATCCAATTCATAAAAACCTCAAACAACAAAAGCAGCAAATCTCTCACACTTCAGAAGCTGTTTGGGATTTTCACTCGCTGATTGATTTTTCTCTCTGTGTGCAGAGGTCGTACACGCTGATCGTGGAAGCCTTGGACTTCAACAACGACTCTTCCTCTGGCAGTGAGTATCACCATCATCATCGTCGTTCATCCTCTGCTCTGTTTAGTTTCCCTCCTACTGAATCTAACCCGGTCCCTGACCTGAGAGCTGCACAGGCAAACAAAGGTGAATCCAGAAAGACATCACTTCTGCGTGAAAAGTGACTGCAAAGGAGACGATCAGCTTCACTTTGTTCAAATGCTGAAAGAAACTGTTGGTTTGAAAAAAGTCATAAAGTTGAGTGATGGATTTGAGGACTTTGATGTATGTGTTTTAGACCAGTAGGAGTCAAGACAGACGATAGAACAGTTATAACAGTTATATTTATGCCTCAGCTCTGAACATGTAATGAGACGTTTGAGCGCAGTGTTATTTTGCAAGAAATTAAATGTATGTTAATTGCAAAACTCAGTTTATGTTTTTATCACAGCACTAAACCCCCCCTTTGCAACAGCCTGTGGAGAGGTTTACATACCCTTGATGAGTCCCATTCAGAAATCTGGCTGTAGAGAGAGTGTGAGGAGAGTTTAGTCTAACCGGTCAGCCAGGCAGTCGGAGCGAGAGTGCTGGCTCGGTGCTGTATTTGGCGCCCCGCAGGGAACCATTATAGACCCGGTGTGAAGTAGGTCGACCTCAGCCCAGGTGGGATTCAGTACAGGCAGCTAGGAAGGGGAGTGGGGGTGGGGGGGTCATTTGAGTTTTAATCCAAACATGGAACCAGAAATATGCCACCTGCCAGTTAAAGTTGAAATGCTGAAATGACTGAGATTCGTAGGGTTTGTTCAGAAACTTTCAGCATACAGGCGGAGCTGAAGGGTTGAAGCTGTAACTGCCGTCAAGCCAAATGAGCACAGAACAAATATTGACCGTCCCAGTTTAGCAGCGCTACAGACGCATGGCTGAAACGAACGCCTGCATCACTCTGTTACTGCGGTTCAGCTCAGGCTGCAGCCAGCCTCCACGGACTGCTGGAGGGTTGCAGCATGATTATTTTGCTCATTATGATTACTATGGTTATAAACTGAGGGTTTCATGATTTTGATTCTATATTAGGGCTGGACAATAAAACAATAACAATAATTATCGCAATATAATTTTTTTCAATAACAATATAACAAATGTTAAAAAAACATTTGTTTTTATTCACTTGAATCAACATGAATTAGGACTTAATTTTTTATTAAGGTGTTTATTTTGTTGAGGAAAAAGGACTGAGAAAAAGCTTTTACTTAATTTTACTCATGCATATTTGTTGACAAAGATTTTATCATAATTGTTTTAAATGTTCTGCCTCAGATTTGTGAAGTGATCCACTGTTTGGCCTCAAGTGTTGACCATAAAGAAGAGTTTAAAACACAATCATCCATCAGGTTTCTTCAGCTTTCACTCAGGAGCAAAAATCAGCCATTAAACTAGAAAGAAATAACGATTTGATACTTATCGTGATAATTATCGATAGCACAAGAAATGAAACTTTTTATCGTGGTAGCATTTTTGGCCATATAGTCCAGCCCTATTCTAAAGTCCTCCTGTTTACCTGAAGTCAACAGTGGGGTAACATTTTGCCTTCCTTGTGAGTTTTGTCAACCATGCGTCATTGACAGAAAAACTATAGTTTGCAGGCTGTGCTACACACAGGTACCACCGGGGAGGAAAGTAAAGCTGTTGGAAAGTAAAGTTTATTATTACATTTAAATGAAAAACAAATTTGGCAGTTATGTCACAATTAATACCATAAAAAAGAATCTGAAAAGTGTCTATGACAGTTCACAAAACAAATGATTGGTTGATCTTTACAAACCAAGACTCGGTGGTCTAACAGTGGCGTAGCCGTCAGTGCTGAAAACAAAGTTTTAAATCAAATAGAGGATTTGGAGAATGGTGACAGCCCTATTAGGGGGTTTGGGTTTGGGATCAGTGTTTCAACCAGCAGAGAAGAAGAAGCTGTGAAAAAGCCGCGGTACACGAGCTGCTCAACGGCAGACAGCCGGGAGACTCAGTCAGAGAGCAGCTGGTGAACATAGTGCAGTGTTTAGCAGCTAAACAGCCAGATGTTTCCCTCTGGAGCTGGTGGAGACCAAACACAGAGCTAACAGAGAGAGAACACTGGACTTCACCAGGTGACACATGATGCACAAGACTATGCCTTTGGTGTGAGAGACCCGAGTTCAATCCCCCACTGTGACCCATCTACCATTGTCCCTGAGCAAGACACCATTTATACTCCTGCGCAGGGTCTACGTGCGTACCTACGCCGTTACACTTTACCCCTAGTTGCTCCAGAGGCGTACGACATATGTAGCAATTGTAAGTTGCTTTGGATAAAAGCGTCAGCTAAATGAATAAATGTAAATGCATCGTGTTGCTCTGTAGCTGCTGGAGGAGGAAACAAGCTGCTGTTGGCCGACATGTTAGACGCCACTACTTATCAGCTTGTTCTGCTGCTGCCAAAACATTTAAAAAAGCAGCTTTAATATTCAAGTGTCAACATGTTGACAGACATCTGCCGGGGTCGAGACGCTCTCCACTGCTGTCTGTAATAAAGGCAGAAATCAGTATATTTATGCTCCAGTAACAAAGATGGCAGTGAACCTGAACTCCAGGCCTCAGATTGGCCCTTCAGAAACATGTAGAAGAGTCCAGTGTTTGGAGATTCAGTTGCAGCTCTCAGCAGGCGTTGGCTCTTGAGCTGAGGAGGTATTCATCAATAAAGTGCCAGGTTTGAATATTTGCTCAGATACCCTGGATGGAGTGGATCCAGCCTTTTGGGAGGTTAACAATTTTTCAAATCTGCTACCTCGGTGCCATTTTCAGCACCTTTTTTATTCCCCATCCTGATGTGAAGTGTCACAGTTTGCTTCCAGGTCGATGGTGTTACCCGCTCGCATTCACGCTGACTTTCTTTTCAGCTCCTTCAGTCTCGCTGCTCGTCGGTTAAACGTACGGCGTCACCTCAGCCCGAGCACACTTTCCACCCTGCCGGTGAAATACCACAGAGCAGCTCAGCATTTTCATTCTCTCTGGAATATTACAGCAGCCAGCCTCCGTCTGCAGCTACAACTACCTCTGTTCTCACAAACCCTCACTCCTCACAAACCCTCGGCCCTGGATGTTTTTTTTACTTTGAAGCAGCTGCACACACACAACTAAACATGTTCATCCCGCCTCGTCTGTGTTTTTCTGTCTGACTAATCCGTTGTGTTTACAGGCGTCGGTGGGTCGGTGATTGAGAAAGCCGTGCACTCAGGGATGATCAACCCCAGCCGGCAGTGGCAGAGCCTGAAGCACAACGGCCCCGTGGCTCAGTTCCACTTTCAGGTCCGCCTGGGCTGCGACGAGCACTACTACGGCTTCGGCTGCAACAAGTTCTGCCGCCCGCGAGACGACTTCTTCGGCCACTACGAGTGCGACCACAACGGCAACAAGACGTGCCTGGAGGGCTGGGCCGGTCCGGACTGCAACACTGGTGAGAAGGTTTTATTTATTATTATTATTATAATAACAGTATTTTGGTGATTCTGCCTGTTTGAGCTCAATTAACTTTTGTATAGTCCCCAAATCCCATAATCTTTATTTATTTTCCTTCCTTCCAGGCATATTCAAAACAAACTTTTAGTTACAATTCAACAACACGGAAAACGACACAAAGTCTTTGGGAACAAAACCATAAATCAGTTTCATATACTCGAGAGCCGTCTCTCTGTGGCTCCACTTTAGACTAACATTAATCACCATCAGGCATCGTGGAAACCGTCTTTCTAACCAAAACAAATTTCAGTTTTGAGCTGACGCACCTGATTAAACCACAGATGTATTAATAGTTCACTTGGCTTATATGCCAAAAAAAACTCTGCAGGCTTCCTCATTTGAGGGCCCGTCGAGCATGCTCAGTAGAGTCTTTCTCCAGTCGAGAGAGACTTTCAGAGCAGACTTCAGAATCAGAAAGCTTTATTGTCAACGAGATTTTAGTGCAACTCCCCACAATCTGGAATCAATAAAGATAAAAGATATAAAGGTAAACAATAAAAGAATCGACGTTCGGGTAAAAACTAGAATCAGCAGTAGTGAAAGGATACTGCACAGTTAATGTCAAAAAAAATAAACCGCCACAGAAAGACTTGTAAATATGCATCAAACAGATCCACTGTTTTTTTTCCCAATCTTTAGTCTCCAGTTTAATCTTCGTGTGCAAGTTTTCTTTGTTCATTCTCCCTACAAAAGGTTCTAAAAACAGAATTACAAAATCAACGTCCAGATCTGAAACATGCGGAGAAAGATGATCCATCACAGTCAGCCTGTAGTTTCTACAGTTAAGCCAAGAGCCGGGGCTGTCTCTAAAAACTTTGTTCAGATGCTTCTGGGAATCTCAAGACATCCATGATGGCAGAGTTGGCTGCTGAAAGAAATTAGAAAATTCTTATTATTCTTTTGGCAGCATCCATGTTTGCTTAAATGTCTGTCTCTCTCTCTCTCTTTGCAGCAATCTGCAGACAGGGCTGTAGTACAGAACACGGATCCTGTAAAGTTCCTGGAGAGTGCAAGTGAGAACCAACATACACAAAAACACAAGCAGCACACTGTTAATGGGCTTTTTGTCTGTAGTTTTTATTTATTTTTTTCAAGACATGCTCAGGCAGGAAAAGACATATTCCATATAGGTCAAATTACAAAATCAATTAAAAATAAAATGAAAAAAGAAGACATCCAAAAATAAGTAACAAAGAAAGCTATTCTGAATCATCTGCCGTTGCACCCCCCCCCCCCCAAAATAAAATGTTTGACTTTAATAATTATTTAGTTAGGACAGATGTAGTTGAAAATCTGAGTATTATTTTCATATAATATCCAGGAGAAGGTGCCAATATAGAGTCTGACATTTCATCTAACCTTAATATTATAAAATTTGAAACCGTGATTTCTTATTTATGTTGTTAATTGTCTTCCAATTACTTGCTATAGCTCTTTTTGAACTCATAAATCCAACTGACACTCTTTTTTTTTTTTTTTTAATTATGGCCAGATTTTATCATCCATATAATTCAAAAGGCATCATTTGGGATCCAATGGGATATTTATTTTAGTGATCTTAGATAACATGGCACTGTTTCCTTCCAAAATATTTGAAGATTTGAACATTTCCATATCATTTTTCATCACTTTTTGTCTGTATTTGACGCTGATAGTAATGATAAAGACAGTAAACATGACCAACAACACAAACAAACAACAACATAATCAGAATCAGAAATACTTTATTGATCTCCGAGGGGAAATACTTGTCACAGATGCTCACATTGCACATGAAAGTATAAAGAAATAGAAATAATAATAGAAAGTTGGTAAATAGAATATATAGATAAATATGAAAATATTAATAAGTGTGGAAAATGTACAGTATTTTACAGTAGGTCATGTGACATAAGTGCAATGCCAAATAAATATTAATTGTAGTATTAATAATGAGTACAATTACACATATGTACTGTAGATATATAAATGCAGAACATTATGTACTTTGTCACAATATTATGTCTATGTCCCAATACAACAACAACAAAATATTTATCTCATAGCTGAAACTTTATTCTCATTAAATGATGGTATTATTCCCTCCAGTAGTCGCCCTTATTCTTCATCGGAATGTACTCAGGCTGGGTTTTTCAATCAGTATACAAGAAATTAAAGTTTTCTACTAAAAGATGATGACTTCATGACTACACACATAGATTTATAGTAACTGTGACTGTGTGTGTCTCAGGTGTCTGTATGGCTGGCAGGGGGAGTACTGTGATCAGTGCATCCCTCATCCCGGCTGTGTTCACGGCAGCTGTGTGGAGCCCTGGCAGTGTCTCTGTGACACCAACTTTGGTGGACAGCTGTGTGACAAAGGTACACAAACACACTTTAACATAGACTTAAGCTGCGTTTCAACCAAAGGAACTAAACCCCGGAACTAGAAACCTTTGGAGGAACTCACTGTTTTTCCACCAGAGGGACCAGGGTCTAAATGTAGTTCTAGGGTCTTCATAGTACCCGCCTTTCGTCCCTGCTCGGGGGGTAGTACTTCCCGAAAGTACCGGTACTTTGGGGGGGTGGGGCAGCCAGCGTGCAGCGGTGTGTTTACAGCGAACAGCTGATGGGGTTACGCTAAATACTGGGTCTGGAGTTGTTGTTTTAAGTTTTCATCAGTAATGAGGTTTCTGCACGGAGCTGAAGTCGGTCTCCTCCTCTCCAAAACAAGCGGAACAGCTGATTACAGCAGGTAATAAAGCTCGTTAAACTTCCCGTTCCTCTGACGCTCAGGCGACACAGCTGATCTGCAGCTCTTGTCGCTGGAAATGTTTTAATAACCTTATAAACTGTGTTTCTTTGTACTGGAGTTAATTTACGTGGTTGCATTGTCCAGTTTGTTATTAAATGTGTAACAAATTGTATCATTATGTTTTCTGTCCATACTAGAAGGAGAATGAGTATCTGCTGCTGAGCTGTGTAGATCTTAACACCATCTTATTTGAACAAAGCACAGGTTGTTCTGTGAACTCCTGTTGCCGACTCTGCAGAAAGTCAAAGTTTGTTTTCCCGTCTTTGTCCTGCAGATCTGAACACTTGTGCGACGCTGCAGCCGTGTTTGAACGGAGGAACCTGCAGCAACACGGGGCCTGACAAATACCACTGCTCCTGTCCTGACGGCTTCTCTGGGGTCAGCTGTCAGAGAGGTGAGAGGGTTCATGGTTCGATTCCCTGATGGCCATGAAAATCCCTGTAAACACCCTCAACTCAGATCTCATATCTAAACTTAATTTTTCATAAAAAACGTGCTTGTACATGAATATGTCATGCAGAACTAAAACATAAAGGGAGTGAAAACTGGAGCTAAAAAGGAAAAGGTTGAAAAGTCTCGTCTTAAAGAGTAAATAAATCTTCGCTGTCAGGATCCTAAATGAACCATCTCTGTCCCGTCTGTCTCAGCCGACCATGCCTGCCTGTCCAACCCCTGTCTGAACGGAGGAAGCTGTGGAGAAACCAGTCTGGGTTTTGAGTGCCGCTGTGCCCCTGGATGGACCGGACCCTCCTGCTCCATCAGTAAGACCTGCTGAAAAGCTTTCCTCTTTGAACCTTTGTGTTTCCACTGAAGCTCCATGAGCTGGTGGACTTAGTTTTTCTGTCTCTCTCAGATGTGGACGAGTGTCTGGAGAACCCCTGCAGTAATGGAGGAACCTGTCAGGACCTGGTTAATGGTTTCAAGTGTACCTGTCCTCCTCAGTGGACCGGAAAGACCTGCCTTATCGGTCAGTGCTCCTTTAACTCAGAACCAATTCAATTTTATTTATATTGCGCCTAATCACAACAACAGTTATCTCACAGCGCTTTTCATAAAAGAGCAGGTATAGACCGTACTCTATACCAGAACTGTGTTGCTCGGCTCTTCTTGAGAACATTTAAAATTAGTGGTGGAGGTTTGAGAGACTGTTTAGGAAACTTTTTGGTGTCTCTATTGAAGTTATGATTCATCTCTTCCAATGTGGAGATTCTCATCAGTTTTATGTACAAACAGATCCATTTCCTCATCTGAAGCCATGTTCAAACTTTTCCTTGGGCGTTGTCAGTCCGGCAGGTCGGAGCACCGTCCTTGGCCTCCTCCCGCTGGGACTCCTGAATTTTTTTTCCCTAATCTCCAGGATGGTCCCTGGAGGAGCGGTTGTGGTTTGGAGGGCTTAGTGCCTCGGATCGCCTCACCACAGCACTAATCCACCGCTAACCACCAGCCAAATACTCCTCAACCTTTCTTTGTGGCTGGTTAGTTTGGTCTGCCAGGCCTCCTTTTGGAGTCTGTTTCCCACTGCTGAATGAGTTTAGGCTTTCACTTGGTGCTCCTACCATCAGACCCAAAGCTAGACTCATAAAAGCAACTGAGGACTCCAAATTAACGCTCTTTACATTTCATTACTCCAGTGACTCAGGAATGATATTTATCCCATTTGTTGTCAGGGGGCTGTTACTCCTGACCTTTGACATCTGAATCCCTGGTTGTTCATTGACTGGTTAAATGACATGAAAGCTAAATAGCCACGATAAGCTACTGGTCGTACGGGACCGAGTAAGGCTTGAGCAACCAAACCCCTACAGGTGTTGTGGTATTTAAAGTGGTTTTAAAGTTTAAAGTTTCAAGGTTGTGGCTGATAGGAATGTCATCAGTTCTGCAGGTACAAGTGTTGGACACATTAACATTTGACCTGATGATGGTGCTAGATGGAAAGTCGGAGCATCACCAAAGTTATTAAAGTCCATCCTGAGGGGAACGTGAAGGTCTGGACCACATTTCTATCCAATAGTTGTTGAGACATTTCAGTCTGGACCTGGAAAGCAGTGGAGCCACCGGAATTGCCACCCATATAGCCATACTGCCAACATAGCTTAAAATACAACCACTTCCAACTCAAAGAACATCCCCAATCTCCCATGTCCACCCAAAAACCAAAATAAGAGCAGGTCAACGACCACAATACAAGGTGGCTTTTATAGAAATATGTTTCCATCCTGTAACTCTGTCGCCTGTTCCTGAAGAGGAGACACCCCCAAAAAACAGATCTGCAAACCTGTGACATTCAGAATTGTTGTCTTTTTGTGGCGTCCCTCGTCTTTCAGACTGAGTCAGTACTGGCTGCTGCCTTACTGCTGTAAAGATTTAACGTTTAGCATCCAATGAGCCTCACCCTTAAATCTGTCTGTCGAATTATTCACCCAAATCTCATTCCCAAACACATTTCAGGACTGCAGCAGTTTTATTGCCTTCATATTCCAACATCTTTATGTTGCTTAATGTGAATTTAAGGAACCTAGTTAGCTTTATGCCATGTATCGCTCTGTAAACGCCGTACTTTCTCTCCCTGTAACGTGTTTATTGTTTCAGACGCCAACGAGTGTGACGACGACCCCTGCGTCAATGGCAACTCCTGCCGAAACCTGATTGGAGGATACTTCTGCGAGTGTCTCCCGGGTTGGATGGGCCAGAACTGTGACACCAGTGAGTAAAGATGCTCCAAGGACACAATGATCTGTTTAACGAGGAGGAGATGGTCATAATGCCAGAACATTCAACCCACCAGCAGTCGAAACTGTTTAAAACTTGGGGAGTTTTGGCTCTAAATGATAATTGTCAGATGCATAACTGGGTGTTTCCCTTCGAGCACTGATGTTGTTTAATTAGTTGAATCTGGTAAAGAGTCATCAGTCATTTCTGGTATGTTTTGAGCTGTTTTGCCAAAGGAAATCATCCCCACTTTTTTAAAGAGTCTGACATGTCTTGTGTCCACAGCAGCCTGAAAATGACCTCTAACATATAGAAAACAGGTAGAGAGAGGACGAGAGCAGCAGGTAGTAAAGACAAATGTGACCTAACGAGGAAACTTGAATTGTTTCTGCAGATATCAACGACTGTCGAGGCCAATGTCAGAACGGAGCAACGTGCAAGGTGAGCTTCAGTTGATTCACACACTTTAACGAGCCTTTACTCTCTGCAACACATCCTTTATCTTCACCGGAGCTTTAAACAGCAAATCCTGTGTGTGTGTGTGTGGCCTCCATGACAACCGCAGATCAGATTTCTCAAAACTCTCGTCTCCAAACACAAGACAAACAGTCTGTCCTCGTTCTTTTCAAATGCTGATTGCTAGTTTTCTCCTCCTCACAATGGTTTATTGTTTGCAGATACAAGCCAGATTACATTACATTAGCAGCATTATCTGTCAGCGTGCATGTTCAACGCTCACAGCTCAGGTTGATTTACTGCAGAAGTTTTTAAAGTGTGAGGTGGGTAGTTTCAGGGAGGCTCAGTGAACGGAAATGAACAAAATATTATATTAGTTATTACATTAGTTATCAAAAGATACAAAGATACCGTAGTTTTGGGGAAGTTTATTGTCTTTCCCATTTTCCAGGACTCAAAGGATAAAACATCCCTCAGGGCTGACCGCTTTTATGTATTTGGTGGAGTCTGAAGATACGTCAGAATGCAATATTAGGCTGTCTTGGCTCAATTGTTGATTGTCTATCGTAAACAGGATCCCATAGGCATCCAGGAAGTGAGCAAAACTGAGCCAGTAAACAATGGGGGGTGAGGCCCACAGTCTCAGACTTTGAAAACCACTGATTTACAGTATTTATGAAAGCTAAAGTGCAAACCAGCTATAGTGTAAATATCTGTGTGCTGAATTTACCATTTTTAAAACGTGTAATTCCCTAAAAAAGTTATTTTATAGAGTTAGATGTATTTTGACCTCCTTAAACATTGCTGCTTAGTTTGGCAGAAAGCTTAGAGCTTAAAGCAGATGCGAACGTCAGTTTCGGGCTGTTTATTGTTGCCTCCTGGAACATAAATTTTTCTTTCGTCTGAAGGGGGGGTGTTTGAGAACCACTGGTTTAAAGTGACAAATAAATTCTACTTGTACAAGAACATACAAACAAACGCACAATACAGAGTTATAAAGAGCTCTGGCACAGTTAATCTGACCACTACAACTTAAATTTGGCTCATTAGCTCGATGCTAATGGGATTTTGTATTATTATCTTTGAATAAACAGCTCGGACCTGGACATTATTTTGTACGTTAAATATTTAATGGATCGTGTAAAGAGATAAGACTGTCCCAACAGTCGTCTCTTCTTCTTTTGTTTTCGGTTAATGTTGTTAATGTAGTGTTGCATGTTTTAGCCTGTTAGCTAATGGACTATAATTGGATTATAAAGCCAAGATAACTTAATGCATTTCAACATGAACCTATCCCCAAACTCAAGGTGACTTTCAGACTTTTTAATGAGCGCCTGTGTCCAGTTGACTTAAATATAAATATTAACGTGGTCTTCGTTTCTCTCTCATTCAGGACCTGGTGAATGGTTATAAGTGTGTGTGCGCTTCCGGTTTCGGCGGCAACAACTGTGAGAAAGACGTGGACGAGTGCTCCAGCGGGCCGTGCCTCAATGGCGGCCGCTGCCACGACGAGGTCGACGGCTTCCACTGCCTGTGTCCGTCTGGTTTCTCTGGAAGTCGCTGTCAGGTGAAATTACATTAAAAAATGCAATGAGATGCAACTCTTGTTATGAATTAGTGTTATATAAATAAAACTGAATTGAACTGAGCGGTGGCTGAGCTACGCCTGCTTTTACTGGCCCAGTGAACAGAAACAGGAAGTGTTCTTTGTCCACAAACTGATCTTGGGCTTAGACTTCTTTCCGGTGCCATAAATTACTCCAGTGATCAATCACATGAACTAAAAATGAAACTTCATTTGTACAGCTAGGCTAACTTGCTAGCTTATATTGCTGAAGACAGTTTAATGTTGGCTGAAGACGATCTCTCAGAAGTCCTGCAGTAAAAATGTAACAATGCTGCACTAGAAACAAGTTCCACCTACTCTGACGTGTGAGTGAGTAGAGCTGCGCAATAAAACCATTATGGCAATCATCGCAATATGATTGAATTGAACTGCACGGTGCTGCAGTGGTTAGCGCTGTCGCCTCACAGTGTGGAGTTTGCATGTTCTCCCCGTGTCTGTGTGGCTTCCTCCCACCCTCCAAAGACATGCAGGCTAGGTTGATTGGTGACCCTTGTCCTTAGGTGTGGATGTGAATTGTCTATGTGTGGCCCTGCGATGAACTGGGGACCTGTCCAGGGTCTACCCCGCCTTTTGCCCGATGTCAGCTGGGATTGGCTCCAGCCCCCCGCGACCCTGTACGCAGGATAAGCGGTTGATGATGGATGAATTGAATAGACTTTATTAATCCCATAAAATAGGAAAACCTTTCCGAGTCCTTTGACTCCACCAGCACTAGTTTGGTTGTTGTGGCCTGAACAAGCTTCCTCTTCTTGCATTGTTGTCTGTCATTTTGTCCTCTTCGTATTATTTTCTAAGTGCTGTAACTTTGCACCATGTCTTTGTCTGGCTGGTTAAAACTCTGAACAGCTGAAACGTCTGACCCAAATATTGTTTTCCTGGACTGATTAAATAAAGCTTTTAAAAAAGAGATCTTGTATATCAGGGACCTGAAACTGTCTTGCACAGAGGAGCAGCATATTTTACAGATAGTGACAGTTATACTGATGTATTAGCTACTGTTTCTGTCTATCAATGATGTCATCAACATTTGAATCAGTTGACTTGTACTCATGTTATGGTTACCATGGTGATGTGTATACAGGTGTCATAGAAACAGTAAAAGCTGAGAATCGTTTTTCCCCGCTGAAGCTGGATTCTTCTCTCTGCCCACAGTTGGATATCGACTACTGCCTCCACAGTCCGTGTCAGAACGGCGGCGAGTGTTTCAACCTGGTGACCGACTACGTCTGTAAATGTCCCGAAGACTACGAGGGCAAGAACTGCTCACGCCTGAAGGACCACTGCCGCACCACGCCCTGCAAAGGTTCGGGTTCAGTCCATGTTCATCTCATTATTCATTTCTAAAAATCTGTAACTTCTGTGGAAGAAACTGAAATCTTCCTATAAATTCATAGGGAGTTTGGCGCTAATTACAATTATGATGTTCAATCAGTCCGAAAGTGCTTGTTTTTGCCGCTGACAGGCTCGGACTGTAATTAGTCTGACAACATTATGGAAAGGATCCCTGCAGAGAGAGACCTTTTTAAAAGAGTAAGATCCTGTTTGTTTACCCAGAAACAGTCACCATACCGTTCTGGTCAAAGCCACTGGACTCCATTAACATAAACAGTAATTTTACCACTCACTACACTGGACTTGCTGGTCTACCGCTGCCTCGACTGGTTAGTTAGCTTGTTTGATTTTGGTTATGTGATTAAAGGGTTAAAAATGCCAAAGAATACACAGAATGACGCAAACCATCCCACCGATTGAGGCAGTGGTTGACCAGCAACTTTTTTTTCAAACTGTTTTTGTCAGGGGAGTCTGGTGGCTTTGACGAGAGCGATATGGCGACTGTTTCTGGTTAAACTAAAAAGATTTTATTCTTAAAAAGGTCTCTCTCTCTGTAGGGATCCTTTCCATAATGTTGCCACACTCTTATAATCACATAAGAAAGGTTGAAAAATAAGTTGCCCTTTAACTAGTCACCAAGTCCGGCACATGACCTAAAACAATACAAACAAAGAGTCCATCTTCATCTTCCTCCGTCTCCTCCTCCTCTTTCACAGTGATTGACAGCTGCACAGTGGCTGTGGCGTCCAATAGCACACCGGGCGGGGTGCGTTTGATTTCGTCCAACGTGTGCGGCCCCCACGGGCGGTGTCGCAGTCACGCTGGCGGACAGTTCAGCTGCGAGTGTGAGGAGGGATTCACCGGCACGTACTGCCACGAGAGTGAGTACATAAATACTTCTCTAATGAGTTTGCTGTTTCAGACGACATTTATATTTATTTTCTTGTTAAATCAAAATACTCTCGTTAGTAATGTGGGGATGTTTTTGATTTAACTTAAAGGCTGGATTAAAAACGACGTATTTATAAAGTTAAATAAAAATAAAATGTCATCTCCTTCCTTTCTGACTCTCAGATATAAACGACTGTGAGAGCGCCCCCTGTCTGAATGGAGCAACCTGTATCGATAAAGTCAGTCAGTATCAGTGCATCTGTGCTGAAGGCTGGGACGGACCTACCTGCCAGAACAGTGAGTCCTCCTCCTCTTCCTCCCTCTTCATCACGGTGTTGGGCGGACATGTTGGAATGATGTTTTGTTTTTGTCGTGCAGACATCGATGACTGCAGCGCGGCTCCCTGTCAGAACCGCGGCGTCTGTCGGGATCTGGTCAACGACTTCTACTGCGAGTGTAACAACGGCTGGAAGGGAAAGACCTGTCACTCGAGTAAGTCCTGCATGTGTGTGTGTTCGACCACTTTCACTTTGTCTTTTCACACATCAGGTTACCTCAGATTCCAGACACTAACAGGGCTTTTTAGATTTTCTTTACACTTTCTGGGATCTGTTTTTTCTGCCTCCAAAATGGCTGCCTTCATCATACAGAGCACCTTTTACGCAAAGCGCTGAATAGTTTGCCTCTCATTCACCATCATCGGGCTCAGTGAACCCGGGGAGTCCTCATGGTGAGACAGAAAATTGCCACGTGAATGTGTGCGTTGTGTTCCAGGTGTTGAAATGTAGTTCTCTTTATTTCCAGGAGAGAGTCAGTGTGACGAGGCGACCTGTAACAACGGGGGAACCTGCTATGATGAAGTCGACGCCTTCAAGTGTGTGTGCGCTGCAGGCTGGGAGGGGGCCACCTGTAACATCGGTCAGTACCGCAACAGGTCGTACTTTTTAAAACTTCTTCATGTCAGTTTGGAGGCTAACAAGTCGCGTTTGTGACTCCAGCGAAGAACAGCAGCTGTCTGCCGAGTCCCTGCGAGAACGGAGGAACCTGCGTGGTGGACGGAGACTCCTTCAGCTGCGTCTGTAAGGAGGGCTGGGAGGGCGCCACCTGCAGCCAAAGTGAGTCACGGCACCACACCTCACAATGTAAATGAGTGTGGACACATCATTAGATCGGTTAGATCCTCCACAATTCAACAAGCCCCAAAGTCTGAGTCTTATAGATTTACCGCTGTAACCTGCACGGTACAAGAGATGGAAAAAGTGCCAACTCCCTTTGAAGCCTCATTAAGTCCGAACGTGTCCGCTCCTTGATTATTTATCTTCCTTCAGTCTGGAAGGGTCCACACATCAAAAGAATCACAACAGCTTTTCATAAAAATTAATCCTTGTTGTGAATCCTGTCATGTGAAGTCCATCGCTCTCTGTCTGCTAATTTCTGCCACACTTCTCTCATCCTGCTGTTGTTTTCGTTACGTTGCTGCCTTTTTTATACAAGTAGTATTCTGTTTTGAAATAAATAAACTGTTTCATAGTAGCCTGTTTCAGTTTTGTGGCCTGTTCCAAATATAGGCAGGGTCAATTCAGTTATTTTAGCAATATTTCAAAGTTTCAACGGTGACTAATGGGGACAAAAATAAATTGAATCTGGTCCCGTGTTGATCGAGCACGCTGTAGTCACGGGCACGCCCACTAAAGAGCTTGATTTTGCTATTACAGGTGTCTGACAACATTCCCAACAGAGATAAACCTTTCTTTAAATAGCAAGATCCTTTTTTGTTTAACCAGTCAATTCAGTACTCTTGTCAAAGCCACCAGACCCCATTGAGTAAAAACAGTAATTTAACCTTGTTTTTCGTACATCCACTAAAGTCTTTATTTTTATTATGTGTTGTTATTAATAAAAACATTAATTTTACCTCTCTGGTTTGTGTTATTTTGTGACTTTTAAAGGATTAAAGTCACACAATAACGCAAGAAGAAACAGCTGGGGCAGCAGTAGACCAGAGAGATAAAATTCCTGTTTTTATCTGGTGACTTGGATGGGAGCGATATAGTGACTGTTTCTGGTGAAACAAAAAGTCTGTCTTTGTAGGGATCCTTTCCGTCATGTTGTCAGACACTTTGTTTATTAACAATCTGAGCCTGTCAGCGGAAAAATCAAGCTCTTTAGAGGACGTACTTTGACGGTGCACAAAAATTACGTAACAGCCCTGTTTTGCTGCTGCCGACTGCAGCATGCACGCTCAATACTGGACCAGTTAGTCACATAGACACAAAAATATAGAACATTGAGTGGATTCTGGAGGATTTCACATTCTGTGAACGTCACAGGATGTGTGAGTTTTACTGCTTTGTTAAATTTTTGCTTATTTAGCATCAAATGTTTCACATGATGAAAAGCTAAGCGCATGCTTGGTTAATATGCTCTGTAACATTACATGGATGTAACAGTTGGTGTGTTAACAGGCTATCTACATGCATGTTAATGTTAGCAAGTTGCTGGATATATACAGTAAAGGAACGCTATCCAGTCCGGAGTCGGCTGAAGAGATCCAACCCTGCGAGCTGTGAACACAGTGAGTCTAACACGTTTTCTTGTTTATTTTCCAGATGCCAACGACTGCAGTCCTCATCCCTGGTGAGTTAAACACACACAGTCACAGTGAACAGAGTTACCTGACTGCTGCTGTAAACACAAGCACAAAAAAGCCCTTTTCCACTTAAGTTTACTGTTTCTGACTTCTTAAATATAGTCTTTGAATGTTTTTTCCTTTCCTTGGAGGAGCATTTTGTCCGATCTTTAAAGTGATAAACTGTCAGATGCTACATTAAATTCCTCCTCGTCATCTGTCCATTCACCAAATCACATCTGGAACAAAACAACTCCCTGTTTATCTGCTCAGCTCTCCTCTCCAAGCCACAGCCTGAAAACTGCTTTGAAACACACGGATTCTGTCTATAATTTAAGATGAGGGTTAGACATGCGGCTCCAGCTCTGTTAGGTCAGGGTTATTGATTTACAGCTGCAGGGAAATTACGATGAATTCAGATTTTTAACATTTTTTCCTCCCGACCCACACGGGACAACATTCTGTTGTTGTTCTAGTAATAAGAGTCTTGTTGTTGGACACAGTGTCGATATCAACATGCATCTCTGTCCTGCAGTTATAACAGTGGGACCTGTGTCGATGGAGACAACTGGTACCGATGTGAATGTGCTCCGGGGTTTGCTGGCCCAGACTGCAGGATCAGTGAGTGTCGACCTTTGACCCCTTAACCTTGCCTGCACCTGTCCCTCTGCTGCCCTCTCTCTCATTTTCTGCCTCGCTCTTCTTCTCTCGTCTTTACAAAATCCAGTCTCTCTCTGCCTGAGTGCGTTGAAGCTCAGGTCAGCAAGTGTTGGACTGAACATTAAGAGACCGTGTAGCTTAGCACGAGCCTTTACTGAAGACGCATAAATGTGATTCATATTGTTAAAGCTGTCACTTGTCTGCTTTCAGACATCAATGAGTGTCAGTCGTCGCCCTGCTCCTTCGGCTCCACCTGTGTGGATGAAATCAACGGTTACCGCTGCATCTGTCCACCAGGAAGGACCGGGCCCCGCTGCCAAGAAGGTAAAACACAATCTTCACCATTAGCCACTATTCACTGCAAAGCAAACAACAGCACTGATCAATAAAGAAATGTAATGAACTTGTGCTGGGCAGCTGTCGTTTGGTCTTCAACTTTTATTGGATAAATCTGGCTGAGACTGACTGAGAAAACTAGATCCTGATTCAAATCACAAACTAATGTATGGGAAAGCACATTTGGACCACTCTCACTGTGAGCTCTGATGAAACGTGGGTGCTGACGGTGCTCCTGCTGGTTTTGTGCTGCAGCGTCGGGGAGGCCCTGTGTGGTCGGAGGGCTGGTGGCTCTGGACGCAAGCACGTGGGACGAAGACTGCAACAAGTGCCGCTGTCACAACGGGAGAGTCGTCTGCACAAAGGTAGAACTGAGATCTGGATTCATGTGTGCAGAGAACGTGTATGTTTTAATTATGGTCACAATCAGAACAGTTCAGATTGGAGTCACACAGCAAAACTTGTTTCTCTAGAAAACCAGCAGAAAAAGAAAAAGACAACATTTCGATTTTAGTGAAACAATCTCCTTTATTACAGGAAGGTTTTGGTGCTGTGGTTACTTTAGTTAAATGTTTGCAGTAAAGCAGTACTAACACTATAGATTCATCATCTATTAATGTTGCTTTCTGAGATGCACCCCGTTTTATTTGGTTGTTTTGAAGAAGCATGACGTCAAAATGTAGAAAACTCAAATCCATGCAGGATCTAGAGCAGGGTTCTTAACCTTTCTGCCACTCCGAGACTTTTTGAGGTGTAAAATATTTATTGTCTGTTAATACAAATACAAACCTTTGTGTGTGAAATCTGTAAAGTTTCTGCAGCAGCAGTCAGATAAATGTAGCTGAGTAAAAAGTCTTTCCTTCTGAACTGTAAGGAGGAAGTATTATCTGCCCTCCTTCACCTTCTCGTGTCTCTGACAGCTTTGGTGTGGACCTAAACCTTGCAGCCTGCACGGTCAGACTCGCAGCTCCGAGTGTCCAGCCGGGCAGACCTGCGTCGCCGTCCGGGACGAGCGCTGCTTCATCAAGCCCTGCCTCAGCCAGGGGGAGTGCTGGAGCCCCGCCCACCGGGCCCCGCCCACAGCCAGGTGTCACCCGGAGAGCAGCTGCGCCAACGTCACCTTCACCTTCAACAAGGATGTCATGGCAAAGGTCAGTTTGGTCGCCAGGGTCTTTTCCCACCTTTTGAATTCTCTCTGAGCAACTACAAAAATATTAGTTCCATCGGTAGAAAAGGCTTAAAACTGTGGGAGCCATCAGCCTGATCATGATTTACAACAGAGTACATGAATGAGTCGTTCACAGCTGGCGTAGTTACCAGAGGTGAAATGTATTCTTGCTGCGTTGCAAGTCCACGCTGCCACATCTCAGAGGTTTTACTCCACTACATTTATCTGACAGCTTTACTAATTAAGATTTTAACATATAAAATATTTACAGGATTTTGACAGCGTGGTATTAGTACTTTTACTGGAGTAAAGGATCTGAATACTTCCTCCACCACTTGCTATCGTACAGAATATGTGATCCCTTCGTGCTGCTGACGTGGTTCCTCTGGTTTGGTGTTACAGGGTGTGACGGTGGAGCAGGTTTGTCGTGTGCTCAGGAGTCTCTACGTCGTCCAGAATCTGTCCTCCGACTCCTCCGTCTCTATAACCTGCGAGCCGTCGCTCAGCACCGGTAATGAGATCAACGTCGCCATCGTAAGTCCCGTCTGCTCTGAGAATGTGCTGATTATGGAGCTGCGGAGCCGCTGTCGTCAGCTGATCTGATCTGATTAGGATTTCATTAACATTCACCAAAAGTCTGGGATTAGAAAATGGGAAAGAAGCAGGAGTTTGGAGATAAGAGCACAGACGGGGTATAACACTGTCGCTGCCACAACTAGAGAGCTTAAAGTTTCAAACCGCTGCTGCTGCAGCCAGAAAACTTAAATGCATCATGGGCGCCGGATGATTTTTTTGTGGGAATGGAAAAGCTTTCAGGAACTATTGTGTTGCATGAATCAGTGATCAGAGGGAACCAACGGCAGCGTTTGTTTAGACTGAAATGAGTTTTTCTGCTGAATATTTCAGTCGACAGACGACCCGAGGAAAGGTTTGGCCTTCGTCAAGGAAATCACGGACAGAATCATGGACCTGGTCAGCAAGAGGAGCGCCAACAGCACCATCATCAGCGCCATCGCCGAGGTTCGAATCCAGAAACGACAGAGCCACGACGCCAACGGTGAGCCGCTTTACAGCTCTCTGTGTGTTTGAGCAGGGAACTTGTAGTTTGGCAAAATAATCAGGAGCAGATTAGACTTATTGTTTCGATCTCCCCCCACATTCGACCTCTTGTTAGCTGAGACGTGGTTTATAGCTCCGGGAAAAATCTAGGAATTGGCCGTGGAGTGCATGTTCATGTTTTTGTTCGGTGAATGTGTGAGTGATTTTTAAGTCCCACTTCTGACTGATGAATCATGGTTTTTCCTTCTGATTTCAAACATGTAAGATATCCCTGTAGAGTTGGGTTTCCTGTACACTGCTACTTGGCTCCATCAAGAGGGAAAATCCACCTTGTCAGTTCCAGTTTATTGAAGCGATGTAAAAATGAAATCATTGTAGAGGTTAGCGTTGGAGCTGCTTGTTAACCAAGAACAGCTAGGAGCACTGACTGCACACAGCATCTCTGAAGTCCAGTAGCCTAATCCTAAACTACGCTGTAGAATGGATGCTTTTTGGTTCAGTCCCGCTGCCTCGTTTAGAGACAAGCTAACGTTCCTGTAAGGGAATTTACAAAGTCAGCAATCCGGCTCTGTGGTGTCGAATGCAAAATGCTTCCACACATTTACGTCTCAGACGGTTTAGCTGCATGATTATTAGTTCAGCACGAGTTCCCTCCATTTTAGAGAACCCGCTTCCTGGTCGGTCAATGGGGCGCAGTGGGTCAGATGGACTACCATTCGGATGTTTGAATAAGGTGGGAGCTAGGCTAGCAGGCTTTGTGCTAAACTAGACTTTCTTATTGGCTAACGCAGCAAACAAATTCCCATAATGTCAGACAGTTCCTCTACTTTTCCGTCGTGGTTGGTGTTTTTCATGAAGTGTCCTGAGCCGTTCACTGACCTCTGTTTTTCCTCTCCTTCCAGCCGACCACCTCATGCCTTTGCTGGTTTCCGCAGTGATAGTTGTCTGGGTGTTGGCGATCGCCTCCATGTTGCTGTGGTGCGTGAGGAGGCGGAGGAAGCAGAGCACCCACGCGGGGGTCAGCGCGCAGGCGTCCTCTTTGGCGTCCGTGGTTGAGGACAACAACACCCTCCATAACAGTGTCAGCACCGCCCGCGAGCAGCTCAACCACATCAAGAACCCCATCGTGAAAAACCCTGGGATCCACCACCATCAACACCACCACCTCCTCCTCCTCCATCACCACCTCTGCGAGGACAAGAACTCCGTCAACGCCAGGATCAGGAAGTCAGATACTGGGAGCCAATCGGACGAGGACGAGATGGACAAGAGGCTGCAGAAGGCGAGGTTCGCCAGGGCGCCACAGTCGTACTCGCTGGTAGACTGGGAGGAACCACCCCCCCACCATACGACAGGCAAACCCCCACACTGGACAAGCAAACAGGACAACAGGCAGCTGCAGTCACAGAGCGTCAACAGGACGGAGTACATCGTATAACCACCAGGGCTCAGAATGACTGGCTGCCCCCCCCAGGTGGTGGAGGACTTTTGGTCTTTTTTTTTTTTTTTGGTTCAGACTTGATTTTCAAGATGTTTTCTTGCTGTTTAATTTATGTTTTGACTGACACTGGTCTGACCGGTCCACGGCGGTTGGCTGGATCTTCGGTTTCGTGGACCCCGTTTTTTGTTAACGACGAGAAATTTGGACACGCAGGAGCCTCACGTGCACTACCAGCATCTTTCATTCAAGAATGAGTTTTGCGTTTGAATGCGGATGGATCTGGAAAGAATTTATTTATTTTGGGTTTTTTTGGGGGAGAAATTTCAGCGAAATATGAAGAATCGTCCGTGTTGAATGTTTCTGTACAGATGTGTAAATAATGTTTTAATTAATCAATGTATATTTGATTTATTAACTTAACGTCAGGAGCCTTAAGATATTCTTTTTTTATTTTTTTTATTTTTTTTATTTATGAGTATTGTTTAGAGTTGAAGGTTTGTAAGCTCACGATTTCTTTTTGATAAAACGCCAAAAGTGTTCTTGAAAGAATAGTTTATTTTTAGCCTTTTGGATTTGGGCATTTTTGTGCCTCAACTTAAATGTTTTGTACATTGTCTGTTGTTCCATGACGTTCTATTGGGATGTTCTCCAGGATGTTCTGTTGTATTTACTTTAATTGTAAATGAAGAGGAGAGGCGGGTGAGAGCTGGGGGTTTGGTTTAGCTGCTGCAGGGTTTTACACAAACCAACATGGTGGCAGACATTTTGCTTTTGCTACTGAAAACAAATTCTTCAAGGGACGCAACTTTTTTTTGTAGTACTTTTTGTATTTTGTACCGTGTATAAATATGCTTTGGATCCTGATTCCATGTTTGTAACAATCTGAATGATCAAACCTACGTCATTAAAAGCATAATGAGTAGGATTTTCCTAAAAAAGAAAACGTGTACAAAAAGAATCTCAGTCTTTATCAGATGGCGCCTTTCTACTCTTCCGACCACTGAAAGCGCTTTACACCACATGTCACATTCAAATACACTGATGGCCGATGGCATCAGGCTGTATTACAACTCAAAAATTTCTGGACTGAACGCTTCTCAGAGTCCGAGTTCCTACTTGTGAACTCGGGGCAAATCCATCTCCCTCAACTTCAAGAGGCAGCGGAGTCTGACGGCACACAGCAAAGGCTGCACCATGGAAGCATGTAATGTAAACCATCAACTAATAAGCAACATTAAGTATATTTCCCTGGATTTCATTAAAATACTACATACCTTAATGGATGTCAACATCCAGTGTTATCAGGTAGCTGGTTACATTAAAAACCTCTGAAAGTCGTCATCTCTGCACAAGAGATATCGAGGAAAGTGTTACAAATGTGAAAACATTAGGTAATAGACAACCTTTACAGACTTTTACACATTACCAACAGATGTAGCTAGACGGGAACACAGTTAACATATATTTATGTCACTCGTTTTCATAAAATGGCTCATTTGAATTTATGTTAAGGTCACTGCTGAGAGTTCAATTGTGTGTACACTTGACAAAGAAAGATCAGTCTGTCACGGTCAGCCATATTGTTTTGTTCCAGTTTAGTGTTGTGCACTTTCAACTGTGACTGGAAAGCAGCATAATCCCATTCGCACGCAGATGGCACTGTAGGGAGGGGCTTAGGTATTTTGCCCAAGGACACTTCTACATGCAGGAGGAGCTGGGGATCAAACCTGTATCAGTGAGGTCTAACGAGGTGAATTTTCTTCCACATAAAACATTTGCAAAGCCGATTTTTAAAAAGTTGAAAATTTTAAATTGTAGGCGACTTCTTTCCTGCCTTTGCGGACACGTTGCTGCGTTTCTTCAGAAGTTAGCGGCACCTGCTGATCAGTGGAATAGTGGGACGCCATGTGCAGGAATTTATTTTCTTGTGTGAGCAAACAAAACTCTGTACTAGCAGTCTGAAACTCCACAGGGAACCTTCACCTTATGAAAAATCTTGATCTTTTTTATATTTTTGGAGATTTTGGTTATATATATGTGGTATTACACAGGTGGCTAAAATATCTTGATAACGAACCCATTACTGTGATCCAGTTGACCCTGACCGTTCGATAGAAACAATGCTCATATCATTCAACCATTGAGAGTCTATTCAAGGATCAAAAAACTGCAAGAAATACAAACCGGGGTGTATATGTTTTTTATCTTTAGCACTGTTTGCCACGCTTACCCGACGTGGCAAACTGGAACGTCTCTATGAATGTAATGACTTGCATCGTTTGTAGTTGCAGGCTAGTTTGCAATGTGCTAATTGTCTAGATGTAAGCTAGGAGCACATATAGTGAACTTTAAAATGTGACTTAATTTAGAACATAGTCCAGCAGTTAAAACCTCCAGAGACACACAAGATCATGTAGGTTCTTGGTCCAGTGCAGAAAAGCAGCTCTCTGAGCTATCACAGAGAATAATTAGATCTGCACTGTGGCTCAGTTTGCATTCTTCCTCTTTTCTTCAGCCGAAGCTCCGACGGTAGGACCACAGCAGGCTGGATGTCACACAGCAGGCCTGAAGTAAGAGCAGCTCCTCGCTGCTGTAAGCGGGTCACCTGTTGCCGTTATCAGGCTGTAATGCGAGGCCATTGCAGCTCAACCATAGCATTGCATACGATGGCGATCACTGAAACTTATGATCATGTTTGAGCAGGATCTAGGATGACTAACTTAAACATTTAAAGGAGATGTGGTGCGCCAGAGCAGTCTGTGCTGTCGCAGCAGAGCATGCACCAGTCGGGTTCCAGTGCGTTCACACTGACAGCTGCGGCAAAATGCAGTGCACCACGAGTACCCTGATGGTGGAACAGGTTGGTTTTTACCCACTGAGCTCTACTGTTCTGCTGCAGATAGGACATCCGGATATTTATTTGATTCATTTGGCGGTAAGGCTCTGTCCGGTTGCAATTAGCCATTAAAACGAAGAATATGCGGTCAAATGCTGTGTCATTGTCATTTTACACTAAGTGCACCGCCGTGTGTACAGTGGACTACAGTGAAGTGTACTAACAGCAGGATCTGAACTGAGACAGCTCTGGAGTTCAGCTTGCTTTATTGGAAGTACTTCAGAAAAGAGAAAAACTCAAAATGAAGTCTTCATGGATAAACAGGCTAACCGCTGACGTCTGGACAATGTCGGCTAACACGGAGCTCCTGCTGTCCCTGAGTCACTGATGCCCTTCCAGAAATTTGGAGCCCTTGTTGAAAAGAAGAGTCTTTTCTGTAATTTCATGTGTTTGGTTGATGTGGGCCAAGGGCTTCGGATTGTTGCTCTTTTGACCCAAACATCTCTCCTAACAAGGGCATTTATCAGAGGTTGCTTCGTCTTTCAAGCCGTCCTCTGGTTTTCATCTGTTTCACACGCGTTTATAAAGAGAACACAATGATAAACAACATTTTGAATAAAGGCTTTTCCTTCAGGAATATTTCCCCGATACCCAAACGTTCCGTGCTCCTCTTCAGTTGTGGTCGGCTCGGAGGGGAAGGCTGTGTTTATGTGCATTCTTCTGAAGTTGTGCAAACAGAGGACGAGGGGAATCCGAATCAAAAGATTTTTTTGTGGCCGGTTACGACATGATGCCAATCCCCTCCCTGTTTGTAAAACCCTCTCATCCCCTTCCTCTCGCTCTAACATTATGGTCTCGCCTCTGTCCAGACCACAACGCCACTCTCAGACTCCAACGGTCACGTTCTTCCTAAAAAATCAAATTCAGAAGAAAATCCTTTTTGTACTGTCTAATGTTTAGTTCAAATCATATTTGTTCTACAATCCTGTTGACAACATTTCTACAATTGAAATGTCAGTGCAGCTGCTGGATTGACTTCATTTAACCGGCAAACTCAAACATGTCCAATGACCTGGCTCAAAAGGCCGCAACAAAAGGGAGACACACCATGGTAAAAGTTTAACAAAATATGTTCATTAAACCAAAATTAACCAAATTAAGGCTGGTGCAAAGGAAAAGTGAACAAGTATGGGGTATGAACATCAGTGGTTTCAGTCGGGTCAGGATGATGGATGCATGGAAAATGTGTGTGAGGGTGTCGTAATGTGCAAGAAATAATAATAACTATCAACTAAAACAACATATCCAGAAACCAAGGCGAAGGTGGAACCTGTGGAGCGAAACAGAGGATGGCAAGTTAGCTGAGAGGTCTGTTCGTCCTCAGCCCAGCAGCGACCTCCCCCTAAGGATGAGAATAAAATGTTAACTACTCTAGAGGGCAATTAGCCCAGGTGCCCAAAGTTACTGCAATCAGCTCTTCCTCTACAAGGAAGAGAGAGAGGCCACACCCACACATGACCTCACAGGGCGTCACAGATACATAGATAATCCATCACAGTATGCATTTATGTGAATTATAATGCGGCAGGGAACGAGTGTTAAACTGAAGTGTGCGTGAATCACCACACAACGATAATGTCTTTAACAAAAGCAGGACTAAGTCAGATCTCCTGCCAGAGTCTCAGAGAGGCTGCAGCAGAGCTCATTGCAAGAGTTTGAATTAAAAAAATAGCTCATGAAATCTGAACCCTCTATTTCAGTCTAAAATTACTTTTTATTGTCTGAGAAGGCTGTGACCTGAAAACGAGATGAACAGCAGAAGAAATTAAATGTTGATTAAATGTATCCGAATCGTTGAGATAACAGCTGGACTACGAGCTGCTATATGCGTAAAATAATCAGAATCCTTTATTGATCCCCGAGGGGAAAATCTTTAGGAGACTCCAATTACTATCGATCCACCACAGAGTCCACACGAGGCTCAGGATGTTTAAAGCACTGGAGGTCCAAGAAGCCCCTAATATTAAAAAGCAATGGTGGACAAAATATTCAGATCCTTTACTTTAGAAAAAAGAACTAATATCACACTTTAAAACTACTCGGTTACAAGTAAAAGTACTGCAAATGTGTTAAAAGTATTAAAAGTTAAAATACTCAGTGCAGAAAGAAAAATGTTCCCTGTGATTATTCATATTAGATCATTATTATTCCTCATGCATTCATGTAAAAGCAGGATTTTACTTTTATTTCATTTTTAACAATTTTGTACCATTTAATGATTATTTTCATTCTGGATTAATCTGCTGATTATTTTCTCCATTAAATCGATTTTGAAAACATTGTGTGAAATGCCGTCACAGTTACCCAAAGCCCAAAGTGACACCTTCACAGTGCTCACATTGTCTAACCAACAGTACAAAACTCAATATTATTACCAAAAAAATCTAAATAATTTAAAGGAAAAGCAGCAAATCTTCACATGTGTGAAGCTGGAACTATAAAATGTTTTTACATGAAAAATGACTTAAACCATCCAACGACGGTTGAGGGCAAGAACAACTGGACTTGGTTGAAGATACTGGAAGACGTTTCGTCCCTCATCCAAAGGACTTCTTCAGTTCTGACTGACTGGCAGGGAAACTCAGCTATTTAACCTCAGTGGGGTTGTTAGCCCGGGTCATCGATACCGCTGGTTCGTTAGTGTTCCTTGTTGCTGTGACGACAGTTGTTACAGTCGTTAAGACTACCTGTGGCCAAGACTGAACGACCATCGTTGGTATCTTCACCTGAGGCCAATAGGTTCCGTTTGTTGAGTTTCCTGGGAAGTGATGAAAGGACAGCATTGTAAGTGGGGGATAAGTGGTGGCGTAGACCCCCTCCCCTGTTCAATGACGGCTTCTCAACCCTGGTGTAGATGGCTTCCTTGACACCTCTTTCAAACCATCCATCTTCTCTGTCTAAAATGTGCACCTGGTGGTCCTCAAACGAGTGTCCTCTGTCCTTCAGATGTAAGTAGACTGCAGAGTCTTGACCTGAGGAGTTGGCCCTTCTGTGTTGAGCCATGCGTTTGTGTAGTGGTTGTTTAGTCTCCCCAATATACAGGTCTGTGCATTCCTCACTGCATTGGACCGCATACACTAGATTGCTTTTCTTGTGTTTGGGTGTGCGGTCTTTGGGGTGTACCAGCATCTGTCTTTGCGTGTTCTTGGGTTTAAAAAGCACAGGGATGTTGAGTTTCTCTGATACTCCAGACACGTATGGAATCACAATGTTGTTGCGTTTGACCTTCTTTTCCTCCTCCCCTGTAGTTTTGTTCTTTTTGGATCTTGTGGCTGTTTTCACAAAGGTCCATTTAGGGTATCCACAGGCTTTAAGTGCCCCCTTCAGGCGTTTCTGCTCCTTCTCTCAGGCTTTTGCATTTGTTGGTATGTTGTCTGCTCTGTGGTGATCTCTGATGCCAACGATGGTCGTTCAGAGTTGGCTACTGGTGGCTCTAACGACCAAGACGACTGTCACAACAGCCAGGAGCACTGACGAACCAGTGGTATGGACAATCCTAGCTAACAATCCCAGGGGTTAAATAGCTGAGTTTCCCTACTTTTGGATGAGGGACGAAATGTCTAGTATCTTCAACCAAATCCAGTTGCCTTTGACCTCAACCTTCGTTGGATAATTATGACCTGGATGACTACTTCACAGACGAATTTAACCATCAAAGTTGGTGCCAGTTATTTTATTGTCAAACTTATAATCCTGTCAGCTGTACTTGTATAAACGGTTGGAGTATTTTTTAAACTCTTCATATGTGTAAAAATCTGACTTTGTAAAGTAACTGAAGCTGTCAGATAAATGTAGGAAAGTAAAAAGTAATAATCTCCCTCAGAGATGGAGTAGAAGCACGAGAAGAAAATACTGAAATAAAGTACAAGTACCTCAAATTTGTACTTAAGTACAGTACTTGAGTAAACGGTGGTGGATCGTAACTAAGTAAATAATACTACAAAGAGTACATTCTAGACCTGCTCTACATGAAAAGAGCAAGGAGATCACTTCTGTTGTGAATTGGCGCTAGATAAATAAAATAATAATTTTGAAGTGATGTTAAAAAAGTAATGAAAGTATCTCTTCCATCGTTTGTTGCTGTAAAAAGTGTAGAATATAAAAGGAAGAGGGAAAACACACTAACTTTAAAATCATAAAATGTAAAATGTTTCTTTCACCACATAAATCTTTTCTATGTAACAGACGACGGGATGCTTTTGTTTCGGTTTATGTGCTGTCTCTGCAAAGAGTCCCATTTTGGTCACAAGTTGCTTATGTCATTAGCATTAATGATCTAGAGCTGATATTTGTCATTTAAACTGGAATTTTCCACCTGGAAATTTTGTACATCACAGGCCTTTCACTCTGTTCCTTTCTGACAAAAAAGAGAGATAAAAGATTCAGTTTAGGAGCCTTAATAAATGTGTGTATTTTAGCAGCCGATGCATTTATCTGCCTGCATGACCACATTTAACTGAGAGTAACACTCAAGTTTCAGGCACTTTCTCTGGAGGTTCTGGGAAAATATAAGAAATTTTAAGTAGAAGGAAAACTGTAATCCAGTAAACCCAATTAAAAGGAATCAAACTGATTCTAACAGTGAAACAGAACAAAGTTTTTAAAAAATCATGTAATACCGATCAGTTTCGTTACTGTTTGACAGCTCCTTCACTGTGCTGCTCGCAGTAAAACGTTGTAAAATCAATGAGTCGATCATCATGAATCGTCACAAATGCTTCAATGTAAAATTCACTCAGCTGCTTCGAGCTGAATTCCTATATTATAGAATGATGTTTTGTTTTTATTCTTGGTTTATTTTATGGTTGATAATTGTTTTGTTTCGTCAATCAGCGTTGGTTGATTAGGATTAGGATAGGAGGAGCACTGTGCTATGTTCTCTACAGAGGAACACATTTAATTCAATTCAATTTTATTTATATAGCGCCAAATCACAACACTTATCTCACAGCGCTTTTCATAACAGACCAGGTCTAGACCGTACTCTGTGATGTTATTTACAGAAACCCAACAGTTCCCACCAGCAGCACTAGGCGACAGAGGCAAGGAAAAACTTCCTTTAAGAGGCGGAATGTCGAGCAGAGAGAGAGGGGAGGGAGGGAGGCAGCCTACACAATATACACACAGAGGTACAGACAGTAAATTTAATGTTGCTATAGACTAAATGAAAAATGGTACAGATATTTACAGTAGTGTTAATGATAATAATCGTAATGTTAATGATTCTAATAACAATAATAACAATAGGACTAATAACAATAATTATAGCAGAGGGTGTCGAGCAGGAACACGGGGGCAGCAGGTGACTCGCAACCACAGATCCAGACTCCACAGCTCCAGAGCCAGAAACACCTGCAGGAAGTGATGGGAGGAGAGAGGAGAGGGACGAGAAAGCACAAGACTACCGGAAAGGGGAGAAGTTGTGTTAGTAACATCCAATAATGGGATGAGGTTGCATACAGAGGGAGAGAAAGAAGAGGAGCTCCGTGCATCATGGGAAATTCCCCGGCAGTCTAGGCCTATAGCAGCATAACTAAGGGATGGTTCAGGACTCACCTGAGCCAGCCCTAACTATAAGCTTTATCAAAGAGGAAAGTCTTAAGCCTACTCTTAAATATGGAGATGGTGTCTGCCTCCTGAACCCAAACTGGAACCTGGTTCCACAGGAGAGGAGCTTGATAGCTGAACGCTCTGGCTCCTAGTCTACTTTTGGAGACTCTAGGAACCACAAGTAACCCTGCATTCTGGGAGCGCAGTGCTCTGGTGGGGTAGTAAGGTACTATGAGCTCTTTAAGATAAGATGGTGCCTGACCATTAAGAGCTTTGTAGGTAAGAAGAATGATTTTAAATTCTATTCTGGATTTTACTGGAAGCCAATGCAGATAAGCTAAGACAGGAGAAATGTGATCTCTTTTCCTGGTTCCTGTCAGAACACGTGCTGCAGCATTCTGAATCAGCTGAAGAGTCTTAATTGACTTTTTTTCGAGCAGCCTGATAATAAGGAATTGCAGTAATCCAGAGAAGTAGAGATAACAAATGCATGGACTAGTTTTTCTGCATCATTTTTAGACAGGATGTCTTGATGTCTTGGTCCAAGGACAGATCCTTGAGGAACTCCATGAGTAACTTTGGCGTGCATGGAGGACTCATCGTTAACATGTACAAACTGAAATCGATCTGATAAATAGGACTTAAACCAGCTTAGAGCGGTTCCTTTAATGCCAATGAAATATTCCAGTCTCTGCAACAGGATATGATGGTCAGTGGTATCAAATGCAGCACTAAGATCTAATAAAACCAGTACAGAGACAAGTCCTTTGTCTGATGCAATAAGGAGGTCATTAGTCATTTTCACCAGTGCTGTCTCTGTGCTATGATGAGCTCTAAATCCTGACTGAAAATCCTCAAATAAACTATTGCTCTGTAGAAAGTCACACAGCTGTTTAGCAACTGCTTTCTCCAGAACCTTAGAGAGAAATGGAAGGTTAGATATAGGTCTATAGTTTGATAAAACATCCGGATCAAGTTTGGGCTTTTTCAGAAGAGGTTTAATTACAGCTACTTTAAAGTACTGTGGTACATAGCCTGTTGATAAAGATAGATTGATCATATCTAGTATAGAGGTGCTGACTAAGGGTAGAACATCTTTAAGCAGCCTAGTCGGGATGGGGTCTCAGAGGCAGGTTGATGGTTTAGATGAAGAAATTATTGAAGTTAGTTGGTAAAGATTGAGGGAAGCAAAACAGTCTAAACATGTATCTGGTTCTACAGCTGTTTCTAAGGTTCCTGAGTTAAGAGATAAGTCGGTGCCAATTGAGGGCAGGTCTTGGTGAATTTTGTCTCTAATAGCTAGAATTTTATTATTAAAGAAGCTCATGAAATCGTAACTACTGAGAGCTATGGGAATACTTGGCTCAATAGAGCTGTGACTCTCTGTCAGCCTGGCTACAGTGCTGAAAAGAAACTTGGGTTGTTCCTATTTTCTCTATTAATGACGAGTAGTACGCTGCTCTGGCATTACGGAGGGCCTTCCTATAAGTTTTAAGACTATCTTGCCAAATTAAACGAGAATTTTCCACTTTGGTGAACGCCAATTCCTCTCAAGTTTCCGTGATATTTGCTTTAATTTGCGAGTTTCAGTATTATACCATGGAGCTAACCGTCTTTGTTTTAGTATTTTCTTTTTTAGAGGGGCTACAGAGTCGAGTGTCATTCGCAGCGAGCCTGCAGCACTATCAACAAGATGATCGATTTGGAGGGACTGAAATTAGCATAGGAGTCCTCCGTTACTTTGTGACTAGATAATGTATTTAGAGCTGATGGAATCGCATCCTTAAATTTAGCTACAGCACTATCAGACAGACATCTTGTATAGAAATTTTTGCCCAATGGCGAGTAGTTCAGCAATACAAACTCAAAAGTTATCAAACAGTGGTCGGACAAAGAGGGATTCTGTGGGAACACCACTAAATGTTCAATTTCAATACCATACACCAAAACAAGGTCGAGGGTGTGGTTAAAACAGTGAGTCGGTTCATGAACACTCTGAGAGAAGCCGATGGAATCTAACAGAGAGATAAACGCAGTACTAAAGCTGTCATTCTCAACATCCACATGAATATTAAAATCTCCTACAATAATAACTTTGTCCGTTTTAAGGACTAAAGTTGACAAAAACTCTGCAAATTCAGATAAGAATTCAGAGTACGGGCCAGGTGCTCGGTACACTATAACAAAAAGAATTGGTTGCAGTGATTTCCAACTTGGGTGCGAAAGACTAAGAACAAGACTTTCAAATGAGTTATAGTTTAGTTTAGGTTTAGAGCTGATTAGTAGGCTAGAGTCGAAGATAGCTGCAACTCCACCTCCTCGGCCTGTGCCTCGAGGAATGTGAGTATTAATATGACTGGGAGGGGTGGATTCATTTAGGCTAACATATTCTCCATCACCCAGCCAGGTTTCAGTAAGACCAAATAAATCAATATCATAATCTGATATTAGTTCATTTACTAGTACACCTTTAGAAGAGAGAGATCTGATGTTTAAGAGTCCACATTTCTTGTGGTTTTAATTTTTATGAGGTTTTTATGCACAGCTCCTCTTCTGTTTACCTTTTTAAATAATTTCGATGGTCGGGGGCAGACACCGTCACTATAGGATTTTCACTAAGTAACTCCTGAAATGGAGGAGCAGAGAAGTGTGTTAGACTGCGACTCTGCGTAGGGTTTTGGGTGGGTAACTGCTGAATTAGAAGGGCAGAGAAGTATGTTAGACTGTGCCTCCTGGTCTCAACTCTGGGTTGTCATGGATTTGGTCCACTAATAAACTTGGCCAGATTTCTAGAAATGAGAGCTGCTCCTTCCCAAGTGGGATGGATGCCGTCTCTCCGGATCAGACCAGGTCTTCCCCAGAAAGTCTGCCAATGATCAACAAAGCCCACATCGTTTGCTGGACACCACCTCGACAACCAGCGGCGGAATGACGACATGCGGCTATACATGTCATCACTAGTCAGATTTGGCAGGGGTCCAGAGAAAACTACGGTGTCCGACATTGTTTTTGCATATGTACACACCGACTCAACATTAATCTTAGTGACCTCCGATTGGCGTAACCGGGAGTCATTACCGCCGACGTGAATAACAATCTTACTGTATTTACGTTTATCCTTAGCCAGCAGTTTCAAATAAGACTCAATGGGATGCACTTAACTATGGCCGCTGGCTTCGCTAACTTCACGTTTCTCAAAATGGAGCTGCCAATGATCAGAGTTGGTTTCTCAGCGGGTGTGTCGCTGAGTGGGGAAAATCTGTTAGAAACGTGAACAGGTTGATGATGCCCCGTGGACTTTGAATGCTTACGACTATTCCTCCTTCGGACAGTCACCCAGCCCCCCTTTCCTGGCTGCACAGGGGATGCCGGAGGACGGCTACCAGAGGCTAACTCAGGCCGTTCCGCACCGACTACCGGGGACTGGCTAGCTACAGTAGCTAAAGACTGATCTACCAAGGTGCGGAGCCGGACTTCTAAGTCACTGAGCCTCGCCTCCATGTCTATAAATAAACTACACTTATTACATGTACCATTGCCGCTAAAGGAGGCAGAGGAGTAACTAAACATCTGACACACCGAGCAGGAGAAAGTAGGAGAGAGAGAGGGAGAAGGAGAAGCCATCGCTAGCTGCTAAGCTAAAGTCGCTAACGGCTAAGCTAAATTACTATAGCGTCAGTTACCAAAACTTTAGAACAACTATGAGATTGAACAGCAGTCACTAAAAGATGGAAAGAACTGTGAGTGCTTAGGCAAAATTACTGTAAAGAATAAGTGTTTAGCGAACAGTTGGCCGCTGTAATCAAACAAATGTAACTGTTATTTAGCGAGAGCAACAACACGGTACCAACACACAAGCACCGGAAACGGAAATGAGTCGACATGCTTACCGCAATACGTCAGCAGGAGTAGGTCATGATCAGGTCTTCAGAGGTTGCACGCCTCTGGAGCAGCTAGGGGTTAAGTGTCTTGCTCAGGGACACATTGGTGGATGTCTCACAGTGGGGAATTGAAATGCGTATTATCCACCTGATGGTTTAGATGAAGAAATTATTGAAGTTAGTTGAAGCAAAACAGTCTAAACATATATCTGGTTCTACAGCTGTTTCTAAGGTTCCTGAGTTTAGAGATGTCAGTGCCAGTTGAGGGCAGGTCTTGGTGAATTTTGTTTCTAATAGCTAGAATTTTATCATTAAAGAAGCTCATGAAGTCGTAACTACTGAGAGCTATGGGAATACTTGGCTCAATAGAGCTGTGACTCTCTGTCAGCCTGGCTACAGTGCTGAAAAGAAACCTGGGGTTGTTCCTATTTTCCTCTATTAATGACGAGTAGTACGCTGCTCTGGCATTACGGAGGACCTTCCTATAAGTTTTAAGACTATCTTGCCAAATTAATGAGAATTTTCCAGTTTGGTGGAACACCAAAAGTGTTCGTGATATTTCCTATAATTTGCGAGTTTCAGTATTATACCATGGAGCTACCTGTCTTTGTTGTATTATTTTCTTTTTTGGGGGGGCAAAAGAGTCGAGTGTCATTTGCAGCGAGCCGGCAGCACTATCAACAAGATGATCGATTTGGGAGGGACTGAAATTAGCATAGGAGTCCTCCGTTACTTTGTGATCTGATAATGAATTTAGAGCTGATGGAATCGCATCCTTAAATTTAGCTACAGCACTATCAGACAGACATCTTGTATAGAAATTTTTGCTTACTGGCGTGTAGTTCAGCAATACAAACTCAAAATTATCAAACAGTGGTCAGATAAAGAGGGATTCTGTGGGAACACTATTAAATGTTCAATTCCAATACCATATACCAGAACAAGGTCGAGGGTGTGGTTAAAACAGTGAGTCGGTTCATGAACACTCTGAGAGAAGCCAATGGAATCTAACAGAGAGATAAATGCAGTACTAAAGCTGTCATTCTCAATGTCCACATGAATATTAAAATCCCCTACAATAATAACTTTTAACAAAAAGAATTGGTTGCAGTGATTTCCAACTTGGATGTGAAAGACTAAGATTAGACTAAGATTTAGGTTCGAACTGGATCCAAAAGTTCTCACTCCCAACTCGTATACAAAATAAACGCTAGCGTTTCCAAACATCGCCATTTTGAAAACGGCACGTTATTAAAGTTGTGAAACGTTGCAGTTTTTCTAGACAACAAAAACTACCTGGTTAAGTTTAGGAAAAGATTATGGTTTGGGTTAACGTAAGTTAAATACGTCACTTGCATAACTTATGCAATTTAAGTAACTTTATTGCAATAATATAATAATTTTCAAATGTTGACTTTTTGTTTCACACAGGACACGAACCCTGGTCTTCTAGTTCAAAGTCCAGGTTCTGGCCCTCCACCTCCTTACTCAGTCTTTTCTGTTAAATATCATATACCTGCCTTTACCGTCAAAAACTGACGCCACAGGGCTTCCCCCACTGTGTTTAACTATGACGCTATAGGGATCCCCAGTGCGTTATACACTGATGCTGATAGGTCTTGACCATGATTCCATATGTGATGAGTCGAGGAGAGAGAACAGACTGAAAAAGGATCCCTCGACCAGAACCAAACCCTGTTGTACTGAGTTTTCTGCTGCAAGTTTAAAGTCTCTGATGATATTTATGGTGTACTAATGTACGTGCAAATCAATGTCTGCCTGGAAGGTTGGAAAAACACGATCAATAATGTAAAACGCATGTTATTTGTAGTAATGAGCTGAAAAATGCAACAACACTGGTTTAATACTGACTCTGGCACAAAACAACAGCTATCAGTAGCTCTTGGCTCACAAACCATCACGGTTAAACCCTACTGTCTCTTCTGTGGTGTCTTCACCACACACACACTCTTGTTCAAGCCAGCTCTGCAGTCACCAAACACAGACCAGTGTCCCTTCGTTTGTTTGGTGTTTTTAATGGTCCGAGTCATGAAATCTGAACCGCTGCTCTTTCACTGCTTCAAAGATGCTGGCAAAAGCAGAGCTAATGCGATCGTTAGGATCACCAACGCCGGCCCGTCTCCAGAACGCTCCCATAATCCGTCGGGAAGAAACCTGAGTCTGCCTTTCTGTCGAACACTTAGAGAGAAGGAGCTTTAGGACGCTTTATTTTAACTGAGACATCAAAAGTTTGGGAGTAAGACTTAATGGTACAGGTCTCTGTGGAGCAAGGCAGCAACACTGCCGGGGGGGGGGGGGGGGGGGGGGGGGGGGGGGTTCAATGGGGGTTCAATAATGTGAACAGATGTGGAATGCTTCAACCCTGGGAGAATTGATTCAAAGTTCACTAGTCTGTTTGTTATGGCTTTTGTAATTTAAGACGTTTTCTCAAAGTACTCTGTAAGGGGTGTGGTTGCAGTGTGTGTGTGTGTGTGTGTGTGTGTGTGTGTGTGTGTGTGTGTGTGTGGGGGGGGGGGGGGGGGGGGGGGTAGTATGACTCAGCTGTGCAGAAACAGTTGTGAGAACTGCAGGAGTCTGGAGACGGCGAGGAGAAAGGGACTGATGTCAACTCCCTCAGGCTGAACGCAGAGCAGCAGCAGTGATTCATCCCGTCACGATCCCTGTTCTGTTTTATTGTCTCTCTCTCTCGTGTTCTCTGAGCTCCGTTTCTGTCCACTGTGTTTTCTAAAACAAAGGTCCAACATCTTGACTCAATTTCTCACAATCAATTCTGCACAAAGAAGCTCTGAGGAAAAACCTCCCACACAGACGCAGAACTCCTCCTGAACACTTCTTTCTGCTACACCCAGGAGTTTGGTTTACGTTTAGAAAACTGGTTGAACCCGAGATGCCGCATCAAGTCCTGCCATGCCACGTCCAGATCTTCTTATTTTTTGTAACCAAGCAAAATGTTTCCTTAGCAGTGAAGGGCAAACTGTCCAGAAATCAAAGCATTAAACATCTGAACAGATTCATATTCATATTTTATTGAAGTTGTTGTGCAGCTCTTTGTGTTCAGACATCCAACAGACATCTCTGGTTCAATAAAAAAATAGGGTTTATACAGAAACAACCTTATGTGGTGATCATGTCTGTCTGGGTCAAATCGATCAATATAAAATTATAATTATATAGTACTCATGTTGATTACCATCTAACATTGTGTATTACATGAATATAAATGAGTTAAACTGACAGTATTAGCTGTACTTGAATACACAATATGCAGCTTTTCAAATTACAGTACACATTTAATTACTGTACTGTGTATAATTCAAATACAGTACAGTGCTGTATATAAAATATAGCTTTCTGTTCTTCAGATTATAATAAGACTATAGCCTAACACAGTATTATGCTGTTTCCAGATACAGTAACATCAGTAGTGCACACAGGCCACAGCTCGACGCTGGTTTCGGTGCAATTCTACATTTTTAATAGCCTGAAAAAAAGGCTCTCAAAGGCCAGCTGGTGTGGGAAATATTTTCTTGCTATCTTCATGTTAATCCAAAAGCAGTGAGTTTATAATCAGAGAGCAGAGAGAGAGGTTGTACCAGAACAGATTTACATGGTTTAATTTTCAAAAAACACCATATTTTTCTCATACTGCACATTGCTGCAGTTCCTCTTTTCACCCTGTGTTGTACGCTCCGCTCTTTAGCTACAGAGTGATGCATCTTGTACAAAATCTTTGTTGGTAGTTGCACATGAGCAGTTCCCAGGTAAGGACTATTAGCCAATCAGAAGCAGAGAAGGGCGGGTCGTAAGAAACAAGGTACGGCTGTGGCTCAGGAGGTAGAGCGGGTTGGCTGTTAATTGGAAGGTCGGCGGTTCAATCCTGGCCTCAGCCAGGAGGACCGGAGGCCAGGGCAACGGTGGCCACCAAACAGGGTAAAGGTGCAAATACTGGTTGGATATTAACGCAGTGTCTGTTCCCCTGAATCGCAGACAGTGTGTAGCCTCTCCTCTGAAAAACCTAGAAATGTAAAATAAGAGTGCAAATCGACGTACGGAAGACATGTCTTCCATGAGTTATATAGTCAGGTTCCTCTGGCTCCTCCTACTGCTCCCTGAACAACACAACCAATCAGCACCAGGAACAGTCTCAACGCAGCGTCAATCACTGCTCGTGCAGACGCCGTTTAGCCATCTAAAAAAAGTGGGAATGTGTATGATAAGATAAAAATCCTGTGACTGCCGCTCTGTTGTATTGGGGAAGTGCATCAGTTGAGGTCTGAAGGGGCGGGTTGTTTTCAGGGTTTGTTAAGTCAAGTCAAGTAAAACTTTATTTGTCCCCTGAGGGGCAATTAGTTTTGCAGCATTAAAAACAGACAAACCACACATATAACCAAATACATACACAATATCACTCAAATATCAGAAGTAAAGTAAAAATACAGAATACAAGAGCACTGTAAGTTCTAGGGGCCCGGCAGGGACAGCAACCCAACAAGCAGGTGCTAAGAAGCCGACGGGAAGGTGACTACTAGCTAGCATGTAGTGTGCGTATGAATGAAGAGCTGCAGAAAAACTGTGAATGTGTGATCATTCTGCTCTGTGCTTTTTTTTAGCTGCAGTCGTGTGAGAGAGAGGACTGATGGTGGAAGATGTGATGACACCTGGCAACGTGCTCTGGGTAAATCTACTGACAGCAGAGATTGCATGTTACACACCAGAGCACGTGGCAGCAACACATGCAGAAACAAGTATGCGGGTCAGCATCACTCTCTGCACGACGAGAGGCGTGATCACGGTGGAAACAAGTGACCTCCTTCATGTGAGAGAATTTAAATTTTATTATAGTCAGGGGCCCTCAGACTTCCCCGTTCTAGGTAAGAATGTAGCTGACGCTGTGGCTAAACCCGCTGCAGACTCCACTGATACCTCCATCTCTGTCAGCTGAACGTTGATGTTACAGATTGTAATCTTGCTGACAGGTTGACTCTGCAGAAGGACACCACACAGAGTGAGAAGGATACATGGTTAGCAGAGGGATGTGCTGCTTGCAGAGATACGGGCCTTTTAGGAACAGGCAAGGTTGTGGCTCCTGTTTCGCTATTACCTGAATTGTGCAGAGCGATGCATGGAATTAGAATTTTCAAAGTACTGGTTTTGCCTACATGTGACTGCATGTTGCATATTTAGCAGATTCCAAAAACAATTTGCAACACCTAATTATATGCATGTGCTGTAGAAGCGGTAGAAGCCTTCCCATTCACTTATGCAGATCAAAATCTGTTGCCAAGTGTCTAGCAACATAACAAAAGGCATACATTTTACTACTGACATTAGCTGTTTTTGAAACGGGTAAAAATGCTGTCTCAGAAGGTCAGGACAGCAAGGATCGAAACAGATTGACAATCTTTTCCTGGCTCCTAAGATTCCTTCAAACTGCTCCTGTAACGGTCAGCTTCATATGCCGCCTATTACTCATAAATCTGTAGCTCACAAACAATTTACAAGATGGCGAACAAACAAGCCGAATTTGTCAACAAATGTAAGTTTAGTACTTTTTTTGCTTTGATTTTTTAAAAGATAGCAAGTGACCGACAACCAGAAGAGACGCAAGACGGCATGCTGACGCCACATGTTGACCTAAAAGACTTTTTGAAACCAACGTTCTTAGAAGATGCCTTCACTCTAAAGTTATGCCTTCTGAGCCACCGTTCTATTACGGTAGTGAGGCAGCTGCCTTCTGTTTTGAACAGGGCTGTTGTCAAGGACACATGTAGGTTATTGGGCCTTAATGGCCATGCGTAAGTCTGTAAACAGATCGACGCACTTAACACCCCAAGACATGATCACAGGGAGACTAATGGCAATGCCAGATCATCCGACTCCATATCTAGTGTTCTAACACTAGCTGAAGAGATAGTGATAACTGACGACCATAACAGAGGGGAAAAGATCAGGCTTAAGAATGCTAATTAATAATTGTATATGCATAGTCTGAGGTGGATAGAAGCCTTCCCATACACTTATACCGATGCTCAATCTGTTGCCAAGTGTTAGCAAAAGTACAAAAGAAATTTACTTAGATTTGGAAAATGTGAAACCCTGGAATCAGCACGACAAATCCACACTTAAGCTGACTGACCATGGAATATAAAGTTAACAAAACTAGTAGATTAGCAGTTTGTATTAATTAGTCAGCTGACCTAAATAGTGTATTCACACTACCTGAAGAAGTACTGATAACTGACTTACATTATAGATGGGAAAAAGTTAAAGATGAAGAACACTTGGCAATATCAACATTCTGGCTAAAAAGGCAGCGGAAGATCTTTACGGAGACACAAGCCGTGTTGGTGAAGCCACGTCTGCATAACTTTCCAAAAATACGACAACTCCAGAAATTGCAGTAAAGTGAACTGCCGACTCAGGACCACGGTATGAAAACAGCTGGAGAATGATGGTAGGGGAATATGTTGTCAAGTTTAACTCATGCGCAAAAAGCTGAAGTGGAAAGCTTCCATAACAGACCGGTTGTCAGACAGCATCACAAGGCATTCATGATCTAACGGACTGATGTGATTTCTTTCATTCCCGCCCCTGGACAAACACGAGACAACAGCTACATATGCATTAGCATGATGGTTTAGATTCCCTTAGTTTTATGTATGAATTATTACATGAGGCTTGTCCAGTTTATATGTGTATTTTATGTGTGTAGATTAGAGTTAACGTAAATTCTAATGATTGTTCACTGAATTTTTTTTTTTTTAAGAATGTAGCTGACGCTGTGGCTAAACCTGCTGCAGACTCCACTGATACCTCCATCTCTGTCAGCTGAACCTTGATGTTACAGATTGTAATCTTGCTGACAGGTTGACTCTGCAGAAGGACACCACTCAGAGTGAGAAGGATACATGGTTAGCAGAGGGATGTGCTGCTTGCAGAGATACGGGCCTTTTAGGAACAGGCAAGGTTGTGGCTCCTGTTTCACTATTAATTGAATTGCCCCTCTGGCAACAAATAAAGTTCTACTTAACTTGACTTACGTAGTGTAAGTCAAGTTAAGTCAAAACTTTTAGAGCAGCCCATTTGTTCTAATTTGTACTGAAATGTTCAAGTCCAGTGAAAAACCTTAAATGGTACAAACGTAAGCAGCAAACCGCCAAAGTTAACAACGTTTATTTCCCCAAAACTGACATTTTCAGATAAATAATAAATATAAAATATAAAATAATTAAATGAAGGAGGCTCTTGTTTTGTTCATTATTTCACTGTAGGATCAACCGATGACCAGCTGCTCTGTCTTCCTTCATATATATATATAATATTGTACAAATAAAGCTTCTGAGGGTGTATTAACAGGCTGTTCCAAGGTGTTTACTGAAGAAATTAGTTTTCATTTCCTTCCACTGCTGCAGAATAACCAGAGAATGTAAAGGTCAGCAAAACTATAGAAATAATGTGAATTTTAGAGATAAACAATTTTCAGGGATCAACAATGAGTTATTCTGCAGCAGTGGAAGGAAAATAAACATTTCTACAGTAAACTCCTTGGAACAGCCTCTTAATACACCCTTACAAACTTTATTTGTATATATTATATACAAATTGTGGCGGCTGTGGCTCAGGAGGTCGAGCGGGTTGGCCGTTAATCGGAAGGTCGGCGGTTCAATCCCTGGCTCCCCCTGGTTGCGTGTCGAAGTGTCCTTGGGCAAAGATACTGAACCCCGAATTGCCCCTGGCGGCTGTTCCGCCAGTGTATGAATGTGTGTGACTGGTGAATGCAGATGTAGTGTAAAAGCGCTTTGAGTGGTCGAAAAGACTAGAAAGGCACTATACAAGTACGGAGCATTTACGTTACATTTGAATTTACAATATTAATAAAGGCAGACAGAGCAGCTGGTCATCAGTTGATCCTACTATGAAATAATGAACAAAACTCCTTCATTTAATTGTTAATTTTAGATCTGAAAATGTCTGTTTTGATGATGTAAACATTGTTTTTGACTTTGGTACCATTTAAGGTTTTTCACTGGACTTGAACTACTTAGATACAAACGACAAACACGGAGCTGTGCAACTGCTCGTCAAAAACAGAAAGTAATTTTGTGGTTCAGTATCTTGCCCAAGGACACCTCAGCAGTCCTGCTCTACCTGTGAGCTTCACAGTTCCTTCACACACAAAGCTGCTGGTGAAAGTGCTGAGGTTATATTCCCCCCCCAGCTGCAGAAGTGCTGACACTCCTACCTGCATGCAGTCTGTATCACTGTCATCACACTGTCACTGCTACACAAGAGGCATATAGAGTCCAGAGACTTCACGCTTCAGTTAATGTCCCCTCTGTAAGTGTAATGGAAGTTGAATGAAAGTACCCACAACACAAAACCTAAATACATTGGAGGTGAGCCAACTCACATGGAGTTGATTACACTGCAAGGAGCTCATGTTTTGGGTCTGAGCTTTGATCTCACCACTCTGTGCAAGGAAACGCCAGGATCAGCACAGCAGATACTGAAGGAGTGATGATAAGACCTTCATCAGGATAAGAGACAAATCCACAGAGACCACAGGACCTGTGTTTTTTACACTGTCAAGCTTTATTGATGAATTTGATTAGAATCTCTGTTCTCCTCACAGAGCCCACCTTGAAACTGTTTTTGTCCAGTACATTTCTGCTGTCAGCCAGCTTTGTCAAGACAGCTTCACTGTTCCTTCACAGGTCGCTTTGGATACAATGTACTGGACACCTGCATTCTATTGAACGGCCAGACTTTTCTGGTTGCAAAAAGATGTCCGGTTCCATTAGAAATAATGGTAAAATGTTTCTACTTCTCATTTATTCCTTCAGTAAACACTTTCCTGATGAGTTTATGGTCTCAGTCGCTGGTTTCAAGTTTTCTTCAACACAGCATGATGTTCATTTAGTAAATTATGGTCCTATTTAGAGGAACATAGACCAGAAAGCAGAGGAGGCTTTAGGGCGGGGCTGCAAGGTGATTGACAAGTCGTTACCATAGCGACCTGTCAATCAGGATAGAGTGACTTGATCCCACAGCACTGTGCAAATTTAACCAGCACTGTTGAAAAAGCTTATCAGGAGTCGGCTGTTCACTTTCTCTGGTGAGTACATTTAGTTTTTAGACAAAGTTATCAGCCCAGTTAAACTGACAATTAATGTGAATTACAGATGCACCTAGCTAAGCAAGCTCCACGCACGTCTGTTAGCTCCACCGTCTCATCCAAATATGGTCATGTCCTGTGCCGCTAATTGCAAAAACTCAATATGGAGGCGCCCTATCGGCCAAACTTGAGGCTTCAAAACGGCGGTCCACAAACCAACGGGTGATGTCACGATGACTACATCCACTTCTTATGTACAGTCTATGGTCCCTCCAGGATTTTGCAATGTTGTGATAGCAGCTGTTAACACAAAATAAACAAATCCCCATGAATTCAGCGCAACTTACAATTTTGACCAATCACCGCAACTCTTCTGCAAATCTGACCTATCAACATTGTTTCCCACAAAACGTCATACGTCAACAAACTCACTTAATTTAGCTGATGCATTTATACAAAGCAACTTACAATTGAAACGAAAATGCTTTGTTGATGTCAGAGGTCCGGGGGGTTTGGGTTAAAATAATTACGTATGTCAGTTAACACTTAAGTTAACTAACGTCACTTATGTGAATTTACGTAACTCGCCTAAATAAAAATGTTTAATGTTGACTTTTTGTTTCACACAGGACACAAACCTCGGTCACATGTTTCAAAGTCCGGGTTCTGGCCCTCCATCCACCCCAACCACGTCCTTACTCAGTCTTTTCTGTTAAATATCATACACTTACCTTTAGACTGCCGGGGGATTTCCTATGATGCACTGAGCTCCTCTCTCCTCTACTTTCTCTCCCTCTGTATGCAACCTCATCCCATTATTGCATGTTACTAACACAACTTCTCCCCTTTCTGGTAGTCTTGTGCTTTCTCGTCCCTCTCCTCTCTCCTCCTATCACTTCCTGCAGGTTTTCTGGCTCTGGAGCTGTGGAGTCTGGATCTGTGGTTGCGGGTCACCTGCTGCCCCCGTGTTCCTGCTCGACACCCTCTGCTGCAACGACTATTGTTACTAGTCCTATTGTTATTATAATCATTAACATTACGACTGTTACCATTAACACTACTATAAATATCTGTACCATTTTTCATTTAGTCTATAGCAACATCACCTTTACTGTCTGTACCTCTGTGTGTATATTGTGTAGGCTGCCTCCCTCCCCTCTCTCTCTCCTACATCCCTCTCTTTGTCTCTCTGTTCCTCTCCTGCCCTCTCTCTCTCTCTCTCTCTTTCTCTCTCTCCCCCTCTCTCTCCTTCACCCCAACCGGTCGAGGCTGATGGCCGCCCACCCTGAGCCATGGTTCTGCTCGAGGTTTCTGCCTCTTAAAAGGAAGTTTTTCCTTGCCTCTGTCGCCTAGTGCTTGCTCTTGGTGGGAACTGTTGGGCTTCTGTAAATAGCATCATAGAGTACGGTCTAGACCTGCTCTTTTATGAAAAGCGCTGTGAGATAACTGTTGTTGATTTGGCGCTATATAAATAAAATTGAATTGAATTGAATTGAATCAAAAACTGACGCTACAGGGCTTCCCCCACCGTGTTTAAATATGACGGTAAAGGAATCCCTAGTGCGTCACAGACTGACGACTATGGCTCTTGACCATGCCTCCATATGTGACGACTTGGGAGTGAGAACGGGTTGTCCTTGTTTAGAAGATGCAGCAGACATGTGTGATATCAACGTCTCAAATTTGCCTACAAAAATAACAGCAAACAGTGAAGACCAGGATCCAGATGTCCTTTATCAAAACTGTTCTGCAGATCGTGCAGATGGTCGAACATAAAGTAAATCGTCTCCTGACACACACTTTGAGAGAGAATGTCAAATACATGGAGGACGTCAGACAAGACACAGATACACATGCTGCTGCATCCCGGGCAGCTGCAGTAAAGAATCAAGGTCGGCTGGTTTAAATATGCAGGGTTAGGGTCAGGCCCTCCAAGTCCTGGAGGGGCTGTTTAATGATTCAACTAGAATTCTATAGTTAAAAACAACTACCTTTGCAGTTTTCACTTATTCCCACAATTTCATCGCAAAAAAATGTGAAAGAACATCACAACTTTTATTAAAATTTTTTTGAAAAGTTGCAGCTAAATCATTTTAGGCTGCAACAATTATAAAAAAAGGCACACAAAATCCTGAAGGGACTGGTGGCTTTCCAGTCTGCAGGTGGAGCTTCTAAAATATTTCATTGCAGTTTAGCATCAGGAAGAGCAAAATAATAACATTTAGTTTTTCGAGCCAGATAGGGAATTTTAAAGTGCAGGAGAAAAATTCAAGAATCTTGTAGCTGGTCTCTCTCTCTCTGAGTATTTTTAGGTGCACCACATTTTGAGTCTAATTGGTCTACTTATCCTCCACGACCAGGTCTGACTCCCCTCAGTCTCCTTTCTGATTGGGTCAGTTGGATATTTTTTGTTCAATGACTGGTAAGGATCTATAAACAGTGAAGTTATCAGTTGCATTTATGTAATGGCTGTAATGACCACTGCAGCCTCTGGGGGGCACTCTGGGACACTAGGGGAGTGTTCGACTTTTAATCTTCCTCTGATTATTTGCGTTTTAATCTTTTGTCCAGCACTGTTTCTAATATTTCTCCTGATATATACGGTACAAATACAATTTCTCCTTTGAGGATTATTAAAGCTCCTAATAATCCAAACTCAAGTGCCAGTTGAGGCCAACAGTTTGTTGCAGCTGACCTGAAGCCAGATCACCTCGTCCAAACTCTGAATCTGAAGCCACAGCAGAGATCATTGTACATACCGTAAATTCCCTTCCCAGAGTTTGTGTATAAGAGTGTGTGTTGTGATGGTTTGGGAGTGTAATGACTACCACATGCTGCTGTGTCGACCTGAGTGTTTGCGTCAGAGTTTGTTTCCAGTCTGACTCATGAGATAATGGCTGAATTTTCGAGTGTGTGCATCTCCAAAGCCACATGATGAAGAACAACACAATTTAAACCTCAGCAGCTGAAGTGACTCATTGTTACATAGTCTGCTGCCAGTGGATCTGGTGGCATTTCTAAACTCACTGGGTCTTGCTCTTATGGCTTCAATCAGCTCGGCCCGGTTTGGGTGGTCTGTTGTTTTTAACAAAGCTGCACATCCACCGCTGCCAGTTTAGCCTCGTTCACGGTTCCCAAACAGACCAGTAGGTCGTGTTGACAGGAAAAGTACTGCTTAGGATGCAGTTTCTCTGCTTTGGTTTTGGGGTAAACATCTGCGGTGTTGCTCACAAGCCTCAAGGGATCCTGAACCTGGAAGAAAGCCGCCTGGGAGAGTGGACCGCGGGCCGGCAAGCCACGGTATGCACACTATACCAACATCCTCCGAGCACAAATGTAAATGAGTTTGACACCATCTGCATTAGCGGCATTTTGGCGGAAGAAACTGGGGGTTTTATGAATTAGTTGTGGTTAACAAAAGGGAAGTGAAATGGTTACGGTAAAAGACAGGATCAAAGTCCGAAAATGGAAATTAGCATTACAAGCTCAACACGAGGTCGGGCAGTTAGCAGGGAGGTCTGGTGGTCTGAGAGACGCATCACAGCCTTAAAGCAAAACGTAGACGTAGACCCTGAACCTCTGTTCACCTATTAGTGTGATAAACATCCTGAGACCTGGCAATTCATTTTGTCCTCTGTGGGGGATGGGGCACTGAGGGCTTTATTTCAAACACCATGCATGTAGCCTGTTTGAGTCCTAATGTACTGTGCAGCAAGCTGTTTCTCTGGTACTGAGAGAGGCACATGATCAAATTCATAGAAATATCATATCATGTTTGAATTGTTGATAATGCTTTTGTTTTTTTGTGTATGAAAGCCTGAACTATCTTATTACTAGGATTTCAGAGTTGTATGTTATTTTTAAGCCTTTTAAAATACAGTCCCTGTCCTTTGTAGGGGACAGTGGGACTTGCTTTCACTCATTTTTAGTGATTTTCCATATTTTTAAGTAGTTAACAGCAGACAACATTTGCAGATGCAATATGTTTCTTTGTGTCTGAAAGACCAAGAACTCTGCTGTACCTTGCATGATGTGTTCATAACATTGTATGTGTACTGTCTCATCCTTAGTTTCAGATCTTTACCCATTGAGCAAATAGTTTTTAAAGGTAATAATAATTTTTAGGTAATAACATTTTTTTTCTGTAAAAAAAAAAAAAGGTTTCTCAAAATTGAACATGAATTTTCCTTGATGAAATGTGTTTTTTGTTGGTTTAAATACTTTTTTTAAAATAGAAATGGATAGCAAATCAACACCAAATTGATGGCTTTCAATGTATTTTTTTGCATCAAATGAGACCTGATATCTCCTACAAAGGATAAAAAAATTTATTTTTGAGAAATAAAATCTGTCTGACATCTCAATTACTGGAATTATGAAAACGAATCATGGTCTCATAAATTGTGTAGTGCTAAATCAATATTCCCCTACAGGTGAAAAAGGTGTTTATGGTAACTTGACTGATGCTCGGGCTTCAGTTTGCTACTTTGTTTTCACATGAATCTGCTGAGGAGAGAATGCAGCAGTTATGACATCACAGCTAGTTTGGAGCCAATCAGTAATTTTAGGCATGAAGCTTACATAAGTGGTATGTAAAGACTTAAAGCGTCTGACACTGAAAAAGGTGAAGTAGCAACCTCCTGTGTCCAGCTGATTGTTTTCTTAATGGAGGTCAGATATGAGAAGAACCCGATCTCATCCCTAAATTGTCAAATACTGCTGAATTTGTCACGGCCTTCGGTGTCTCATACAGACACCCAAGGAACCCTTTATCATCCGTATGAGACGCACCGACTGCCATAAAGCCTTTTTAACAAGTGGTTAGTTTCCTGAAACAGTCGCAGTTTGTGCAGGTTGAGGCAACAACATCACTTGGTTAGCATTGGGTAAACATCAGTTAAGTAAGTTTTATATATATATAACTAATAATTACAGTGACTCAAAATGACCTGAACACAGTGTTTGGACAAAGCTCAGACCTTCTGTGTGCCGTCACTGCTCCCAGCTTTGTTGGCCAACAAATAGCTCCAACAGTAACTGCTGCTAAAACCCACAACGTCTCCTTTTTTCATTTCTTCTTCCACACCTGCTTAGTGAATGGCATACAACTCCTGAATCAAACAAACTTTTATTTGAGGAATGTGGACTTTATGTTTTGATGGAGCTAAGCTAACAGTTTCCCCCTGTTTCCAGTCTTTGTGCTAAGCTAGGCTAAACACATTCTGGACAGGACAAACAGAAAGCAAACGTCTCGGGTTACGTATGTAACCCTGGTTCCCCGAGAAGGGGAACGAGACACTGCGTCGGTTACGACACTATGGGAACGCCTCTAGGCGAAGCAGGTCTGAATGTGAATGAAATCACTCCAATCCTATTGGCTTGTTGCTAGAACGGTAAGGTGTGACGGAATAACCGGAGGAGTATAAAGCACACCTGTACACACTCATCATTAGCTTAAACTATGAAGCAGGTGCTTCAGGCGGGGAGAGAGGTGTGGCGGGCCGACGCAGTGTCTCGTTCCCCTTCTCGGGGAACCAGGGTTACATACGTAACCCGAGACGTTCCCCTTCGAGGGAACTCGAACTGCGTCGGTTACGACACTATGGGAACGAGATACCCACTAAACCGTGCCGAAAACCGTGCCGAAAACCCCGCTAAACAAACATCCTGCAAAGAGGCCCCGGAAAGGAGGGCTCGAGAGGCCGCCATGCCTCTGGTAGAATGAGCCCTCACAGCCACAGGTGAAGGCAAACCGCGCACCTGATAGGCCAGGGAAATAGTCTGAACAATCCAGTTGCTAATAGTATGTTTGGATGCAGGGAGCCCGGCCCTGGGAGACCCAAAACACACTAGCAGCTGGTCAGCCTTCCTGAAACGGGAGGACCTCAGAGTGTAAATACTCAGTGCTCTGACAGGGCAGAGCAGATGAAGTCTCCCGTCCTCCGCCGTCACATGAGGTGAAGGATGAAATGCCTGCAGCACTGTGGACCCTGCCACACAAGAAGGCACTTTAGGGATGTATCCTGGACGAGGGTGCAGGATAGCCCTAATATTCCCTGGGGCAAACTCCAGGCTTTGCGGGGAAACCGAAAGCGCTTGGAGATCCCCCACCCTCCTCAGAGAGGTGATAGCAAGGAGAAAGGCCATCTTGAGGGTCAAGTGCTTAGCCTCAGCTGACTCCAGGGGTTCGAAGGGGGCCTCAGCCAACGCCCCAAGAACCACCGCCAGATCCCAAGTGGGAACCTTGGACCGAGTCGCAGGTCTCATCCTCCGGGCACCACGGAGGAAACGTACAACCAAGGGAAGTTTCCCCAAGGACCCCTCCCTCAGAGGGGTGTGGAAAGACGAAATAGCTTCCACGTACACCTTGAGGGTGGAAGGGGAAAGACCAGCAGAGAACCGGTCCTGGAGGAACTCAAGTACCTGAACCACCGGGCAGGTAACAGGGTCCACCGACCGCTCCCTACACCAAGTGGAGAAAACACTCCACTTCAGGCCGTACATCCTCCGTGTGGACGGGGCCCTGGAGCTCAGGAGGGTCTCGACTGCTCCGGCTGTTAGACCCGCCTCTAGGTACTGTGCCCCCTCAGGGGCCAGACCCACAGTCGCCATATGGCGGGGCAAGGGTGAAGAACCCGGCCCTGTGCCTGGGACAGCAGGTCTCTCCTCAGAGGGACCCGCCACGGCGGGCCGTCCAGGAGCGACATGATGTCTGAGAACCACACCCGGGTTGGCCAGAACGGGGCTACGAGCAGTAGGCCGACATTGTCCTGGCGGACCCGCTCCAGAACCCCCGGGAGCAGAGCGACTGGGGGAAAAGCGTACAGACGTAGCCTCGGCCACAAATGTACCATGGCGTCCAGACCCAACGGGGCTGGAGGAACGAGAGAAAACCATAGCGGGCAGTGCGTAGTCTCTTGAGACGCAAACAGATCCACGTCTATGGGGCCGAACTCTTCGCACAAGAGCTCCACCACTTCGGGGTGAAGTCTCCATTCCCCGGGCCTCAGCCCCTGCCTCGACAGCAGGTCTGCTCCCTGATTCTGCGTCCCTGGGAGATACATCGCCCTGAGCAATAGTAACCTCTGCTGGGACCACAGGAGGATCTGACGCGCCAGTCTGTCCAGAGGGCGCGAGCGCAGACCGCCCTGGTGATTCAGATAGGCCACCACCGCTGTGTTGTCGGAACGAACCAGGACGTGGTGGCCTTGGAGATCGGGCAGGAAACTCCTTAGAGCCTGGAACACTGCCAACATCTCGAGACAGTTGATATGCCACTCGGATTGATGCACCTGCCAGGATCCCCTTGCAAAGCGGCCGTCCATGACCGCGCCCCAGCCCGTGAGGGAGGCGTCTGTCGAAATAACCAGCCGGCGACAAGACCCTCCCAGCACGGGCCCCTGGGACAGGAACCAAGTTTCCTTCCAAACTGATAGGGAACGAAGACACTTGCGCGAAACCCAAATCAGACAGAGAGGATTTCCCCTCGGGGAAAAACCCTTGTTCCTTTGCCACCACTGCAGGGGTCTCATGTGCAGCAGTCCACATGGTATTACGCTGGACGCAGCTGCCAGGAGACCCAACACTCGTTGAAAGTGTTTCATAGTGATGGTGTGGCCTAACTTCACCCCTTTCAATATGGTGTCGACACGTGACAATTGTTGTCGAATCCCATACAACCCCTAGGAACGTAGTCCGTTGGGTGGGCGCCAACACGCTCTTCTTTGCGTTGAGCTGAAGCCCTAAACGCCGCAGATGAGCCAGAACGACATCTCGATGTCGAACCGCCAACTCTCGAGACTGGGCTACGATGAGCCAGTCGTCGATGTAGTTGAGAATCCGGATGTCCTGGAGCCTCAGCGGGGCCAGTGCTGCATCCATACACTTGGTGAATGTGCGAGGGGAAAGTGCCAGGCCGAATGGAAGAACCCGATACTGGTAAGCCACACCCCCGAAGGCGAACCTCAGGAACTTCCTGTGAGAAGGACGGATGGAGACGTGGAAATAGGCGTCCTGTAGATCTATCGTGATGAACCAATCCTCGGATTGGATGTGCGACACGATGGCGGGGATGGTGAGCATCTTGAACCTGAATCTCCTCAGAGACTGGTTTAGAACCCGCAGATCCAAAATAGGGCGCAGCCCTCCGTCCTTCTTGGGGACTATGAAGTACCGGCTGTAGAAGCCGGCGTCTCTGTCTGGGGGGGAGACACGTTCCACGGCCCCTTTCCTCAGCAGAGTACGAACTTCCTGTCCCAACACCGGACCTTGCTCCGGGCGGACCACAGTCCAAACCACCCCGTTGAATTTTGGAGGGCGGGTTTTGAACTGTAGTCGATACCCATCCATGGCAGTGCGCAGGACCCACGGAGAAATGTTCGTCAGGCTCCGCCAAGCCTCTGCAAAGTCTGCCAACGGAACGGAAGTGGTCGATGTCTCGTGTGATCTTCTGGTGGACCCCTGAAGCCCCAGAACGGCAGGGGAGAGCCGCTGAAGATCCACGGTGAGTGAGTCGGGACACCGCCCGACTGCAGACCCTCGGGGCAGGCAGTACGGCGTGGACTCGATGGTGGCAGGTGCGTCCTGAACGTGTAAACGACGGGATAACATCACCTGTTGCCATGGTGGAGGGGACCTCGGTCGGCCTCTGAACCCCCCTCTGAACCATCTCCTGTAGCAGGTCGGCTTGGTAGGCTTGAAGCACCGCCATGGTGTGCAAGCTCGCACCTGCCTGGCCCGCTGCCATGTACGCCTTCCCCACGAGCGTGGATGTGGTGCGACATGGTTTGGATGGTAACGCCGGCTTCTCCAGGGAGGACGCAAGTCAAGGGGAGAGATAGCTCGCAAGCGCATCCTCTACCCGAGGCATCCCCCCATAACCACGGTCCCTAACCCCCATCACATTGCTGTAGTTCAGTGATCGGGTGTGGAAAGCCGTGTAGAGAAGGGTCTGCCCCATGATTTACTCAGTTCATCATGTAAATCAGGGGGAAAAAATGGCAGAGATCGGCGTGGAGGTGGCGCGTGGTGCTTAAGAAACCTTTCATCAAGCTTACCACAAGCCTGTGGTGTCTGCTCCTCCTGTGGCCAGTTGATGTTGAGCTTAGCCACGGCTCTAGTCACCACCTCCAGCAGCTCGTCATAGTCGGGCACAGCCTGATGACGTTGCCCCGACACTCGGAAGTCATCGTCCATTACGCTGAGCACGTCCGCCTCCTCGGAGTCGGATTGCTGCAGCATCTCCAGATCCAAACCGCGAGCGGGAGAAGCCGAGAAACGGGCTCCCGAACGAGGGAAGGAAGCGTCGGAGCCAGCGGACGAAGGTCGGGAAAAAGCCTCAGCCGTCCCGAAATCCTCCGACAGATCATGCTGTGAGCCCCATGAGTGAAGCCGCCGGGCCGCCTCAGCGGCCGCAGGGCCCACGCCACAGGGAGGACACATCCGGCCATCCACGGAAAGGGCTTCGCAATGGCCGCAGGCAGCCCCCTTGAGAGCTGCCCGGGCGTGCTCCATCCCCAAACATGAGACACACATCTCATGAGAATCTCCATCCGTGATGTACCGAGGGCAAGAAAAAAAACACACCTTCTGTACATCTGATTGCCGGACATTCTGGTAGACTTCTTCTTCAGGTAAGACATACTGCTTGTAGGACTGGAGCTTTCTTCAAACAACATACAGAGCGCCTGCTGAATAGAAAAAAGCTAATGATGAGTGTGTACAGGTGTGCTTTATACTCCTCCGGTTATTCCGTTACACCTTACCGTTCTAGCAACAAGCCAATAGGATTGGAGTGATTTCATTCACGTTCAGACCTGCTTCGCCTAGAGGCGTTCCCATAGTGTCGTAACCGACGCAGTTCGAGTTTCCTCGAAGGGGAACTGACATCCATCTTTTCTGGGGAAGACAGAGAACTGAGAGAGGATTTGGCCAAATGTTAAGAGTTTTCCTGGAAGTTTCCAGAAAATGGAACATTGAACAGAACCTTTCAAAACATATTGTCATTTTGTAGTCTAATCACCCGTTCAGTCTCAAAATCAATCTAGCTTTAACTTGATTATCTACTAACATGAAACATTTACACATACACATTTAAACATAGCAATGGCAAATTTACATGGAACTTTTTATTCCATTGATAATCAGAACTAAACCACATATTAAAGACAAGCTCATCAAACCACAGCTACTGTTTTCAAAATGGAATAAAAAAGCAGCAGTAAAGAGGAAAGAAAAGGAGCAGGGAGAAAACCTAGAGTGATTTAAAGCTGCTCCTAAATGGCACAATATTAAAATGCTCATTATTCAGCTGCGTGTCCTCCTGACTAAAACAAACACACCTTCCTCCCCTCTGCAAGACTAAACTAGCTGATCAATATCAAATTAGACAAACTGGCAAACATTCTGCGATCTTTAGGCTGTGTTTATTTTCTCCGGGATGTGGGACCAATTACTGCTGCTGATTTGATGTGGATCAGGAATTTGCTTCAGTGGAACCTTTGTTTAATAAACTCAGAGAGAGAAACAGAAAATCTGGCATGTTTCGTCTTCCTCACAATAATCAGCCAAGATATCATTGTGTCTTTTTAAATCCCTCATTTGTTCTCAGTCTCTCCCCAGAACTGATATGGCCAAAAGTATGTAGACACCCAAACATTTCACACAAATGTGATTGCTGAGTATCCAAAACCACAGGCATTAAATTTTGAGAAGCCTTTCCATAAGATTTTGATCGATCGAGGAGATGCCTCCCCCGGACTCCAATGCACAAACTAAACGCCCAGCAGCCATCCAGAGACCCTGCCCAGGGAAAAAGCATAATGCATCAAGATGCATCGACAATCGCCCCACAGTCCCACCGCAGCCCACTAAACCGCAATTGGATCAACCCGCGCAGAGACCCCCACCCCCATATGCCAGGACACCCTGTGACCCCCCAAAGCGCAAAGGACCCCAGACCGCATGTCCAGGGGGAAGCTGTACCCCGCCCCAAGGAAGAACAGCAGAAAGTCGTGCCGGGAAGCTCCCTGCCGCCAGGGAGCGATAACGCGGGAGAACCAGGCCAACGGTCCACCAGCCCAGCCAGAGGCATCCCTCCCTACAGTGCAGGCAGTGACAGCAGCCCCCGAGGCCGATCTCATCCCCGGACAGGGGCCCAGCCCCCCCCAGTCAAGCACCCCCAGGGAGGAGCACCAAAACCTACCCCGACAACACCGGTCATGCGCCCCAGAGACTCCCGAATGCTCCCACCGTGAGAGGTCACCTAGGTCAAGGGCGGGCCCCCACGCCAGGGGAGCCCCGACCCCCCCCAGCCCACCCCAGATCAGGCAAGGCCGTCACCAACCCCACAGCACCCCCGACGCCCGGGGCTCCAGGGGTAGGACACGAGGCCAATGAGAATCTCCCCCACTCCTTCAACCCCTCTGCCTGCCTCTGTAAATGTATTGTTTTGTGTTGGATGCATGTCATGGATTGTGAAGTGTTGTATGGTGGAGTAAAGATAAGGTGTGTGGTAACTAAGGTGCAACTAAAATTGGAGGGTAGTTGTGACACAGGCACCCCACAACTGTCGGGTAGTGGAGCCTCCTATCGTGCCCCTCCCACCCCCCAAGCCATCTGTGTCTAATGTGTAATTAAAATTGAGGGGCAGGAAGTGAGGGAGGAAGAAGTGCGAGGCCGCAATAAAGCAGCCCCACCCCCCAAACGCCCTGCAGGCTGCCCGCCCCCAAGGGTCCTAAGGGTGTATGTTGTGAGACATGACCAAAGGGGGAAAGGTGAAGGTGGTCATAGGGAGGCTAGAAGACCAGATTCCTGACTGACCCCATCATTTATTCAGTCCCGTCCCCCACCCCCCTAAGCAGGAGGGCGCCAGGTCCCTCCAGCCCCGGGCTTATAGCAAGAGCCCCTCTAGCACCGGCAACACCCCAGAGTCAGCGACAACCCCGCCCATCCCCAGGACGGGCCCAGGGGGGCCCAGCCCCCCCAGCGCGCAGACCCGCCCCAGACCCAGAGGCTCCAAAGCCCCGTGCCCCAGACCCCCACACACTCCCGAGCCAGGTCAGTGCAGCCCCAACCCAAAGTCCAACAATCGCCCGTCCTCGCCGGGGCCCCTCCGGCAGCCCCACTGCCACCCCCCTACCTCACCGCTCCCCCACAATCAGGAGCACTCCGAGCACCACCAGGCCATCGGAGCTGGCACTACCCCCCCCCCCCCCCCCCTACAAGGGAGCAGGTCCGGAGCAGCAAGGACCCCGTCCAAGGACAGAACGGCCCACACCCCCGTGCCCTTCCCTCCCTAGCAGCGAAGCATCCCACACACAAACCCCCACCGTCCCCAAAGAAAAGAGACAGCAATCATCCCGCGACAGCAGTCTTATCCCTTTGTCATACCACAGTGGGGAATTTAGTGTTTTCTTATTTTGCAGGATGTCAGGATTATTCCAGATTGGGGTATATCTGCATGGGATAGGTGAAGACCCAGATATTTTGAGAAGTTCCCACCAAGCTGCCAAGGAAGTGCTTATGTTAATGCTTTTAAAGCAGGTATGACGTTTGATGCTGGAACTGATGAATGGCATATCGGAAATTTTAATTTCCTCACAGAATGTTTGTTCTATGTCCATCCATGAGTGGTCCAGGGGGCTCTGATTGATCCATTTTGAGATATATTGTAGTCTATTGGACAGGAAGTAATGATAAAAATTTGGCAGTTCTAAACCGCCACAGTCTTTTGCTTTTTGCATAGTTTTTAGACTGATTCGTGGGGGTTTATTTTTCCACAAAAATTTTGAGATGTTTGAGTCCAGTGATTTAAACCAGACAGCAGAGGGTTTGGTGGGTAACATTGAAAACAGGTAATTGATTTTAGGTAGGACCATCATTTTTATGGTGGAGACTCTTCCCATGAGTAATATAGGTAATGATGTCCACCGTACAAGGTCATCCTCTATTGATTTAAGTAAAGGCGTGTAGTTTAGCCATGTCAGTTCTGACAGCCTGGAGGAAATATTGACACCCAGATATTTAATATTCCCAGACTTTAGCGGTGTGGTAGATATACTCTGGAAATCACACTTTACAGGTAAGACTATGGATTTACTCCAGTTAATGGAGTAGTCCGAGATGGATGAGAATTTATCTATAAGTGTGATTGTCTCAGAAAGAGAAGTTTGTGAGTTTAGGAGGAAAAGTAATACATCATCTGCATAAAGGCTTATCTTGTGGTGTATATTTTCTGTTTGAATTCCTTTAATATTATTATTTTGTCTGATCGCAGCTGCTAGCGGTTCTATAAAAATAGCAAATAGCGAGGGAGAGAGTGGGCAACCCTGCCTGGTACCCCTCTGGAGACTAAAGCATGGAGAAGTATGATCATTTGTTTTGACAGAAGCTCTTATACCAGGAGTGACCTTCTCTAGCCTTCTTGCTAGGGTTTTGCAGATGATTTTATGATCTGCGTTAAGTGATATTGGGTGATAACTGGATGGGAGTGTGGGGTCTTTGTCTGGTTTAAGGAGCAGGCTGATATTAGTAGAGTTCATTGTTGGAGGCAACATGCAAGTACCCCTAATTTGCATAACCATCCTATAGAATGTGGGCGCAAGTATTTCCCAGAATTCCTTATAGAGTTCAGCGGGAAAACCGTCTGGCCCAGGGGCTTTATTATTCGGCATATGTAAGAGAGCTTCCTGGAGTTCAGCCATTGAAACAGGTGAATCCAGAGCCCTGATCTGTTCATCATCTAACCTTGGCAAATCTATATTGTTCAGAAATGCATCGATGTTAGAGCTAGATGGGTCAATTTGTGATGTATATAAGTTTTTATAATAATCTCTGAATGCATTGTTGATTTCTTCTGGGTTATAAGTCAGATTCCCAGCTGAGTCCTTTAAGGAAGAAATAGTTATTTTTTCTTTATTCAATTTCAATTGGCTGGCTAAGAATCTGCCGGATTTATTGCCATGTTCAAAGTTCTCCAAGCGTAGTCTTTGCAACTGAAATTGGGTCTTTTTTATTAATGATTTCATTTAATTCAAGTTTTGATTTACTCAGATCATTCAGCATGTGTTCCTGTGGGGAGGTAGCAAGGGTAGTTTCTAATGTTTTTATTTTTTGTTCTAGCTCTAATTCACAAGATTTCTCTTTCTTTTTTTTGTATGATGAATAGGAGATTATTTTACCTCTCATGACTGCTTTTGCTGCCTCACAAAGAAGACATGGCGAGGTTCCTGGCAGGTCATTAGTTTCCATATATATTGCCCACTCCTTTTTGAAGTAATTTATAAAATCTAGATCTTTAAGCAATGATGCGTTAAATCTCCAACTTCTAGTTGGACATGTGACCCTTTTTTTAGTAAGAGTGATAGAAACCGGTGCATGATCACTGATAGTGATAGGGTGAATCTGAGTGTTGGAAATGTCTGTCATAATTGAGCTGCTAACCAAAAAAATAGTCAAGGCGAGTATATGAGTGGTGGACTGGTGAAAAGAAGGTATATTCTCTAAGAGTGGGGTGGTGTTGGGGTGGTAATTGTTTGTTTTTAAAACATCAGGACATAGTAAAAAAAAATGCCCATCACATGTCCCAAGAGCCCAAATTTGCATATTGAAATATTTTGTTTTGTACGATTAATACTCCAAAACACAAAGACCCAAAGAAACTCAGCAGAACAGAGCTTTTCAAATGCTTTAAGACCATTTCTTTGTGAACCTGAGCATTGGAACATATCGTGTTTAAACAGGAAATGACCTTAATCAAAATGTTGCCACAAAGTTTGAAGCTCACTGTTGATTAAAATTCTCTTATTTAAAACAAACTAATAGCTTCAGACCAAAAGTATCTGTGCACGGGTGTCCACATACTTTTGGCCATATAGTTTATGAATAAAGCTGCATTGAGAAGTAAATTTTTAAACAATTAGACGACTGCAGATTGTTTGTTTAAGTTTCAGGACAACATAAAGATCACTTGTTTTTTTGACCATATTCAGATACAGTTTTGACAAAGATCTGTATGAATACCCAGAAACTTCAGGACTGTAACTAACAATTATTTTCATTATCGATAACTTTCTTCAATCCATCGATTAATTGTGGGGTCTATAAAATGTCCAAAAAGATATTGACATGGACGACATCTCAGAGTCCAAGTGTCTTCAAATGTCCAAAATCCAAAGAAAAATTCTTTTACCATCATAAAATCACAGATCCCTACAAAGAAGAAGCTGGGACCAGGTCATGTGTGAGAAATCAAACTGTCAATGATCAACTTGCATCTCTATTAAACTTAAAGAAATAGTTTTGGGAAATACGCTTATTTGCTTTCTTGCCAGGAGTTAGATTTACACCACTCTGTCTGTTAAATATGACGCTACAGCCAGCTGCCAGTTAGCTTAGCTTAGCATAAATACTGGAAATATGGGGAAACAGCTAGCCTGGCTCTTTCTAGCCAAGCTAACAAAATCACCAGCACCGTTTAATAAGATAAGATAAGACCCGAAGGAAAATAAATTTTGGACTCTGTCCGTTCTGCAGCTTTGCAAAAACAACACAAAAATAACAACAAAATAGACATCTCTCAGTAAATACTCTCATACAGCACAACACATGCTTTCATATACATAAGATAGGGCCTATATAAATCTTCACATTAACTCCTTTTCATAATGGCCGTTTTTGATTGCACTACCATGCCTGCATCCCCCACAAAACATTAATCAGTCAAAAAACAACAAGGTTATGTCCTGGTCTGTTTTTTAGCTGGACACAGTGTCTTCCTGGAGTCATTACTTACATCCTCACAGTGACATTGAGACTTCTGAATGTCACTTTGCGCGGCAAATAAACATACCTGACACTCAGGTCAGCGTATCTGGGTTCAAAGTTCAGTTTAGTTTAACTTGAGTGTAGCAACACTGTGACTTCTCAAATTCCAGTCACCAATGCTGCATTGGGGCAGCAGTAGCTCAGACCGTAAGGAGGTTGGAATGAAGGAGGTTGAGTGAAAACATTGAGTTTCCCCTCACGGGATTAAATAAAGTATATCTTCTTCTTCTTCTTCTACAGAGCTACTACTGGGTCTACCTAAACTCCATAATACAAGTTTACGTTCCTTCTTGGCCACTGCGCTCTTCCAACGAACGCCGCCTGGCTCTGCCATCCCTTCACACAAAGCAACCTTAGTCCCTGTTCTCATCTGTGACATCACGATGGTGGAAAGAGCTACCACACGCCATCAGAGCAGGGGCGTCCCTCCCTAACTTCTCCTGAAAAGAAGCTCCTGAAAACTCTGCAGAGAACACTTCCTCTGATAACACCTTTTAACTCCAAACCTCTAACATGCACTTCCTGTGCTCTAATAATCCCCTTACAATTATCTTGTCTTGTTGGACATTTTGTTAACTCTTACTTCTTTCTCTAGGTATTTACCCCATTGATGCGATATGTGCTATGAGCTCTTACTAGTATTTATTGCTGCTCTTACTAGCATGTATTGTCAGTTGTAGATCTCGTGCTGTATTTGATGCTGTGTTGATGCTTGTATGTTGTTCCTCAAATGTAAACAGCAGCTTCGCTCTGCACAATGTTGTGAAAGACAGAAGATTTTGAGCCTTAATCACATAATTTCCTGCATTCTGGAGACTTTCTGGAATTTATGGAAATGCCTTTATTTATATCAAAGGAAACACAATCCAGGTGGCAGGTGACAATTCCAAATATAAAAATATAATGTAATATAATGCAGCAATCAGATTGTTTTATTTTAGTTTAAGTTCCTTTTTTTGGACAATGCACATTTATTTCTTCCATATTCAAACTGCATTGTATTTTTTCTTATTGGGCAAATAAACCTTTCTAATAGCAATTTCACTTGTTAGTTAACATTTCACGTTACAAGCTACTTTTCAGAACATTTTTAACAAATTATGCTTTAAAAAAGTGATGGGGACATGTCCCCAGCGTCCCAGTGTAAATGAAACCTATGTTGGCAGCGCTGCTGTCAGTGATCAGCCCTCCTCTTCCCAAAACCATCTAGACTTCCATTAAAATCTGTTCCTGCACCGTCGTCACATCTCTCATCTGATTGTCCTCTAATTATGTGAAAAGAAATTAATTTGACTGGGTTTCAATGTCTTTTTGTTTCCCTTGATGTGGTGAGAGAAGGTGCGATAAAAGTAAAACTTCGCAGCCCTCACTGGTCTCCTTAAGGTTTAAATATTCAGAATAAGAAATCCAGGCTCTCACCCTGAACGCTGTTTCTGCCAGTTACTCAGAGAAAAGTCATCCTGGGAAAAGTCCAAGCAGCTGTGGCTGTCCTATCATCCTCCACCTCAGACCCTAAAAAACAAAATACAGGCTCGGTCACTCTGTTGGGAAGTAAAAGGATCAGAGAAACCAAAGCCGATCAAAGTCATAAAAGTCAAAAGAGCTCGTACAAACCTAATAAAAGTGAGAAGAATTCAAACACAGCCGAAGAAAAACAGAGCCAATAATGACAGAGAAGAAACCGGAGCAGTAAAACCCTCAGCAGCAGAGAGAAGCAGGAAGATTATAAAAGTACTTTTCTATAACAGAAGGTTTAACAAGGGAAGGCAACACAACCTTCCTCTCTGCTTTGGTTCAAGCTTCAACCAGGCTGAGTGCTGAGTGGTGTTGGTGTCCATCTGATGGAATGCTGCACTGGGGCGGCAGTAGATACCTATGGCAACTTTGTGTTGAAAAGTGGTGGAGGAATAAGGGCTCAGATTAGGGGTGTACACTGAGCTCACGAGACATGATGAGAAGATCTACTTTATTTTGAAGAAACATTAAATGCTGAAATGAGTGGGAGTCTGCGCATCAACATTTTGAGCATCAAACACTTATTCCTGCATTCTGGAGACATTTTTTGCACCAATTAATGGTGGTAGGAAAATTCAAAATATGAAAATATAATGAAATATAATACAGTAATCAGTTGGGTTTTTTTTTAGCTTAAGCTACTTTTTTGGGCAATGCACATTTATTTCTTCTATATTTAAATTGCATTAAAGGTTTTCTTATTGTGTTAATAAAGAAATTTCCATTTGTTATTTAACATTTTTTGTTGCAAGAACATTTTTAACAAATTCTTTGATGAATTCATCAGCATCGCCAGCATAAATGACACCTATGAGACCTAAGTGTGATATTCACCCTCCTTTTAGCTCTGTATTTGATTTCCACCGTCTCCTGAGGGAAATATCTGGCTCTACTAGATGTTCCACTTTCTTCACCAGCTCGTCTCTGTTTGCAGGTTGTGAACAGACGGCTTATCAGGGAGACTCAGCCAGAACAATGAGCTGAGGGGAACTGTCTGGAGATCATTAAATCACTGTCCAGTATACGTCTGTAAATAAAATATTGATTAGTGCTGCTTTGAAGTCAGTTACCAGGACTGTCAGAGTCGATAATTCTTAATGCTGAGAGGAGGAGGATAAAATCAAGCTTAAACTGATTCCTGGTTCAAATCCTACATCTGTGTGCAGATCATTTCCAGCAATGACCAAACTGGGACGATTTGACAATTTTCACCCAGTGCAATAAACAGTGCTGCCCTCTGCAGGCAGAAATCAGTACGCTGGCCGCAAACTGTAATGCAAACAGAAAGTTAGTCATGACTTAATTTTATGTCTTTTCATCTTCACCATAGAACCTAAACAAAACTAAAACAACAGATACTGCCCTCAACTTCAACTTCACTGAACGCTCAGAGAAACTGCAGTATATCCACCAACGGCGTGTGTTTTCAGCCTCCTGTTCCACTTCTAGCTAGATTGTTTAAGAAGATAAACTTCTAACCTGATTATTATTTACACTCCATAGCTTACAGGAATCAATCAAATGTGTTCACACATTTCTATGCCAAAGGCCTACATTTATAAATATAGTAAAGCAGATGTCAAGATTCCTCAAAAGCAAAACACAGTGACTACATATTTAATCAGAACTTTTAAAAAAAAAAAGAGAAACTTCCCTTTTTTTCGGGACACTGTATTTTTAAAAATAATTATGTAAACAAACAAATAACGTTGCAGATTTTTATTGTAAAGGTTGTAAACAATGTTTTTCCATGCTTGTTCAATGAACAACAAACAATCAATGAACATCCACCCGAGTAATGATCGTTGAGACACTAACAGCGCACAGACGGTAGGCAATTAAGGTCACAGTTTCTAAAAACTTCAAACTCTAAAGAGACCTCTCTACTGACTCTGAAAAACACCAAAGGAAGACGCCCAGGGTCCCTGCTCATCTGCATGAACATGCCTTAGACATGCTGCAAGGAGGCATGAGGACTGCAGATGTTGCCAGCGTAACAGACTGCAATGTCCGTACTGTGCGACGCCTCAGATATTACTACAGTTCAATTCAATTCAATTCAATTCAATTTTATTTATATAGCGCCAAATCACAACAACAGTTATCTCACAGCGCTTTTCATAAAAGAGCAGGTCTAGACCGTACTCTATGATGCTATTTACAGAAGCCCAACAGTTCCCCACAGGAAGACAAAAAGGAAAGCTGACCATCCTCACAACACCTGCGCTTTAAAAAAGTGGTGGAGACATGTCCCCAGCATCCCCAGTGTAAATGACACCTATTTAAACATCACTTTTGTTTGTCCACTGGGCAGCTTGAATGGTGATGTTAAACTGACAGAACCTTTTCATTTTAAAACAAAAATCATGTCTGTGTTTTTTTTCATCCTGAGTTTAAGCAACTCACAGTATCTTAATGTCGTTGACCTCTGACCTCCTGCAGAGAGCAGACAGACATATCAGCGCTGTGGAGTGATTGATGTCAGTGGAAACCAGCACATGTTCGTCATCTAAATCCAACACGTTCAGAGCCAACATACCAGAGAGCGAGCAGGGATGAGAGCGGCCAATAACAGCAGCCGGGGAGTTCCTGTGAAATCTGAGCCTGATGTGGTGTTGTGGTCTGAAAAGGCCACGGTGGTACTGGAAAACTAAAGGGTCGTTCCACCCAAATTACAAAGGAAAATAATAATAATAACGTTCTCACTTCCCTTTAGCAGCATCCATCCATCCATCCACCCGGGGAGTTTTGCTTTTATTTGTCCAGAGATTCCTGCATCCACTTCAGGAGGTGAATGGAAATCAGTTTTTGCTGCTCACAGGGTTTCAATAATTACATTTCATAAGATCATGAGCAACATCTCTTTCCAAAACAGAGTCCCTGTAACTCTGGAGAACCCACAGAGCACACTGGAGAGAAATCTGCAGCTTCAAATGGAAACTGTTGACAGTTTGTTGGCTGGATTTTGAGGACTAACAGCGTTTCTTTGGGCAGACATAGAAAACTCAGCCAAAAAGCTCATTTAACAACATGTAATCTAAATGCTCCGTATTTGTAAAGCGCCTTTCTAGTCTTTTCGACCACTCAAAGCTTTTACACTACATCTGCATCCACATACATTCTCACACTGAGCCTAAGTGTTCAAACAGAAACTAACATTCACACATTCATACACACAATTGGGGGTTCAGTATCTTGCCCAAGGACACTTCGACACGCAGCCTGGTGGAGCCAGGAATTGAACTGGCAATCTTTTGATTAACAGACAACCGCCGGAGCACCCTGCATCCAATACAAGTCTTATAGAAGAAAAAAACAAATTCACCGACTGCACTGATGGAGACGACTCTGGTACCCGTCGTTTCAGGTAAGATGACCAACAAGAGGAAACTTTTAAAAAACTGAGCGTTAACAACAACAAATCTCTTTTCACTCTTCATCAGTCTAATAAATGTCCAGGAGTTGTCCTTGTATGTATTTGTGCAGAGTCACCACTGTATGTATATGGATGGGACACAATAACAGGAACACTTGCACCCTTAATAAATCCAATAAAACCTCTTAAAATGCAAAATCCCCGCGACCCTGTACGCAGGATAAGCGGTTGACGATGGATGGATGGAAAATGCAAAATCAAACAGAGCAGATCAGCTTCTCTCACAGTGTCTGAACGTTATGAGTTTCACAGAGGTCAATATGTGCTGCAGGGCTCGTGAAGGTGATCACATTACATTTATATATATTGACCCAAAATAAAATGAGGAAGAATAGGAAACATGAAACATAACACACAGAGAGCAGCGTGAGCAAGTCTGCAGGCGAGAGGATGATCAATGACTGTAATTTCCTTTCTGGACGCCTGTAAATGATAATGAGTAATTGATTTCTGATTCAGCAAAAAAAAACTGTGGTGTAATTATGGACCATTGGTAAGTTACTGATCTGGAGAAGTCTTAACCATTTCAAACTGCTGTGCTTGTAGAACATGTTAAAGCATCTCTGGTCCAGACTCTAAGAACTCAACAACTATTTAATGGATTGCTATGGATTTTGGTTCAGACATTCATGTTCCCCAGAGGATGAATCCTACTGAGTTTGGTGATGCTCTGAGTTTTCTTCTAGCGCCAACAACAGTCAGCGTTTTCACTAACCTGTGAAATATCTCACCACTTCATGGACTGTACAGACATGTTCACTAATCACTCTGGAGACAGTGCACCATGAGGCTGACATTTTGTTATTAGTGAAATGTCTTGAGATCCAATAGATAATTATGCAAATACACTGAACTAAAAGACTTGGGAGTCATGTTTGAGGAGCCTTTCAGCAGGTAAAAACAGAACTTGTATATAAGCAGCCTTCCTCCCTGTAACCTGATCTGCAGAAAAAAAAAGTCACTGGCTGAATTTCACGGGAGGATTTCTGAGTGTTTAGAGATGGAAAAAAGTTTTCCATTCCTCTGTTATGCTGTTTCTCTCAGCCAGGTCCACTGGCACCTTCCAGAACATAAAAGTGACCGTGAAGAAGGCGAAGCTGTGTGTTAAAGTGGGTCTTTATTATGTAAGAGCTCCTTTAAAATGGGGGTGTAACAAAATGTTGTTTCCAATATTTTCCTCACTGGGTTTCAGTTCAAAGAGCAAACAGAAGCACATAAATAACAATCACTAAATCATCTTTAAAGCCGCAGATCAAAGTAGAGAAATAAGGTTTTCTAGTATTTTGGAGATTTTATGGACTTCATACAGGCTAATTTCAGTATTATCAGACGCTACATAAATATGTGTAAAGTAAGTCTGTTGATGCCATGAGCTGTGAGGTCAGCTGGAAGAATCTGCACACACAAACTACTAAACACAGATTCTGACAAGCACATGTAGCCAGAAGTTCATCTTCCGAAGCTCACTGAGCTCTGGGCAAAGAGCTGTACAAAAAAAGAGAAGGTTATAAAGAAAATGGGATGGTTATCATATAAAACTCTCTGGACTGAACCAAAGTCTGTTTACCTCCGTCCTGATGAGGTTAAGGTTTAAAGGATGATATTTTGTATTTTCCTTGTCAATAAACCAAAACCACCATGAACACACTGTAGTTTATTCAGACTCAGTCCCACACACCGTCCTGCTGCCTTCACCACATGTGGATTCATCCGCTGCTGAAAATAGTGCACTATTTCCTCCTGTTTGACTGATTGAAACTACAGCTAGCAGCTGTTGGAGGAAATTACTGAGCCCTTTAAAACAGGTGAGGTGTTTTTAAAGATTTACATCTTCAGGAGGAACCAATGGACTCAAAGCTGAGAGAGCCAGACAGGAAGTCAGATAAGTTGGTTTGAGTCTAAACGTGGGGTTGATTGATAAGAATTTTACTCCGTCAGTGTGAAGACTTTAAACAATATTTCCACCTTCATGTAGGTAAGTGAAATTACAGTAAAGAACATATACTTGTAGAGTGAACTAAAATAAAACAATAAGATCCATAGAATATCACCAGTAAACTGTAAAACTGAGACACATTGAGAGAGAGTGAATACTCCAGCAATAAAAATCACAACTTTGTTTAAATTAAATGTTGTATTTGTGAATCATTGTTAGATCTGTGCTGCTGGAAACAGCTTTGGTCTTGTGAAATGTTTACAGCTCAAACTGTGACGCTGCCTTTACGTATTTAGTTTCATCAGCTGACTGATACTTTTGACAGCTGCATTGGTTTATTGATTAATACAGCAACAGCAGGTTAGAGAACAGTAAAAATACCTGCAGGGAGAGACGCTACAGAAGAGCAGCAAGTTCACCAAAGAACAAAGATGGAGACACCAAATTATGAGATACTAAGTATAAATATAAGAAAAAGTTATACATGGCTTTCAGTGAATTCTTTTATTTCCTCCTTTGTTTGAGGCTTTCAAAGATACTAAAGAACATTTAATGGCACTTCATATCATTGTTTTGAAATTATTTTTATTATTTGACTCATAACCTTTTTTTCTCTGCTGTATTTTTATAAATAGTTTTGGCCCCTTCAGATACAACGTGCCAACAGCACCACTACCCTACCAAACTCATTATTTTCAAAGGCTTTTGCGCATCAGGCTGGTTTGTATCATACCACTTGGTGAGCTTTGTGAACTTTTTTGTGATGAACTTTGACTCTGTGCTGAATACCCGTGTGGCCAACAGAAAACAGGCATCCAGTCAAGCACAGAAAGCAAAATGGAGGAACAGTTGATGTTGTTTGTGTCATGACAGAAGTTTGTGTTCTTACAAACCATATCATGGAAAGATAATTCTGTTCAAGCAGGTGTGTCAGGTGTGTTTTAAGTAGCTTGTTGTAGGCAGACAATATGTAGCTTAGGTTTGTTGTGTGAAATAGACACAGGCCGCATAATCACTGTTGCATGTGTTAAAACCAAAACCTGTTTTTGCCCCCTTTGTTTCGTTGAAAGGAAACTCCTTTGTTATTGGAAAATGCAATATTATAATACATCGAGGCTTTTTAATGTAAGGGAACTCTTTTCTATGAGTGAGCTGCACTTGCTTCTTAGCAGGGGACAAATACAGATTTGTTACTGTCTGAAAGCTGAACAAGAAACAAACAACTGCACGTATGGTAAGTTTTAAAAAACTATTTTTCGCTTTGACATATTTAATGTTTCTTGCTCCCACAGTTTGTTGCTAGGGACTCCAACACAAAGGCTTGTGGTTAGTTTGTCTTAATCACATGGTTTGTATGTTGCTGTTGCGCAGGCATCCTATGTCGCTGGGAATGTTCAAGTCACACATCTGACCTTCTCTACACGGATCAGTGCAGCTCCTGCAGACTGTTTCACAGTTTCCGACGGAAGCAGGACTTTATAAATATCTCCTGCTGTTTCACTGTCAGCGAGACAGTTTGGACCCGAGCTGTTTCCACAGCAACGCGGTCCAAAGAAACTGCAAGTAGACGAATCTGCTGGATGATTTCTGAGCTGTGTTCTGTCACGAGTGTTGGTGACAGAAGAAGACAGTCTGTGTGAACGTATAGGAGCTGAAACAGGTTATGATGCAGACTTTGGAAATAAATAACATTAAAGTCTCTGACCTCCACAGCGTGGATGTGAAACTTCAGTGTAATCTAATCTGAGATCAGTACTTGCTGGCTTATGGTTATAAACAACAAACTTTGGTGAAAATAATGTGCTACTGTGTGGAGGAAGGAAGTTTTTCATGTTTGCCTCAGTACAGTGAGTTTTCAATGAGCAACATCTGGTGGACATGAGAGGAACTGCACCTCAGCCTCTGCTCTAAACACTCAGCTTGTTTATCTGAGCACAGGTCACCAGCTGCAGGTGCTGCAGGGTGAAGATGAGTTTCACACCTCAGTGTGAGTTACTTGCTCTTGGCAGCAGCTGGAGGTGAAACATAGGCTACGATGCTGGGCTCAGGAACGCTCTCCTCTCTGGCTTTGTCTTCAGGTTGAACCAGCCCCAGTGGATCAGCCCCAGACCTGTACCCATCACAATCAAGACTTTGCAGCTGTTCCAGAAGTCGTGCAGGCCCATGCCGCTGAGCTGGGAAACACAAACAGAGGGCTATTTGGGACTGTCCAACAGGCCAAAAATGTTAATTACGATAACAACATATCGATAATTATCAGGAAACATGCCAAATCATCATTTTATCAGGTTTAAAGGCTGATTTTTGCTCCTGAGTGAAAGTTAATGTGGTTTTAAACTTTTCTTTCTGGTCAGAATAAACACTTTATGCCAAACAGTGGATCACTTTACAAATCTGAGGCAGAACATTCAAAATTATATATAATATTATATTGTAACTAATATATGTATTCAACAAACATGCACAAGATAAATTAACCTTTTTTTAGTCCCTTTTCCTCAAAGAAATAAATACTTTAATTAAAATTAAGTGCTGAATTAAATCAAACATTTACTGAACATTTGTTATTTTGTTAATGAGAAAAATTATATTGCAATAATTATCATTATTGTTGTCCAGCCCTAGGTTAATTGGTTGATGGCGGCAGGTGATGTGAAGGAGAGAGTATAAAGTACATTTAATAACAATGAAATAACGCTTAAAATTTTCTTATTATATTAATTTAAAGTATTGAAACAAATGTAACACAAAAAAGGCAATTTTTCATTTTGGCATGTAAAAAAAAAAAGAATTCTTGGTTTGTGAATTTTTCATCTATGATTCTCCTTCTTGGCAGGTGAGCCAAACAACTGATATCTGATTCAGCATTTCAATACCAATCACAAGCCAAACTTTTCTCCGTTCTACATTTTTACAAACTGAATATCTTCCTGGTCACAGTCATTTGGACGAAAACAAAAGCATAACGAAAATGTCACCTTGACATGGACATTTTTCACTATTATCTGACATTTTATAGGAAATAATCAGCAGATTAATTGGTAATGAGAATAATCATTGGCTGTAGTTGTTGTATTGTGATATACTGACAGGTGTTTCTAATATTTTGTCCATCCCATTTGCATTGACTTATTTGGCTTTTATCCAAAGTGACTTACATTTCAGGAACAAGATACAAGCATCAATATCGTATGAGATCTACAAGTGACAATAGATGCTATTAAGAGTTAACAGTGTGTACCGCATCAAAGAGGTAAATACCCAGGGGAAGAATTAAGATAAGGTGACCAGATTTCTGAAATGAAAACCGGTTTTGGTTTGGTGGTCAGTCTGTCATTTCACTAGCAAGGACCACAATCAACGGGTATGATTAAATGATTTATTGAGTAACAAACAGAAGATGTATGAAGCTTGCAGTAGCTGAATAGACATTAGAAGCTACGATAGGGAAATCCGCCGTAGCACCTGGGCTTGACGTACCCCCTGTAAACCTATGGAGAGGAGGATGGAGATCAGGAGGCAGGACAGAGAAAGGGGTGGGAGGGAGGCAGGATACGAGGGCGAAGGGGAGGACTTAGAACGTGTGGGTATTTATGGAAATGCTGGAGATGATGCGCTTGATGTGTGGTCCCACTCCTGAAACTCTGATAATTAGCACCACTAAAAAATATAATGTTATTATACATGAAATAAAAAACGGGGACAATTTTGTCATCTGTCAAATATAACGAATGAATGAAATCAAGTCATTTCGAGGCACAAACTACCTTTCAGTCAATAAGTAGACGCTGCAATCATTTTCTGGCAAGTAGAATACTGCATTTTATGTGTGGTTTTGGCCATTTAAAGGTATTTTAAGAGGTAAACAGTAATAGGTGAACTATAATCTGTCAAAAATAATCTTCATGAAAATAATCAAGTCATTTTCAGGGCAGAAATAACCTATCAGTTAATAAGTAGAGGCTGCAATAGCAGCTTTCTGGTGAGTGGAATACTGCATTTTATGTGTTGTTTTGGCCATTTAAAGGCATTTTTGAGAGGTAAAAAGTACTAGCTGAGTTCTAATCTGTCAAATATAACTTCTGAATGAAATCAAGTCTTTTTGAGGCAAAATCTACCATTCAGTCAATAAGTAGAGGCTGCAATTACTTTCTAGCAAGTGGAATACTGCATTGCATGGGTTGTATTGGCCATTTATTTAATCTATCACTAAGGTATATTTAAGGTATTTTAACAGGTAAAAAGGACTGGATTAGTTGGTACACAGCAGGTAAAATAATGCAGAGTCATAAGGATAATTGCAAAAGAGATCATGTCTTTATTTTTTATATAACTCAGTGGTAAGTCGTGTTAATTATCGGCTACATTCCATTTTCCAAATATAAACAAGGATATTAGACATACGCCTACCAAAAACATAATCCATCAGCAGCAACAGGCTTCAGTTATTTCCTATAATCATGTAAATGTCTAGCCTAATTACGCTATAAACTGCAAACACTTATTTGGCCACAATTGTGATTATTCCGTTAAAAAGAAACGTTAATGTATCACAAACACATAGCTTTGCTATTACCACAGGCATAAAGTGATGTTTATTTGCACTTTATGTCTGTTTGACCCAGATAAAAGCAGCTGTAAAGAGACTGGGCTACATAGCTTCAATATGCTCCCTCAGTTTTCAGCAGATGATCACTTTTCAGCACGACACCTGTATATGTAGGTCTTTCTGTCCAATTAAAATCTGATTTCAGGTCTATTAACACCTTATACAGTCTGGTTAACACACAGTTAAAAACAGGGACATTTCCGGGGACAGCTCCAGACGGGGACAGGCCTCCAAAACCGGGGACTGTCCCTGGAAAACGGGGACGTCTGGTCACCCTAAATTAAGATTTAACGAAAAGTGCATCAACACAAAATAATTGTAAGTAGATCAAAGAAGAAGAGCACAGGAAGTGCATATTAGGTTTTATAAGAAGATGAGTTTTTATCACTGAGGGAAGACTAACAGAAACACCTGTATAATAAAACAACAGCTCAAACTAAAGTCTCTAAACTGATCCCACTAAATACAAACATTAAAACATTTATTTCTGCTGAAGTTTTAGCTAATGCCAGGTCTTCCTAATAAACTAGTAAGTAAGTGCTATATCACAATGTAAACACCTGTGAGCAAGGTAAATAATCATGGCAGTATAAAGTTAATGCTGTCAGCTGTCATTTAACAACGCTAAACAGGAACAGGTTCAACTAAACAATAATGTTAAATAACAACAGGCAGTTATCAAGCCTGCTATCAGTAAGCTAACGTTAGCATAGCTAGCAGACTGTAATAATAGGCTAATATTCGTAATTTAATTTAATTTAATGATTTAAAATTAATAGATTTATCACTGAGGTGAAAGGAACCATAATGACATTTAAATAAGTTACTTCCTCAAACACAAAAGAGGAGGGAGACTCAACAGGGATCATATTAAATAAGTTGAGCTACAGGAGAAACTCTATTATTTCTATTTTGAATTGTCACCTGCCATCTCATTTTTGTGTTTCCCTTTATATAATTAAAAACATTTCCACCTGACATGGAAAATGGAAAGGGGGGCCCAAAATAGGTTGAGAACCACTGTTTTAGTGTGATATCGTCCTTGACAAATAAAACAGTAACTATTTTTTCTTTTATTAATTATTTTTATAAACATTTACTCATCTTAATAAGACACTGTTTCTACTTTAATTCAAGTAGCTGTAAAGGAGCTTTGTTAATGTTTAATAAGTGCATAATAAAGGAGTTATTAGCCTTTATAAGGCATTAATATAAACCTACAAAAAAAGTATGAACAATGTGAAAAAGTTGAATTAATGTGAGGAAGTCCCAAAGATTAGAATGTTTTCTTTTAAATTTTTTTTTTTTAACTTGAATTACTTACTTACTCTTTACTTGAATTTTGAATGTCATGATATCATCAAAGGTATTGGACCTTTGATGATGAAATCTGGTCTGCAGGCTTGTGTATATAAGACCCAAGTGTTGGTTTCATCGCAGTATTTCTCAGAAGACCTCCTACTAACACGACAGCACTGGTAATAAAAAAGCTTGTGGCTAAAAAAATCATCAGTTATCCTCTGGCCTCCCTGGTAAAAATAATTCCCTCCCATCTTGGTCAACACCTGTTCGGTCACCTGCCCTCTGGTAGACGGTACAGGTGCATCAAGAGTCAGACAAACATACTTAAGAACAGTTTCTTTTCCGGGCAATCAGAACTCTTGAAAGATAAGTGAAGAACGGCATGAAGTTCCTGTCCTTTGAAACGGTTTCCGTCAATGACTTCCCGGGCAATCAGAACTCTTAATTCCAGTCTAAAACCGGAAACAAATACAAATAACATAGCTTAATATTGAACATAATTCCTAATTATCATGTCTGCAACTTTTCAATACATTAGATTAACTATTAGATTATTAATTAAATTGTCTCGAATACGGGAATTATATTACTATTTTGTAGGCCTATTTGTACGGTGGCCCTGAGAGGCCAAACACATTAAGACAACACAACACATTTAGATAACACAACACATTAAGACAACACAACAAATTAAGACAACGCAACACATTAAGGCGACATATTACCACAACACAACACATTAAGACAACACAACACATTTAGATAACACAACACATTAAGACAACACAACACATTTAGACAACACAACACATTTAGACAACACAACACATTTAGACAACACAACACATTTAGACAACACAACACATTTAGACAACACAACACATTAAGACAACACAACACATTTAGATAACACAACACATTAAGACAACACATTAAGACAACACAACACATTAAGACAACACAACACATTTAGACAACACAACACATTTAGACAACACAACACATTAAGACAACACAACACATTAAGACAACATATTACCACAACACAACACATTAAGACAACACAACACATTAAGACAACACAACACATTTAGACAACACAACACATTTAGACAACACAACACATTTAGACAACACAACACATTAAGACAACACAACACATTTAGATAACACAACACATTAAGACAACATATTACCACAACACAACACATTAAGACAACACAACACATTTAGATAACACAACACATTAAGACAACACAGCACATTAAGACAACACAGCACATTAAGACAACACAACACATTTAGACAACACAACACATTTAGACAACACAGCACATTACCACAACACAACACATTAAGACAACACAACACATTAAGGCAACATATTACCACAACACAACACATTAACACAATACAACACATTAAGACAACACAACACATTAAGGCAACATATTATCACAACACAACACATTAAGACAATAGAACACATTTAGATAACACAACACATTAAGACAACACAGCACATTTAGACAACACAACACATTAAGACAACACAACACATTTAGACAACACAGCACATTAAGACAACACAAAATTTTTAGACAACACAGCACATTAAGACAACACAACACATTAAGACAACACAACACATTAAGACAACGCAACACATTTAGACAACCCTACACATTTGTAACCTGTAACCTGAAGTACATAATGCCTTGTAATGACAGACTCCAGGACAGTAGGTGGCGGTATGCATCTAAACAAGGTGGTTGCGATCCGCCATAAAATCCAGAGAAGAAGAAGAAGCTCATTTTGGTTTGGTTCAACGGTTACTATCCTGGAACCGGGCTTCGTCCTCTTGGACCAAATGGTGTTTCCTCGCCCACAAAATCATAAACCCACATATGGCCAGTCCGTCCTCTCTCTCCACCTGCTTCGGCCTTCTCTTCATACAGAGCAAGAGCCACATTTTTACATCCAGTAAAGTTCGGTAGAACTACTTGCAACTAGGGATTTTATGTATCATAGCAACCAAAGCAGGAGGAAAAAACGCTGCGCCTCAAAAACACCAGAAGAGCAGCTGGCGTTTCAGCTGGCAAAAAACGCTTTGGTGGACACGGGCCCTAAGTGTTTTTCGGTCATTTTAACATTGACATTGCATGATGTGGATGTAATTAGCAGAGTTTCAGGAGTGGGACCACACATCAAGCACATCATCGCCAGCATTTCCATAAATACCCACACGTCCTAAGTCCTCCCCTTCGCCCTCGTATCCTGCATGGCTCTCGCATTCCGCAGACGAACCGAGACCAACCAAAATCACGTCGAGCAGACTACGCTAACATCCAATAACGAAAATTTTTACAAGCTACTTCCATCCATTTACCTCTTCGAGAAGTGTCAGCACATTGCTATCCCCATCGGACGCTGAATTATTCGGACAGACTCGAGACATCTTCCATGTTCACGTCAGCAGACCGAGCACCAGAAGCCGAATTCTCTCCACCGTCTCCACGCTTGAGGCCCTGCTTTCTACAATCCTAAAGTCGGCCAGGGAGCGGGTGAGTCCAGCCTTAACGCCATCCGCCTTCCACGGTCCACTTTCCTCAACAATCAGAAACATTGCACCCGAAGAATCCCCTGCCTCTCATCAAACAGCTGATCACAGCGTTTCCACGCGCCAGCGAGATCCCAGGTCACACAGTCTTCACGAACAATCAAGACACGAACTATAGCCACTCTTCAGAAAACCGTTATAAATGTAACAATTCCGATTTAGAGAACAGACAATATAGCAAACTTTTCAAGCTATCATTTCAGAGTGCCATGCATTCAGTTCCGTCAACACCAGCTCCTTTCCAGGTGGCGCATTACGCATGCCGTGACGTCAGCGCCACTGTTAAAGGGACAGTTCACATATTACCTCCATCTCAAGATAGCAGAGAAGTCTGTACCAAAGCAAAACAGGATGTAAACCAACACCAGAATTCCAAGCCTCCACCTCTCATCGGGGTTGACCGCACCAGCAGCCTACATCACACAGGACAACCACATCGAGTCGTCAGCACCCCGCCATCCAGCTCCTGAAGCTTCAGGTACCCAGCACTGGGATATGCCAGCACCCCAGCCGTCTACATCTACCAACCACAGCAGCAGGCTTCATTAGGGGCCTTCGGCACCGGGACACCAGTGCCACAGCTGGACACTTCCAGCAGCTACAGCAGCCAGTTCCATAGGGGGCCCCAGCACCAAGATGCTAGCGCCCAGTCGTACATCCCGGTGCCTCAGCAGGGGCATTAGGCACTGGGATGCCCACCGTCTGCTCCCATCAACCACTAACCTGACCGCACAAAATGGTCCATTACACAGAACCATCCGAAAAGTCATTGACGGAAACTGTTTCAAAGGACAGGAACTTCATGCCGTTCTTCGCTTATCTTTCAATAGCAATCTCCAGTTCTGTTATAACTGATGCTAGCAGCATACAAGCTTACTGCTCAAGTACAGTTGTTTCGAGTTCTTAATCATTACGAGCGAAGTCATTTCAATCTAACAGCTGTTTTGAGCTAACTTCAAGCTAACTAATAGTCGTTTCAAGCTAATTTCGAACTACAAGCCATTACGTCGAGCTAGCTAACAGCCGTCTCGCGCTTACTTCGAGCGATATAACAGCCGCGTCACGCTTACTTCGAGCGAGCTAACAGCTGCTTCGCGCTTAATTCGAGCGAGCTTACAGCCGTTTCGAGCTAATCTGAGCTAACAGCCGTTTCAAGTAAAGAGTCGTTACTTAGCTAAGTCGTTATCTAACCACATCATTTCAAGCAAACAGTTGTTTCGAGCCATAGTCATTTCATGCCATAGTTGTGTCGAGCTAACAATCGTCTTGACCCACAGTCATTTCCTAGCTTGGCCATTTTCCAACTAAGTCATTCCAAGCAGTCATCTTCTAGCTAATTTGGTTTAAGCTATAGTCATTTTCAAGTAAACATTCGTTTCTTCTTAAGTCTTTCAAGCTAACAGTCATTTCCTAGCTTTCGAGCAAAACTAGTTATGAGCTAATATTCATTTCGATCTAACATTCGTCTCCAGATAACAATAGTTTTGAGCGAACAGCGTTTCTAGCGAACAATCGTTTCAAGCTAATATCCAGCTAACAGTCATTTCCATTCATTTAAACCATGTCGTTCAGAGCCAGTGTTGTCTCAACGGATAGTCGTTTCGATCGAACAGCCGTTTCAAAGCAAAGTCATTCCAAACAAACCGCAATTTAAACTAAAGTTGTTTTGAACCAACGATCGTTTCAAATTAAAGGGCTCTGGCACCAGGATGCCGCTCACTCCCAATCATCACCAATCTGACTGCATCAGTCAGTTCGTTACATAGAACTATCCAATTTGTGGTTGGAAACAGTTTCGGGCTAGCTTAGTCGGGTCATTAGGCACCGGGATGCAAAAACCCCTTGCAGCCCACATCCATCAATCTCTGCAGGTCGCTCCAGTCTGGGATTCTGGCACCGGGATGCCAGAATCTCCAGCATCTCATCTTACCAGTCCAGCAACTACAGCTAGAAGCTCCGGCACCCAGTGTTCCTCCATAGCCCTAACAGAACCAAGTTATTTCCATTTCTAATTTTGGTCTTTCCTCTTAACCCATTACGCCACCATCAGCTAATCCTAATTCTTCATCTCCCGTTCTTCATCTCCATCTCCCGTTCTTCACTAGTTTACTCAAACACATTGTAAACTACATGATATCTTGTTCTTCCTATCATGCCTTTTCCTCACCAACCGCCAACTAAAAGATCCCTCGAAGGGCACATCTACCTGAAAGGGAGAACATCCACCCGGTTGAGGGAACTCACTCCGAAAAGTTGCGCCCACCTTCTCCATACACTAAAACGATTACATGGCCTTATTCTAGATTCGGTCCCCAAGTCAGAGGCACAGGTTTACCAAAAATCCACACCGCTCCCAAGCCACAGCTTGCTTCAGTAGTGTAACCAGGGCCCACTCGACCACGCAACCCTAACATGCCCCCCAAGCGGTTCCCGGTCTCATTCTAACCCATTGCCGCCGCTCCAAGCTCTCTGGTTTCTCCAACCTCCGGGTTCCAATGTCTGCACAGAAACAGCAGGTCTTCCCAAGACCCTAGATTTCTAGGATTCACTCTCGACACAATCCATCTCACACATTAATCTGGATTGAAAGCCCATGCAATCAGCATTCAATCACCAATTCCTCCTCGCTTTGGCTTAACCTTCGCCAACGGGACCGGTTCAACTTTTCACAAACAACCGTGACACCCCAAGATACCAATCGTACACCACCGCCACATATTCTGCAGGTTTTTGGGGGTTCTACAAAGAAGACTAATTGCAGGAAAATGGTCCCCGAAACTCTACTACCAACAGCATAACCCTCTCTCGGGTTACAGGCTTGCTTCGAAGAACTCAGCCACCGTCACAACAAGCACAACACGACCTCCTCGTCATTCAATCTCGTCACCACTTCTTATTTCACCAACACGCCCACAGTGGCAACAAAACACACTCCACTGTCAAGTCCATCTTAGCGGAAGCACTGGCTTCCAAACGCATTCCCAGAAAACCCAACTTCTTAGAGGCACTCAACGTCAAGAGACATTTTAAGACCCCGGCAGCCTTCTTCTTACAGCTGGTCTGCATCTGCGCCAGTTACAGCATCCCTCACTTGACTTGAACCTTAGCCGTTACGTCCACGCTCACTCTCTTCGGTTTCATTTCACTGCATCTCATGCCTGCAATTGAGTCATTCCTCAAACAACACCACTTTCTACCAAAGCGATCCGAAGTCCAGTCAATCGGGCCAGCTTACTTTCATCTTTTCTTCAAAGTCCAGTCATCTCTGAACCCTCTAAGACCCTTGTGAACTAGGGAAATCCGGCGCACAACCATGCGAGATCATCTGAGACCAGTCTAGTAGCTACTCAATTCTGGTTCTACCAGCAGCTCCGCCAAAGGTACTCTTTCACAAGGTATTCTCCCATCCATTACTTCGGTCACTCCTCCAGGATCTGAGCTGACATTAAGGCTACCGCGGAGTCATTCCCGAGCATCCGATACAGATCATGCGCACCGGTCTTATAAAGCATACCACCACTACACTAAGATCTCAAGATCCCAGATCACCCAATGTTCTCTCAAATAACTGGAAGCTTTTGATGGTCCGTCGTGCCCGGGTGGTACGGCGGATTTCCCTATCGTAGCTTCCCCACAAAGCTTTCTAATCAGTCTATTCAGCTACTGAAAGCTTCATACATCTTCTGTTCGTTACTCAATAAATCATTTAATCATACCTGTTGATTGTGGTCCTTGCTAGTGAATATTGTGTTAGTGATTCAATTCAATTCAGTTTTATTTATATAGCGCCAAATCACAACAACAGTTATCTCACAGCGCTTTTCATAAAAGAGCAGGTCTAGACCGTACTCTATGATGCTATTTACAGAAGCCCAACAGTTCCCACCAAGAGCAAGCACTAGGCGACAGAGGCAAGGAAAAACTTCCTTTTAAGAGGCAGAAACCTCGAGCAGAACCATGGCTCAGGGTGGGCGGCCATCTGCCTTGACCGGTTGGGGTGAAGGAGAGAGAGGGAGAGAGAGAGAGGGAGAGAGAGAGAGAGAGAGAGCAGGAGAGGAACAGAGAGACAAAGAGAGGGATGTAAGGAGAGAGAGAGGAGAGGGAGGCAGCCTACACAATATACACACAGAGGTACAGACAGTAAAGGTGATGTTGCTATAGACTAAATGAAAAATGGTACAGATATTTATAGTAGTGTAATGGTAACAGTCGTAATGTTAATGATTATAAAAACAATAATAACAATAAGACTAGCAACAATAGTCGTTGCAGCAGAGGGTGTCGAGCAGGAACACGGGGGCAGCAGGTGACCCACAGCCACAGATCCAGACTCCACAGCTCCAGAGCCAGAAAACCTGCAGGAAGTGATAGGAGGAGAGAGGAGAGGGACAAGAAAAACACAAAACTACCAGAAAGGGGAGAAGTTGTGTTAGTAACATGCAATAATGGGATGAGGTTGCATACAGAGGGACTATAAGCTTTATCAAAGAGGAAAGTCTTAAGCCTACTCTTAAATGTGGAGATGGTGTCTGCCTCCTGAACCCAAACTGGAACCTGGTTCCACAGGAGAGGAGCTTGACAGCTGAACGCTCTGGCTCCAAGTCTACTTTTGGAGACTCTAGGAACCACAAGTAACCCTGCACTCTGGGAGCGCAGTGCTCTGGTGGGGTAGTAAGGTACTATGAGCTCTTTAAGATAAGATGGTGCCTGACCATTAAGAGCTTTGTAGGTAAGAAGAATGATTTTAAATCTTATTCTGGATTTTACTGGAAGCCAATGCAAAGAAGCTAAAACAGGAGAAATGTGATCTCTTTTCCTGGTTCCTGTCAGAACATGTGCTGCAGCATTCTGGATCAGTTGAAGAGTCTTAACGGACTTTTTCGAGCAGCCTGATAATAAAGAATTGCAGTAATCCAGCCTAGAAGTAACAAATGCATGGACTAGTTTTTCTACATCATTTTTCGACAGGATGTTCCTGATTTTCGCAATATTACGTAGGTGATAAAAGGCGGTCCTTGAAATTTGCTTAATGTGAGACTTAAACGACATGTCCTGATCAAAGATAACTCCAAGATTCCTCACAGTGGTGCTGGAGGCCAGGGCGATGCCATCAAGGGAAACTATATCTTTAGATAATGCGTCACGGAGGTGCTTAGGCCCCAGAACAATAACTTCAGTTTTATCTGAGTTTAACATTACAAGGTGATATTAACTATTGCAGATGTCTGTTAACCTGGTGTTAGCCTTTTGCTAATTTAACTGTTTTCACATGTTGTCAAAAACAGTGATTTCTGAGCTTGCATGTGCTTTGTCTGCCAATTAAAATATCTTGACAAAATAAATTGCTGTGTGCTATATTAGCTGGCTAGAGTTACTTTCAAAACAAGTAACGTGCAAAAATAAAAATTAAATGTACACCAACTCTCTCTGTAAAGATAGAACGGGCTACATAACATGAAGCCCCCTGGTATTTTTCAGATAAAAATGTATGGTCCTTTCTGTGGCATTACATTGGAGAACTGTTCCTGTGGGCAAGATATAAGCTTTATATTCGATGCTGCTTCAACAGTTCAACAAAAGTTGACAGCCCCCCTAACCCTAATCACAACCATCAGAATGTTAGTACCTAAACCTAAGTCACTGACTTTATGCATGCCGACCGGCTATGTGCTAACAGATAGGGTTAGCCTCCCGTGTGTTGCTGCAACGTAGCAAATGGGGGCGTTTCATATGGACGCTGAAGGGTACCTTTAGCGTAAAATCCTTACACTTTGTCACGCTGTCTGAAAGCGGCAGTTATGACGCATTGAGATGAGAATGTGTTGGGTGTGGGGGACAGAGAGCAGGCCCTTGTCGGTGGACTGCAGGTTCCATGAAGGGGAGTAGGGGTGGAGAAGGTCCAGTAATTACTGGGGGGCAGTGGCATGGAGAGATTTATAGGTGAGGAGTAGGATTTTGTAGATGATGCAGAATTTGACCGGGAGCCAGTGAAGCTGAGTGAGGATTGGGGTGATGTGCTGCCACGACCTAGTGTGTGTGAGAACCCTGGCAGCCGAGTTCTGGACATATTGTAGCCTGTCCAGGACCTTGCTGGGTACCCCATACAGGACACCATTACAGTAGTCCAGGCGGGAGGTGATGAACGCATGGATGAGAGACTATGCCAGAGTCTGAGAGTGATGGTCGAAGTCTGGAGATGTTTTTGAGGTGGTAGAAAGCAGATTTGGTAATGAGTTTGACATGTGACTGGAAGGAAAGGGTGGAGTCCAAGATGACACCAAGGTTGTGGACTTCTTGGGATGGAGAGATGGAGCAACCATCCACTTTGAGGAGTAGATCACTTACCCTCAGGAGCAGAGGCTTGGGAGCCACTACCATTAGCTCCGTTTTGCTGCTGTTTAAATTGAGTAGATTGGATGACATCCAGGCTTTTATTTCAGTCAGACAGTTAACAAGTTACAGAGGGGGAAGCTGAGTGGATGGTTTGGTGCTGATATAACGCTGTGTGTCATCAGCATAACAGTGGAAACTGAGACCATGGTGACATATTATCTGGCAGAGGGGGAGCATGTAAATGGCGAAAAGGAGGGGTCCAAGCACTGAGCCTTGAGGCACACCTTGTTTGACTGGGGCCAGGGGAAAGCTGGAGTCTCTAAAGATGACGAACTGTTCCCTATTGGAGAGATATGACTGAAACCAGGAGAGTGCTGAACCAGTGAGGCCAACACATTCAGATAGATGGTTGAGAAGGATGGTATGGGACACTGTGTCAAAGGCTGCAGAGAGATCTAGAAGAATGAGGATGCTGATATGTCCATAATCAGCGGCGATGAGGAGGTCATTAGTGATTCTGATGAGGACTGTCTCAGTGCTGTGGTGTGCTGCGCTTTGAAGCCAGATTGAAGGGGTTCATAGAGATCGTAGTGGGACATGTGTTGATGAAGTTGGGCGGCAACTGCTCTTACCAGGATTTTGCTCAGGAAGGTGTAGTGTACAAACAGTGAGGATTTGTGCATTTTATATCAAATAATTTGGACTACTCCAAATTCTTTCTCTCTTCCTGGCAGAAAGAAAAGGAGGGTTTGGTATATTAACCCTCAACAGACAGCTGAAGCGACCCAAAGGAAGAGGTGAAAGCTTGCTTTCCCTTAGTGCTATATCTGGGCAGTTGATCGTAAAACTGGCCACGTCTGATGCCGCAGCCAGATAACCCTCAGTGCCAACACGTTGTGACAATCTGTTCAGACACCACCCTTGCAAGGACCGCCGATACCGCCCACTCGCTCTGATTCGCTTCGCACTACAGCCACAGCGGAATCCGCCCCGGGGATAAAAGAACGAAAGAGGAAGTGGATCAACGGGGGAAAAAAAGCAGTGATTAGAGCGCGATTGCGGCGGAGTGACAAAGACTCTTTTTCTAGTGAGTAAATGTGTTTAAAAAACACGGTAGTATAATCCCTTGACGAATCGTTTATCATCTACACAAGCGTCGGCCTCGATACTGTTTAGCTCATCCCAAATCATCGCCTCCGCTGCAGAAACAATTCAACTATTTACCGGCCTTCTACAAATGCCCAAAACGCCATAACCAAATGCCCAAACCAGGATCTTTTTGCCAGTAGACCGCCAGGTCGTAAGTCAGCCAAAGCATTTTTTTTTCTCCCTCTTTGTTGCCCAGCTGGTTTCTTTTTGTGTGTGTCACTCAAACCTAATTTTGTGATTAACTGAGTTATTGATTTTTTCTGGAAGATTGGAATGAATTTACGTTTTTGCTTTCAATGAACTGAAAAGACAATACTTTTGCTTTTGTGGATTAATGGGAAAGAGTCTATTTTGTGTTTGCTTACCCTGAGAGGACAATAATTTTGTGTTTTTTGTTTGTGTGCATATTATTTCAATACAAGCTGGTTTTGTTGTGCTTAAAAGAAAAAAACTCCTGAGTGTGGTTTTCATTATACTGTTGGGATCATTTTCACGTAGGGGGGTCCATATTTTGATATATGGGTCCCTTGTGACATTTGATAAAAACAAATAAAACCCTTAGTATCTCATGTCAGGAGAAAGACCTGACTGGCACCCCAGATATAAATATATTATGAACCAAACTGTCACAACGTTCCCATCTCAATGTGTCATAACTGACGCTTTCAGCCAGCGTGACAAAGCGTAAGGATTTTACGCTAAAGGTACCCTTCAGCTTCCGTATGAAACGGCCCCGTTTCCTATATTGCAGCAACACAAGGCAGGCTAATTGTGAGGCAGATGTGCGCAGCTGTAGGGTTAGCCGGTCGACATGCATACATTCAGTGACTTAGGTTAGTGCTACCTAGCTAGCTAGCTAGACGCCCTGGGGCTAGCTAGATGCCCCAGGGCGTGTCAAATACCTACACTTTGTCACTCTTTCTCAAATCGTCGGTATATGACGCCCTGAGATGAGAACGGGCTGTCGGTGCCTGACTGTTAAAATGACAGAAACACTTTGAGATTAGCTGTCTCCTGAACAGCCTATAGGAACTCTTCATAAGAGAGGGCAGGAAACCCTCAACTGCCCCCCACACACGTAACCATGGCAACTGACCTCCCTCTTTGTTTGAATACCTCACATCAAAGGATTTTCTCCTTTTCACAGCCAGATATAAATTTGGGAGGAACTCCAGGACACAGGAGGGCAGCCCTGAACTCCTTTGTCTAAACAAAAGACTACTGTCTCCTCAAAACTGAAAGCATTACCTTGTTTAATTAAATCTTTTAGTTACTTGACTAGGTCTCTCCACTCCATTTGAGTAGTTATGTTACCATGTTGGTGTTATTTGTTGTTGAAAAGAATCTAAACAAGTTAATTTTACAGTGTTTAATTTTCAGCAAGGATCTCTGACCTTTATTCATTCTATGTTGTAATCAATGCTTTGTTCACAACACTTTGTCATAAATGTCATCCTATACCCGATTCATTTTCCAGCTCTGATTAACTTTTAATATGTCTAAAGAAAGACGGTCTCTCGGGAAACCGGAAACTAGCCCTCCCGCAGGGGAACATAGGACTGCCCTCTGGGAACCACGCCCCAACAGACAAAAGCAGCGACCCACGCTGTCTCTGGCCCTCTCTTGTTCCTGGCTCTCCAACTGCGCTTCGGCACGGGCCCAGCATGTTCCCCTTTCCCGGCGACGCCCCAATGAACTTCGAAGGCCCTTTGTTCGTTTTCAAGCCACACCCGCGAAGCGCCGCGACAACGTTTTTTCCCTCGTTTCCAGCAACTTTACTTGCTTTTTCTTTCATTTTCTATAGTTTGTTAAAAGTTATCAGACCATAAGTTACACAATTTTAATTCAAGAACGACAAAGTGTCTTTTTTTTTTAAGCTTTATCCGTCGAGCTAACTTACACTGATCCCCGACGCCTGGGTCAGCCACGTGGGCCGCCAGCAGTGACAAAGGACGACCAAACCTCTGATCCGGGCCTGGATTTGAAAAGGCCCCCACTGCGAGTTTCTTCAATAAGCCGACAAAAGACGGACCTCCAGAGCAATTTCCTGGCAGAGAAAGCGACGGCTTTAAGCTGTCCTAACCGAGAACGCACAGAACTCAGCCAGTGTGAGGCCGTTTACCAGCAACCCAGCTGGGAGAAGCAACAAGCAGTAAGACCAAAACCCTGCATTCTGTGACAGTGATGTCCAATAGTCTGTTAATCCATTATCTTTAGTCCTTAAACTCTAGATAAATTTAATCGAGTTAGTATCATCTAACTACTTTCATTAGTTCTCTTTCGCCGTATGAGTCAAATCCTCCCCAAAATAGAACCCCACATTCTCATTGTTCAGCCATTGTTTACTTCTTGGATGTATATTTAACCACATTTTTATATTCACCTTAATTAGTTAATAAATTTCACTGTAATCAAAGGAATTGTGTGTGTATTGCCTGTCTCCAAGTTCCTGCCACGAGAATTTACCCCTTCGATATGAGACTGACTGATTGATTTAGGATAATATTTATTATTATTCAATGATTATTAACTAACTGATCACTAGTGAATAATTGTATAATTATTAAACGCTCTAGACTCTAAACTTATTAGATCAAATGTAGTCATGCTACAAAGGGAAGGTTGGAGATCGGAAGGTAGTTGTTGAGGTCATCCAGGTCCAAACTGGGAGAATAGGAGTAACGGCAGCTGTTTTGAAGCAGGAGGGTACCAAGCCAGATACCAGAAAGTGTTTATGATGTCCACCATGATGGGGCAGAGGGTAGAGGGGCATGCCTTGACCAAGATAGTAGGCATTGGGTCCAGTGAACAAGTGGAGATCTTTGTTCTGGTAACCGACTTGAAGGAAGAAGGAGGAGAGGCAGTGCTGTGGTAAGTGTGCAGTGGAGGGGGGGCACCATCATGAGGGTGAGTTGTGGGTAGAGGGTCAGGAGTAGGAGGCAGCATTTGTTGATGGATAGAGTCCACTTTTTCCTGAAAGAAATCCAGGAATTTGGAGCAGAAGTTAGGATTGTCAAAGGGGCAGGGGGGGGCAGAGCATCAGAGGGCATCATGAGGGCAGAGCAGCCGGCTTATGGTGGAGAAGAGCAAGTGTTGAGAAGTGTTTTGGCCTTGGAGAGACCTCACATGGTCTTTGAAGGCCTCTAGGTGGACAGTGAGGCCAGATTTTTTATGAAGCCTCTCCAGCTGGCGACCAGCGTTAACCAGGGGGCAGGACGGGAAAAAGAGACGGTCCGGGTCTTGAGGGGAGCAAAAGAGTCCAGGCTGAGAGACAAAGCTGTATTATAGTGGGCGACTAGGCCATTCACCCCTGGGTCCGGGGGTTCTGAGGCCAGGTGGGTCCCAACAGTGCTGGCTAGGGATGATGCATTAACAGACTTGATGTTTCTGAATGTGATGGTGCATTTGAGTTGTTGCCTGGGCAGAAGTACTGGAACATAAAAAAGGATGGCACTGTGGTCAGATACAGCTAGGTCGATGCATTGCAGCTGGGAGGGAGTATTACCAGTGGAGCACACCAGATTCAGTGTGTGACCTTTGGTGTGAGTGGGACCATTGACGTGGGTCCACATGGATATTGAAGTCCCCGAGCAGGAGTGTGGATGGAGACATGGAGCAGATGGAGATAAGTAGCTCTGATAGCTCGGCCATGAAGATGTTTTTGGGGGGTGATAAAGACCACTTGGAGATGTGCAGACCCAGCCAATGTGAAATGAAGACACTCAAATGAGGTGACAGGCACTAGAAGTTCTTTCGCTGGGATATCAGCGCGATGGATAACGGCCAGACCACCACCATGGCCTGTAGAGTGAGGCTTCTGTATGTACACATAGCCTGGTGGGGTGGCTTGGTTGAGTGTCATAAAATCCTGCTGATTTTGCCAAGTTTCTGTTAAGCAAAGAAAATCCATTTTCCTGTCAGTAACGATGTCATGTTCAGTGCTTTATTATTTAGGGAGCGAGTGTTCAATAACATGAACATTGCAGGCCTGTTAGTAGATGCTGAGGCGGGCAGTGGAGCAACATCAACACAGTCCAGGGGCCTCAGATTGACAGAACGCATGTGTGGTTTGTTGTGATGACGTCATCTCACTGCAACAGAGCGTCTTTCCAACAGAACAGTGGGAATAGCATGGTCCACGAAAACAAACTTACGTCGGGAGCCCCTATGTACATAGTGGGGGCGACGCAGGAGCTTGAGAGATTTGATGGCATCAAGACAATTTGGTATGATGTGACAGAAGAGGTTCAGGAGCTCTGGGGAGGAGTATTTAATTAGCGACATGATGGTATGAGGAAGCACCAACTATCTTAGCAAACGAAGACAGGGCCCGGAGAGGATGCATCCAACGTTCAACCACATCAATAGCGTTGCAGTGATTAAGAGGCAGAATGGTCGATAATCCAGGTTTCGTTGCAGAGAGTTATCCAGTTGGTGGTACCGGAAAAGATAATCCCAGATTGTTTGTCTGTGGTGGATCACTAGCTGGGGCAGACACCTGACGGCTAGCCGGCATGGGTGAGTAACGTTAGGCTACAGAGCCGCAGTTGTACCGGGCAACAGTTGGCAATACAGATATTTGCAGATCCAAAAACACACCCTATCCTAGTTGTCTGGACATTAAACTCAAAGAAGCTTAGTGACTCAGGTTTTGTGAAAAACGGCGATTTGTGAAGTGGCGACACTCGCCAGCGTCCCTACTTGCCTGTAGACAAAGGAATAAAATACAAGAAAAGCCATAGAAGATTTTACATTTAAGTTGTTGAAGAGCTCAAAACTATGTCAATATTTGGCAATTAATTGTCTTCTGATCGATTAATCCGCTATAACTAATTACACTGATTTAACAGAACAAATAAAATACATAAAGCTTCTGGGTGTTTCTTGATTTAAACAAACTAAGGTTTCAGTGTCATATGTCAGTCTCTTATTCATGTTTTACAAATGCTTTAACCTGAGCCAGGGCCAGGACATGATAGCATCATATTACATCCACACAGGGTCAGTAGTATACAGCTGGAGAAACTAAAGTCCGGAAATGTTTTTTAGTGACATGTAATTGTCAACAGCAGTTGTTCAGTTGACTGGTGGAACCAGCCCATTCTGTTGCTCCATGTCCACAAAATGCATTTCCAGATTACCATCACCACACCAACTGCGCTGGGCTGGCAGAATGTCATCAAACTGGTGTAGGGCATCCTAGGACACTGGGAATCCACACTCCTGTCCACCAAAGGGGAGTCATAAATCAAAACCTGATGAGTAAAGTAATTACAAATGGATCATGTAACCCGCCGGAGGTAGCTAAATAAGTAACTAAACTAAAACTCCTGTAAGTCAATTCTATAACTGAAAAAATTGTAATCAAAGACCTGGATTTATAATGACAAATCAGCAAAAGGCTGACAGCAGCTTGTTCAGTAAAATATGGTCATCATATTAGCTTCTAACACAAGGCACTTTTTATTTTTATTTAGATTTGAACTTTTTTTGTTGTTTGAAATAATGATTTCAGTCTTAAATGATCTTATTATACTGGGCCACTATAACAATGGTGTACACAAAATAACTTAAAACAACGCAGAATACATTTGAAAAGTGTGGATTTACATTAGTCACATTGTCAAGTATTACTTGATAACATTACATCTTTAATATATGGCAATGTCAAAATGATTTTTATCATGAAAACCTGCTGTCAACTCATGCAGTTCCAACCTGTGAGTAACACCCACACCGAAGGGCCATACATCTATGAATGTATCTGTCACGATCGCGTGTGGAGGCAGGTTGGAGGACCCAAACGCAGGACACAGAGTGGAGCAGGTATAGTTCAACAAGGGGTTTTAATAAACAAACAAAAGCGAGCACACTTACAGGTCAGTGGCTGAATAACAGAAATCCAAAATCCAAAAGTACAGGGAGACGAGACGAGACGAGACGAGACAAGCAAGGCTGGTTACAGGCAGAGAGTACACACACGACAGACTGGGGGGTAACATGAACAATGACCGGACAAGGACAAGACAGAAACACCAGGTATATATACACAGGGACTAACGAGCAGGGCGGGAGCAACACAGGTGACAGACATGAGACTAACGAGGCAGAGAGAGAGCAGAGGAAAACAGAGAGACTAGACATGACAAGCAGACTATATAACAGATACTGGACACTAGACAGGACAGAACCCAAAACTCAACATACTAAGCTCAAAAGTGCAACACAATAGATGGCCAACCGGCAGAGCGTGACAGTACCCCCCCCCGACGAGCGTCTCCAGACGGTCAACAAAACCCAAAACAGCACAAAAACAAGGCACAAGCCGGCCCAGGGTGGGCGGAGGGAGGACAGGAGGAGGGCATGTCGAGCCAGGGTGGGCGGAGGGAGGACAGGAGGAGGGCCAGACCAGAAACTCTCAGGTGGGTGGCCAGAGGGCAAGGCAAGGGGAGGTTCGGGAGGTTGCACAAGCAGGCCAAGGGGACAAAACAGTCCGGGGGAACCACCCAACAGGCAGATCATGCCCAGGAAACAGGGCAGGTAAGGCACTTGGCCTAACATGCAGGGCAGGGCAGGGGGGCAGAACAGTTCAGGAGGCCGTCCCGGAGGGCGACCCAGGAGGCCGACCCAGGAGGCCGTGCAGACCAAAGGGATCACGGAGTTCAGGAGGTCGTCCCGGGGGATGACCAGACAGGCCGAGCAAATCAGGGGGAAAACACAGTTCAGGAGGCCGTCCCGGAGGACGTCCCAGGAGGCCGTGCAGACCAAAGGGATCACGGAGTTCAGGAGGTCGTCCCGGGAGATGACCCGACAGGTCAAGCAAATCAGGGGGAAAACACAGTTCAGGAGGCCGTCCCGGAGGTCGACTGAGTAGACCAGGAGAGCAAAACAGTTCAGGTGGGCGTCCCATGGGATGACCCATGAGGCCGGGCAGAACCGGGGGCCACAGAGTTCGGGAGGCCGCGCCGGAGGTCGACTCAACAGGCCGGGCAGAACAGGGGGGCCACAGAGTTCGGGAGGCCGCGCCGGAGGTCGACTCAACAGGCCGGGCAGAACAGGGGGGCCACAGAGTTCGGGAGGCCGCGCCGGAGGTCGACTCAACAGGCCGGGCAGAACAGGGGGGCCACAGAGTTCGGGAGGCCGCGCCGGAGGTCGACTCAACAGGCCGGGCAGAACAGGGGGGCAGGACGGCCAACAGTGAGGCAGCAAACCCACTGGGGCCGAGCAGGAGGCCGACGGCAAGACCTCTTCGGAGGTCGGCACCCAAAGCTTGGGTGCTCTGGAGGCACAGCTGGGCTGAGGACCACCGGCGAGACAGCTGGGCTGAGGACCACCGGCGAGACAGCTGGGCTGAGGACCATGGACCGGACACGAGGAGCTGGAGTCGGCCCGACCACCGACTGGGTAGCAGGGCTGGGGACCATGGACTGGACAGCTGGGCTGGAGGCCATGGACTGGACACGAGGAGCTGGAGTCGGTCTGGCCATGGACCGGACACAAGGAGCTGGAGTCGGTCTGGCCAGGGACTGGACAGCTGGGCTGGGAACCATGGACCGGACACGAGGAGCTGGAGTCGGCCTGACCACCGACTGAGCACTAGGAACAGGAGTCGGCTGGGCCACTGGCGAAGCTGGTGCCGGTCGGTTCACCGACGGAGCACTGGGAACAGGAATCGGCTGGGCCACCAACGAAGCTGGTGTTGGTCGGACCACCGACGAGGGAACAGGAGTCAGCTGGGCCACCGGCGAAGCAGGTGCCGGTCGGACCACCGACGGAGCACGAGGAATGGGAGTCAGCTGGGCCACCGGCGAAGCAGGTGCCGGTCGGACCACCGACGGAGCACGAGGAATGGGAGTCGGCTGGGTCACCAACGAAGCTGGTGTTGGTCGGACCTTCGATGAGGGACCAGTAACATGTGTCGGTAGGACCACCGAGTGAGACCTGGGAGCAGGAGTAGGCCAGGGAACAGGCAGGCGGCTAGCTGCGCTAGCAGGCCGGGGATCAGGCAGGTGGGCAGGCAGGCTGCTAGCAGCGCTAGCAGGCCAGGGATCAGGCAGGTGGGCAGGCAGGCTGCTAGCAGCGCTAGCAGGCCAGGGATCACGCTGGTTGCAGACGGGTCGCTGCTGGTGACCTGGTCGCCTCCGATGACCACCACGGGAACCCGAAAAGATGGCCAGGCGACTTCCCTCGAAGGAGGACTCGGGGGGAAGCCTAGCCTCCAGGCTATCAGGCCATAGGCTAGCTGCCCGTGCTGCCTCTGACTCCCTGGCCTTCTTGGTCAGGTAGGCCAGGAGAGTCATAGTCCCTGAGTCCTTGGTAGGTAGGGCAGGCAGGCGGACGGACAGGCTAGGCGGAGGACACACGACAGACTGGGGGGTAACATGAACAATGACCGGACAAGGACAAGACAGAAACACCAGGTATATATACACAGGGACTAACGAGCAGGGCGGGAGCAACACAGGTGACAGACATGAGACTAACGAGGCAGAGAGAGAGCAGAGGAAAACAGAGAGACTAGACATGACAAGCAGACTATATAACAGATACTGGACACTAGACAGGACAGAACCCAAAACTCAACATACTAAGCTCAAAAGTGCAACACAATAGATGGCCAACCGGCAGAGCGTGACAGTATCTTGTTGATTAAAAGAAATCCTGCCCAATATAAACCTGTGAGGCAGGTGGTACATGGCTTGTGGTTTGCCCGATGGACATTGAGATTAACGAACAGGTCGTATGGTGTGGTTGTTCCAAAGTTGTCTGTACTCATCAAGCTCTTTATGCAAGACACCCAAGAAGACATACCGTAACAGGCACTTGTGCTCATAGCTGCTGTTAAAAAGGTGCCTCTCTCTCAGGTCACTGAAGACATCAATCCAGAACTGAGTCCTAATGGTGGAATTACAACATACACAATGTTTTACCACAGTGCTGAAAAGATTTCAATTCATTTCAATTTTATTTATATAGCGCCAAATCACAACAGTTATCTCACAGCGCTTTTCATAAAGAGCAGGTCTAGACCATACTCTGTGATGTTATTTACAGAAGACCAACAATATATAATACATATATAACAATATAGTACTTTTTAAAATACATTTTGTAATAAAATTTTGTATTTTTGTGTTTAAAAAAAAATAAATCTTTTACCCCCTTAACCAAAAAACCCCTCCAGAAACCTAGTAAAAATCCTGCAAGCCTGGTTTAAGTAAGTCACTTGCCTCCCTTCTAGTTTCTTCAACAATCATGTTTATATTATTATTTTCTGATATCTGCAAAAACAATCGCACAAAACATCCAAGTGATCGAATCAAATGAAAAAATGTTGCCTACAGGACAGGTTCATGATTTTTCTGTCTGTGGAGACAAAGAATATTCAGCTGCCAATATGAATATTATAACAGCTTTTAATTCCTGTCTAATATTGCCCATTAAGAGCACTTTTGCACTGCATGGTTCAAGTGATCCAATTCTGACTTTTGAAGAAAAGAATATATCCTATTTTTCCTTTTTTAGAAACATCACTGATGTAGACATGTGATTGCTTCTTTATTAAAATGTTTGTTTCACTTTCTAGTGCTTCTACTCTTTTATAATATGCATGGTTTACACAGCTGAAGACCTCTGATACATGAAAACACAAAAAAACAACACAGGACTGACTACATAGCAGCATATACTGTATGTTCTTGGAATGGACCTTAAAAGTCCTGTACCTTTGCTTTCTGAAGAAAGACCACCAACTCTCGATTCTTTGATTTACAGTTGATGAACCATACATGCGACTGAGGGCTCCTGCAAAGTCATCTGTGTGTTGCGATCTTAATGCACAGTGAATGGCTGCCATTATGCCATTTTCATTTCCACAGTCTGTGCGAAGGCGGGCCGGAAGTTGTCCAAATTCTGATATACACTGCATATAATGCTGTGCAATGAGTCCTGGGTTGTTGTTAGTGCTGCCACTCCTGAGCCACATAACTTTCCTTGAAAAGCAATCGATGCAGCCACTGATGGCATTTACTGAAGGGTTTCAGTTTATCATACCCATCGGCATGCCACATTTGGTTTGGTCCAGCTGTGACGTATCCTCTTCGAACAAACCTGTGTCTTGAGCAAAGTTGAACTCCAAATGGATCCAGTCTGGAAATAGTCTGTCTTACATCATTTCTTTTGCTGCAATGTCTGCCACATAGCTTTGTAACCCAACAGCTTACCTGAGCCTCTCAGTTCATGTGCAACAGTTGCTTGCACAGTGGTGATGGGAGTGTAGTTTGCCCTCCTAGTTAGTCCTGCTTTCTTTAGCCTCCTCTTTAAGGTTCTCAGACCCAGAAAAATGTTGTGCTTTTTTTTCAAGAAAATCAAGGATCACCTCAAAGGTGTGGCCCTCTGAGAAATACTTATGGATGAGGCCTGTGACTTTATCTGATGCTGGTCCTGAAAAGAAAAGACAATTAGAGAGATAAGAATAATAAAAATGTATCAGTAGTAAGTATTTAATCTCCTCAATGTGTGAATTGTGCATTGCAAATCCAGGCACAATAACAAAAATATAACTTGGGAAAGATAACACAGTACTAACCATGTAAAGCATTAAAATGTTCTTTTTGCCTTTTAGTGCCTGTATCTGTGCATGCATGCATCAAAATTGCTCAACTCTTTCTAATTATTATTAGAATTGTTATTATTGTAAGCTCACATTGTGTTTATAAAGTCATCCACTCATAGCTCAAATGGTTCTGCCCAGGCAAAAACAGTCTGGAGCTGAAATATATAAAATTAGCTCTTGTCTTAGAAGTGTCCTTCTCCCATCTCAGTGCAGCCAGCACTAGTCAACAAAATAAAATACAAAAATCCTTTGAGCTTTGAGTGGAAAACACAAAGCACTCGTTGTTGTTTTGTTTCCTGTGATTCACTTTGGTTGTAGCAGTTTTTGTACTTGTTATTTATGTATTTGACATCAACCCTGTTCAGCACTTTGGTCAACTGTTGTTGTTTATAAATGTGCTATAGAAATAAAATTGACATTGACTTGCAAGAATGTATTCGTCTGGACTTTTAGAATACCATTAAACTTGGGACGCCCCCTTAACTCAGATTTCAGTTGGGAGTACCACTGTTACGGCTGTATGTATTTCCCTGTGCTGTGTCCATGTTTTCTGTCCTTCAGTTCTGCTCTGGGAGTGCTCCAGCAAATTACTGAATAAGGTCCACCTGGCCTTGGAAGGCGGGCTTTAAAAGCTGCTGTGCAAGTGTCAGGAGGGGACCCTTCTTGATTTAGGACTGCTAGCCTTGCTGCCTCCCAGCTGGGGCATTTTTGTGTTATGTTCTTGTGTTTTTGGTGTTCTTAATTTATTGTCTAGTTATGTTAATAAATTCCCTTGTTTTAAAGGTGTTTATTTGTGTTGAGTTTGGGTCAGTGTTGGGGTGTTGTTCGTCCCATGTTGCCACCAAAGGGTGGGACGTAACAACCACAAAAAATTCAATCAAAATCCAAGATGGCTGCTCCTGAAATTAATAATAATGAAATCTGTAGTAATTTACTGTTTATCGCACTTATGTGTCTCCTGAAATACAGTCCTATCAACTTATACATTTAGACATGTTGCTAAGGTGTTTGTATGTGCAAGAATAATGCATAATGCGTTGCTGTCGACTGGTGTTGCTAACAATGGCCATTGTTTCCAACTTAAATCTGTTTTTGTACTGTACATCTCGGGTGTGGCATCATTCCCACTTCCGGCCACTGACCGATGTACTGTAAATGGAACATACCTTTATCAACAACTGCTTGCAGCTTTAATTTTTATTTGCTTCCTAGTTGGTTTTACACAGCCTGTTTTTTCATGTGAAATACATTATTATACATAAATACATTATTCTAATTTTTTAAATGACCAGAAGTTCTAAAAAATTGAGTTGGAATGACAACTTATTCATTGACCAAGGTTTGTAATCAGAGGCGGCGCTAGAAGTTTTGGGCCCGATGACAAAAAAATCTAATTGGGCCCCATACCGCCTCTGCGCAGCTGTTGTTATCCAGCCTGTTCTCATTCCAGGCATTATATATAAACGTTTGTCAAGCCTATTTATTTCATGCAAAATGTCAATTTTGCGTGTATATGAGACGCCCCCAGGTGTGTGTGTATGAGACACATCCAGGCGCGTCTGTATATGACGCCCCTGGGGGTTGCTAGCTAGAGATGCTTGTGTTTGAGGCGTTCACAGTCCCCCAAGGCAACTTAAGTGCAATTTATACTTCTGCGTCAAATCTACGGCGAAGGTGACGGCGTAGGATACGGGGCTACGCAAAGGCTACGCAGTCGCCTGACCTTCACCTCCTCAAAAATGTAGCTACATGTCGAGTCCATGCGGACCATAAGCTCTGTGATTGGTCAGCCTCGCAATGCCTCCGAGCTGACTGGAAATATCCGCACTTTGAAGTAACATTTACTAGCGGCCAAAACGGCGGCTGTAACACAGTGAATCAGTATTTGACCGTCGCATCCCGAGCAAAATGACTCGTTTCGCTATCAGAATGTGATCCATTCGGTCGGTAACATTTAAAAAGGCTACACCAGCCGCATGTTTACAATTTTACCCCCATCACAGAAGAAAGTGCCTAAACCTAAGTTAGCAAACTGCAAACTGCAGTGTATCATACACACGCAAAATCGCCGTTTTGTGTACAATGGCCACAGTTTTTCCAAAGCTTCTTGTAGTTCAATACTAGTACTAGCCCAATATTTGCTGCTGGTGATTTGTACATGCAAGTCTGCATACAGCATGGAGTTCACTATTTGATGCAAGATTAAAAGCCACCATAAAAAATGTCCTTAAGGCAATCTTTTACAGTCTCAATGTATTTTTATTGTAAAATTAAGAGATAAAATTGTCAAAAGAGCTTAAATATTTACCAATAAATGACACTAACACTACAGAACATTGACCCAAGTTACCTACAGTTCTGTATCACCACCACTTGATTACTTACATTAGATACGATAGATTTTTTTGTGTGTCTGTGCAAGCTTCTCAAATTAATTGCCCTTCATAACGAGAATAATAGAATCTATAGATGGCATTTAACGGCCATAATTTAATCTAAATGAACATATATCATGTCTGTAACTTACATGCAGGCTGAGGTAAGCTACTCACTGTTTCCAACTGTCCAGCACCCAGTGCTGACAGAAGGTTGTTTTTATTTTATTTCATAATGATCATTATGTTAGAAAATAATTTGTTTGAATTTCTCATCATTAATAAATATTTTCTTTCTTGTTGTTATGTTAAAAAGAGCAAGAGAGAGAGAAATCTTCCTGGCATGATGCTAACTAGCATGTCATTAACACTGTGTTGCTCACCTTCTTCACTGGGACAGGGAGGCTACAGTTATGGGCAGACTGGGGTGCTGCTGACTCATCTGTTGTTAGTCTGCTAAAAGGGGCGGGGACAATGATTTAATTTGATTATCTTGCTAAACGTTTCCCTGCACTGATTAAATGTTGATGAAATGTAGGCTAACACTAGTCTGTAGCTAGCTAGCTTATTTCACTGTTGACATTAAGCCAACAGGTTAACACCACTCACAGACTAAAGGCTGCCCACCTTTCTTGGTGAAAAGCTGGGTTACAGATTGACATCTTTTCCTTTGTCTTTCTTCTTTCTCTTTTCATTCTTTCCTTTTTTGAAAACCAGAGTTTGGTTTACTAAGCAACATTGTTATCACTGTGTTTCTGCACCTACTGCCTGCAACTTAACACGTCACTGATCAGTGCTAAGACTATGTCTATTTGTCTAATATTACAATTTACCCTTAGTTTGTAAAATATGCCGCTCTGCTGCCAGTAGACTTGTCTGTGTTTGCCACTGGTCATCTGCTGCTAACATGGCCTCTTTTATGTGAACGCACTCATGGCTGGATTGGGAAACCCGAGGTTGATTTACCCAGTTCATATCCAGCTTCATGTGACCGCTTATCCTGATTGCCATTGTTGCTAATCTCACTCATTGGGGGTCTCTTGGGTATGGGGTCAATGGAAGGTAAATGTGTGTGATGCTTTATGATGTGTCCAGGGGGTAATGACTTTAAGTGGTTCACAACATGTACCTGGGCGTGATTGTCTTACAATAAATCCAGATCATGTTCCCTTGATGAAATAGTGCTTCGACCCTGAGATTAGGTTAAAAGCTGCATTTGCTGAGGCACTGCAGCTCACTCAGATGATACTCTGATGCCTGTGTGTCCCAGTGAGTTCCTTCTGAAGACTTGAATAAAATTCACAGAAAGACAAGTGTTTGCCTGAGCTGTTTATTTGAACACCCTCATTCCCACCACAGGTTAGTGAAGCCAGATAATGTAAAGATACCCTGTGTATGTTGAACTTGCCTCATAGTACAGGCCCCTGGTCTGTTTCTGTCTGTGCTTGTGGTTATTTTGGTCTGTGTCTGCAAGTTTTGTCCATTGTCTGCCTGCTTCTGTGTTATGTTTAGAATTGTCTGCGTATGGGTGTCAGCAAGTTTTTTGGTTAGTCTGCATATCTGCCTGTTACTGTTTTACTTTGTAGTTGTCTGTGTCTGCTTGTCATGTCTGGCTTTGCTTCTTGTCTGTGTCTTCCTGTCTTGTGTCTCACAAGTTATTCCCTCCCTGCTCTTTAGCCTTCTATATATCCTTCTGTTTGGTTTTGTCTTTGTCCTGAAACCCTGTCTGTTTCTAATGTCTTTGGGATGTCAAGCAATTGTAACTGAGTAATTAATTTATATACTTGAATTATACTGGATTATATTCTAAACTACAGAGAGATTTTTAGGATTGTAATAAGTTCAATAAGAAGCCAAGATTCATAACACAACTCAGTTGCACTATTGATAGACTTTGAACCATGATACCACAATATGGTATTTGATCATTTTTTAATTCTTTATTTCCAGGAGAAATAAACGTCCACACAACAGCTTGCGGCTCTGAAGACACTTGCTGCAAGCTGTTGTATGAATGTTTCCTTTCTTTTGACACTTGATGTGGATATGGTTAACATCGCGATGTGGAGGTTAGTAACTTTTCCCAATTCTTTTTGTGTAGAGTGTATAATTCTTTACATATTTCTACATTACAATTTGATTATTTTATAACAGTGCCTTCTTTAATTAATGAATTAATTCTTGTTTCCTAGGTAAACAACAGAGTAAATTACCCAATTAAGGCCTGCCTGACACATTTGATGAATCAAGAGGTCATCAATGTGGAGGATGGGACCGTCAGATTCTGTGTATCAACGCTGGAATGCCCACAGAGTGCCGGGTATTAAAATTCTCTCTTTCCTTCCAGGTCTCTCTGTCTCTCTGTCCAAACTAAATAACAGATGGCCTGATTTTCAGGACAGTTGGAGTAAATGATATACAGAATGTCTTGAAGACATTATAAATTTAATAAGCTTAAAGAAACAAAATGTTGCTGTGCTGCTCATCTTAGAGTTTTTATGTAATATGTATAATAAGCAACCTTCATACTGAATGTCATTGCTGGTGTTTACATACAGTATATATTTTTCACTTTGTGAGATCATTTTAATGGCAAGAATGTATATAGATATGAAAAACTTTGTCAAGTGATCACACATCATTCATTGCCAGGATTCGCTGTACAAAGTCATTAGAGAATGTCGTTAGGGCTACCTCAGTGTTACAAGGCAGAAATAGGAGGTAGGTGCCTCCTGTTTCTCTGATCACCATTCTTTGCCCTGTGACAGTAACATTGTTATATATTTGTACTTTAAAATATTGCAGGCAGAGGAATTCCCAATGTGTTGGCTTCGGTCGGCTGCCCAGTCAAGATTAGTGAGGATCTGCTTCCTTGTGCCTCTGAAGTGGCCGACTGGTATGACGCAGAGAGAGGCTCATCCTTGACCAGAGTATCAACTTTTTTACTTCTGAAGAGGAGAGAGAGTTTCACAGAGGCTTTCGGAGATCTGTCAGTGTTGTTTGACAGTGTTGTTTGATCAACAATCCTGAGCCATTGCAGGATGCTCTACAGCACCTTATCAGTGTTTCATCCCAAAGTGAGCACTGAGCAACATTCAAGACACCATTACTGCCCGAAGTGTAGGAAGTGTTAATGAACTTGAAGCATGCTATTTTGGAACAACTAATTTTGTAATAAATATATTTTAGCTGTAAATTATGTAAAAGGCACAATTTGAAGTGTATTAAGTGTACTTTTACGTGCTAAAGTGAGCAGATTGCACATTAGCACCACGTAGAGATAGTCGTATTGACAACACTATTTAAATTTAGGCTAGTCAAGCTAAATATAAATATATATGTTAAATATATAGGCATACGCAACGCTTCTAATCTTACAAGGATAATCTTAGACGGGTTTTTAATGGGATAGCGTAGTAGCGGTATTTTTATGACAACCTACCCGCAGAAATAAGGTCAAACTTTGAGATAAAACAACTCTTTGTCATGCTCTGCTGGTCGGCCATCCTTTGTGTTGCACTTTTGGGTTTGGTATCTGCCTTAGTATGTAGTTTTGGGTTCTGTCCTGTCTAGTGTCCAGTATCTGCTATATAGTCTGTTGTGGAGTTCCTCTGAGTTATTGTTTGGTCAGTTCATTATCTGTTATTTAGTTGGTCTTTGATTCCATGTAATGTTCTTGGTCTTGTACGTTAGTTCATGTCTTTAGTGTTTACTCCGGGTCTTGTGTTCTCTGTTAAGCTCTGTACTGTGTTCTAGTTCTGTGTTGTCGCTTATTCACTCTGCCCCAGGTCTGCTTGTCATGTCAAGTCTCTCTGTTTTCCTCTGCTCTCTCAGCCTGCCTCGTTAGTCTCATGTCTGTCACCTGTGTTGCTCCCGCCCTGCTCGTTAGTCCCTGTGTGTGTATATACCTGCTGTTTCTGTCTTGTCCTTGTCCGGTAATTGTACTAAATATATTTTAGCTGTAAATTGTACATACAGTACAATTAAATTGTAGAAAGGCACAATTTGAAGTGTATTAAGTGTACTTTTACGTGCTAAAGTGGAACAACTTCAAGTATACTTTGTACACTTCAAGTATATGGCTGTGTATGTACTAATATATATGTTTGATTAGTAAACATTAAGTGTACCATATTTATGTTAGAAGTACATTTAAACTTTCTAGGAACACATGAATCTTTCACTAAGGACAGAACATTGTTTTAATTCAACATCACAGCATTCCAATATTACTTAAGACAAACTGACATTCCTCATTCCTTAGAACAGTGAGGAACACAATGAAACATTCCTGTTCGTTGCACCACTGCACTTTACAGAAACATACATACTACATATTACGTTCCTTTTTTTGGCCGAACTACCATTCTATACACTTGCGTCTGATGGCCGCTCTCACATCAGAGGCACTTGTCTGTGGAAACTCCTGTAGAACATCATCTGCAGAACAGACGAGGTAAGTGTTGAATAATTCCTTGTTGTCTCTTAAATTGGCATTTGTTCACTTTGTTCGTTTGCTGTAGTTTATCTAAAACTTTACTATGATATCCTACAAGTGCTGTATTACTCAGAAGTGTTTGTAGTGTAGCCATTGGGAGAATGACTGTGGTCAAGAACTGCTGCCACTAGATGGCAGCAGAGGATAAGAAATTCACCAATGGAGGGACGTGGTCAGTGAACACTGTAGGTGGAGTTAAGGTGTAACGCCCACTGGGAAGGTGGAGTTTAAGGTGAATATAAGGTGGCTGACCACCAGCTCAGTTCCATCCTGAGACCTGCAGGGATGTTACTCGGGTTTACTTGTCCTTTATTGGAATAAACTCTTGACCGTCTCCAGTGAAGTTTTTGACTACGCAGTTTTTGACTAAAAGAAGAAAGCTAGAGTTCAATATGTTGGTTAGGGTAGGGACCAGGCCTTCCACTGGCCTGGCCTGACCTTATTTCCGACCAGACATACAGTCAACATTTTCTTCTATTTTGACTAAATTAGACCATCTGACATTGAACTATACTATTTTTCGAAGGATTAGCAGTGAAGAATTGTATCAGTATGGCATGCCAATATTCCTACAGTACATAGCAAAACATTTAACGATTACTGGTGGTTTGTACTGCTTCTACAAAAATAAATAAAGTCACAGAAGCTTTGTAAGTAGACTCAAGGTAATTTACCTGTTATGGCCTGCAACGTCCAGCTTTCCCAGACTTCCCAGTCAGGGTGGACTGAGCAAGGACCTCCTTTGTGAACACCAGCCGCAGGAAGACCCTCTTTGAAAGTGTCACTGCACTGCCAGCCAAGTGGTGCTGTATGAAAGAGAGGGAAGGGAAAGGGAGAGAGAATCAATTGACCAAATTAATATATAGTTGGGATTAAAGATACAGAAGATGTCATCTATGTATCTAGACCATTTAACAGTCCTGGACAAATGTGGGTTCATAACTGGATTCAAAATGAATTCCCTCTCAAACAACCCAACAGATAGGTTAGCATAATTAGGTGCACAAATGGTGCCCATACTTGTGCCTGAAACCTGCAAATAAAAATCATCTTCAAAACTAAAATAGTTGTATTTCATGACAAAGTTTGCTAGGTCAATGGTAAGTTGGTTAGGAGGATTGGATGTACTGTAAATAAAAACTCAGGGCCTCTAGATTGCCTTCATGTGGTATATTAGTATAAAGGCTAGTGTTGTCGAGAGTAAGTAGAAGTACGTCTGGTAAATCAATAAGACCTGAGACCTTGTCTATAAAATCAGTTGAATACTTAATGTAGGCTGACAAGGTCTGAACAAAAGGCTTAATGCAAAAATCCACAAATTTTGATAATGGAGACCATAGGGAATCTGTTAGAGCCACAATGGGACGACCTGGGGGATTAATGACTGATTTATGTACTTTAGGCAAAGTGTATATAACAGGGCGTGTAGGGTGTAGCATGTCTACCTATGTTTTTAATAAACTTGTGAGAATTAATACAAAATTATGAATTTTAATATTCAGCAAATATTAATTCATAAATCTCTCGTTTCGTGGGGCACCACTGGAAATTTAATTCACCCAGAGTCTCGGGACCTCTCGGTAGTGTTTTAATAATTATACAATTATTCACTAGTGATCAGTTAATAATCGCTCAATTATCTTAAATCAATCAGTCAGTCTCATATTGAAGGGTCAGAGTCAGACAATACACACACACACAATTCCTGTGATTACGGTGAAATTTATTAACTAACTATGGTGACATAAATGCGGTTAAACACACATCAAAGAAATAAGCAATGGCTAAAAAACAAGAGAAGAGAGAAAAAGAGTGTGTGTCACTGCTTTTGTTTGTTGTGGAGTGGTTCCCAGAGGGGCAGTCCTTTGTTCCCCTCAGGGCTTGTTTCCGGTTTCCTGAGAAACTGTCTTTTCTTTAACTTTTAATATGTCTATTCAAAAATCTATTTGCGCGTATTGTAATCAAATATCTTCCCACCATCAAACCGTAATTGTGAAACAGTTATACCGTTCTTAGTTTTAAGCATTTGATAAAAGGAAAACAATTGTCAGTAGTTCAACCTTAAGGTCAGCATTTCCTAGGAATCGCATCAGATGAGAGGAACTTAACTAGCTTCCTGGATAATATTGGCTGTTACACGTTCTTACTTAGAGAATATAAGCAAGATACACGAATGGTATCAGATTATGACAGAGTGACATTTATACATTAAAACGGCATTTCAGAACGATGGCATGCAATACTTATTTTGTCCACTTGGGGGAGCTCGGGTTCCATGAAGAGTAGATATTCAACTTTGAGCTTCTTTACTTGACCGAAGAATTTAGTGACTTAACATTAAATTCGAGCAGGAAAATTGCTTGAGTAGTATAAGATGACATTTCTTTATCATATCCTTTCTAAAGGAAGTGTCATAAAGTGTTGGGAACAAAGCATTGGTTACAACATAAAATGAGGCAATGTCAGGGATCCTTGCTGAAAATTAATACACTGCAAAATTAACTTATTTAGATTCTTTTCAACAACAAATATCAACAACAACATGGTAACATAACTACTAACCTAAGAGGAAAACGCCACTACTAACTTAGGTTAGTAGGTGAGAGGATGGTTGGTCCACTACAAGGGTGTCTGCTTAGCACCCTTAAGGTAACAGAGTATCTCCTGTTGAAAGGGGATAGTGGCGTCATGATTTAACTTTTTATAAAACCTAGCATTGGACAATTGAGAAAAGATTTCTTGTCTATATTTCTCAGCGTGAAATCACTTTCCATAGAGGAATCATTGTGGCTGTTCTCTCCAGTAATTGGATATCTTATGGTGCGCAGTCCTGGTACTTCGCAGTCGTGTGTCGTTGTGTAGTTGTGGATGTCTGGGAAGAGGGCATTTGTTCTTTACATTCCCAGTTGTAAACCTCATTTCTCTGGTAGTCATCCGTGTTGGTTTGTAAGTCGTGCTGTCAAAAAAATTGATGATTCGCCATGAAAGTTGTTCTAACTTCAGTATACATGCTCACATCTGCACCAAATTTGACATGTATAATAAGATTCACACTCTGAACACATCCATATGCCAATATTCACTCAAAGTCATAGTGCCACCTGCTGGCAACAGGAAGTGACACGTTTTACGCTGTGATGTACTACTCCTAGCAGGTTGGACGTATCAACTTCAGAACTGTCCCAGAAAACCCTCAACACATTGATGAAGCCATGTTGTAAAACTTGAGTTGGCAGTTAATGGCTTGGAGGCAGCGTGGTGGCAAATTTCCACACTTCGCCATGACACTGGAAGTTGTTATAAGTTGACTGTACATGCACAGATCTGTAAGAAATTTTACACATTTAATAAGAGTCCTGGCCTGAACACATGTACATGCTGACATTCACCCATAGTCATAGTGCCACCTGCTGGCAACAGGAAGTAATCTTTAACAAAGCAGTCCCCGTCGCAAGTTTCACCTACATGAATGAAATTTCTGTGGCACGTGTATCCTGTCCAGACGTACCAAAAAGCCTCTTGGAGTGATGCACTAAACCCAACAGGAAGTAATTTTTGGATTCTTTACAGGCTCCATACTTTAACAAACTACTCCTAGAGAATTAGTCTGACAGAGCACCAGAATCTGCAATGCGGCCGCTTCACACCTCGACGTGCTATAAGTGCGAGGGCTCGCCCCAAAGCTGCTTACAGCTTTAATTATTTTTTACTATTTAAAATGGGTAAAATCGTAGGGCACATATATACTCCTCCCCTCCCTTTCTCTCGCCACAGTTACGCTGTGGGAAACACTGTTTACATACAATAATTGGGATTCATGTTGATAAATATCTGTGGGCAGGAGGGTAAGTGTAAGCAAGCATTCTCAATCTGACAAACCTTTCCATTATATGGTGACTGGTACCTTATAGGGCAGGGGTTGGCAAATAAGCATCGGGCCAAATTTTTTTCAAGCCATTATATGGCAGGCCAAATTATTCAAAATTCTTGCATACCTATGTGCATGTTTACCTCAGTAGGTACTGTGCGGGACTCCCTTATTAGGAAGATTGGAAGATCAATTCCAATTCGCTACGTATATTTTTCCCCCTCATTACTTGATTAAATGGACACTTTTGCACATGCTCACAATAAGGCACGTGCTGCAGTGTGTGTGTGCCCGGTGTTTGATCCGCATTCATAAACCTATGAACGCTTATTTTCATTTGGCTGAGGAAATTCAGGGTGCGAAAAATGGGGGGCCTTAGCTCCCCCTAATACGACATCAGCTCCCCTAAAAGCATGATTTGTGATATTTTGGGGGGGGTCTATTGACAGCATGCTTTATTGACATTAATCTTATCATGGTCAGACTTCATGCCGCCAGAGGAAACAGTCACTGCCCGACCGCAGCGGGTCAGTCGCTCTGCGATCTCCTGTCCCTGGTCTGCCTCTTCTCCGGTGCCAACAGGCTGTGAACGGTTCGTGATTGTTGGCTGGATGAATATTACGCATGATCAATGCACTACTGCAACTGGGGGCTCTCCGCAGCGCTACGCAACTTTCTACATTCTTCCCAGAGGTATGTCAAGCAAGCCAGAGACTCTTTTGAATGCCCTTCAGAACACTTCAAAATAAAAGCCTTCAATAAACTCAACATAATGCATTGCTGCTTTTTGTAGTCCAGGAAAGGAGATTTTTTTGAGGTTTCGACCGCAGCCCAGGTTTGTTGCCAATTAGGTTAACACATAGAAGGAATTTGCTTTGATGTAGTAATGCGTATAGTAAGTAGAAACTATAAGGGGTCATTCCACGAGATCGGTGCCTTTTCAACTTTGAAAGCTATACAATTAAAATAAATAACTAATCACCACTTTTTAAATAGCCAGGTATTAAAGACATCTTAAAATGACAAGCATTTGTGTTGTGTCATCTCAGGCTGTTTAATTTCATATTTTATGACTGCATTTGCAAATGCCACAAGATCAGACATTGTTCTAAGCTTGTGTACTCCATGGGAGATAGAATTTGTCTGTCTTGCCGGAGGTGTTGACTATAAATTCGGTTGAATAATTTAGATCTGAATTTGAAGTGCTCAACTTGAATAATTGTATTAAAATACTTTGAATAGCACAATTTGAAATTGAATTTATTAGTTTGAAACTGAATTCCAAAAAACTTGGAAATGAATGTCGTCCTCCAGCACCTGGACTCCCGAGGAACCTACACCAGGATCCTGTTTGTGGATTTCAGCTCTGCTTTTAACACCATCATCCTGGCCCTGCTGCAGGACAAGCTCTCTCACCTGAACGTGCCTGACTCCACCTGCAGGTGGATCACAGACTTCCTGACGGACAGGAAGCAGCAGGTGAAGCTGGGAAAACATGTCTCTGTCTCCAGGACCATCAGCACCGGTTCCCCTCAACTGCGTTCTTTCCTCTCTCCTCTTCTCCCAGTACACCAACAGCTGCACCTCCAGTCACCAGTCTGTCAAGCTACTGAAGTTTGCAGATGACACCTCCGTCATTGGGCTCATCTCAGGTGGGGATGAGTCTGCCTACAGGTGGGAGATCGACCATCTGGTGACCTGGTGCAGCCAGAACAGTCTGGAGCTTAACGCTCTGAAGACAGTGGAGATGGTCGTGGAATTCAGAAAGAGCCCTGCCCCACCCTCCCCTATCATCCTGTGTGACTCCTCCGTCGCCAATGTGGACTCATCATCACCATCATCTCCCAGGACGTCAACATCACCTCCCTCACCAAGAAGGCCCAGCAGAGGATATTCTTCCTGCGGCAGCTGAAGAAGTTCAGCCTGCCAAAGACAATTATGGTGCACTTCTACACCGCCAATACGAGTCCATCCTCACCTCCTCCATCACCATCTGGTACGCTGCTGCCACCACCAGGGACAAGGGCAGGCTGCAGCGCATCATTTGCTCTGCAGAGAAGGTGATTGGCTGCAATCTTCCTTCTCTTCTGGACCTGTACACCTCCAGGAAAGATTGGAGCTGACTCCTCCCACCCCGGACACAAACTGTTTCAGACTCTCCCCTCTAGCAGGAGGCTGCGGTCCATCAGGACCAAAACCTCTCGCCACAAAAACAGTTTCTTCCCATCTGCAGCTAGACTCATCAGCAAGACCCGGGTCCCCCACTGACACTCCCCCTTTTAAAATAATACAACTGTCTCTGGACTTGTAAATATTATTTAATTTCATATCATGTGCAAACCTGGCACACTGCACATATTTATTGTTAATTGTTAATCTTTGTTGTTTGTTGTATATTTTTATATTGTCAATTTATATTTATGTACACATCTGTACACAATACTCTCTTCCGTTGCAACACGTCTTTCCTCTGCAAATAGTTGTATTATTCTTCTCTATCCTCTTATTATTCTTATATAACTTACATTGTCTAATCCATATTTCTATATTTCTAAATTTATTTATGTCAACTGTATGTTTGTCTACGCGTAGCACCTCATCACAAAAGCAAATTCCTTGTATGTGTAAAACACTACTTGGCAATGAAGCTCATTCTGATTTCCACAAGTCCACATTTAATTCTCCTATTCTTTTGCACTATTGCACTTTTTTATGAGTTTTTTTATGCACAGCTCCTCTTCTGTTTACCTTTGATTTAAATAATTTTGAGTCTGTCTGTAGTGAAACAAAATAAAGATAATTTGCGGAGTGTTTTCCTAAGTTGCAGTGTGTTTGCCCTTGGTGACCAGCCACCGTACTTCTCAGTTGTTAATGGTATTTTCAACTGGGAAACTGTGAATTACTATTGTGTCTATATTAAATAAATGCAGGATAACTGGGGCGTTTAAATGTCTGTGAGAGCTAGAAGCTGTAAGGTGCTGCTATTGTAACTCCCAGTTGTCAGTGTGCCAAGCTGCTTCTACCACTGTTGGTACTGAAAACAAATCTCCAGGTTCATTATGACATCTATGAAGAGAGACTTTGCATTTATAATTTAGAGCTGAGAAATGCAAGGCGATCCTCCTTCTCTGACATCATCACCAAAAACACTAATAATGCACATGCCCTGTTTGCTACTGTCGACAGGCTAACCAACCCTCCTGTGTCTGTAGCCTCTGACCTTCTATCCACCAGGGCCAGCAATGAATTTGCTTCCTGCTTCACAGACAAAATTCAAACAATTAGACAAGCAATCAGTACCTCCATGTCAGTAACAGGATATGTCTTGTCCCCGTGTCCACTTAAAAACAATTCATATAGCATGAGACAATTTCATTCTATTAACCATAAAAACCTGGAGGACATAATACAACATCTGAAATCCTCCTCATGCTGCCTTGATATTCTGCCAACAGGTTTTTTCAAAAATGTGTCTAAATGCATGGCCTCAGATTTACTACAAATTGTCAACATGTCTCTCCTCTCAGGTTTTTTCCCAGTGGCCCTGAAGCCAGTCTTAAAAAAGAGCAATCTAGACAGTTCACTAATGAGCAATTACAGGCCCATATCAAATCTCTCATTTTCAAGTAAAATCATTGAAAAGGCTGTTTTTCAACAGCTTCTTGGCACTAAATAACAGTTTTGATGTCTTCCAGTCATGTTTTTAACCACACCACAGCACTGAGACAGCTCTTGTTAAGGTCTTCAATGACATCCATTTAAACACTGACAGTGGCAGAATTTCAGTCTTAGTATTAGTGAATCTCAATGCTGCATTCGACACGGTCGACCACAACATATTACTAGACGGACTTGAAAACTGGGTTGGACTTTCTGGCAAACTGGTTTGAATCCTACTTAAAGGACAGGGACTACTTTGTGTCTATAGGTAATCACACATCTGAGCTTACAAAAATTACATGTGGAGTTCCCCAAGGCTCCATTCTGGGACCTCTTTTGTTTAACATTTACATGCTTCCACTGGCTCAGATTTTGAAAAACAACAAAATATGTTACCATAATTATGCAGATGACACACAGATTTACATAACCATTTCACCAGGGGACTATGACCCCATACAGGCGCTGAGTAACTGTATTGAGCAGGTCAACGATTGGATGTGCCAGAATTTTCTTCAATTAAACAAGGGTAAAACTGAAGTTATTGTTTTTGGAGCCAGGGAGGAACGATTAAAAGTCAGTGCTTGACTTCAGTCTGTAATGTTAAGAACCACAAATCAAGCCAGAAATCTTGGTGTAGTCATGAACTCACCTGAAGAATATATCAAGGATTGAAGGACTTATGTCTCAGCAGGACCTGGAAAAGCTTATCCATGCATTTATCTTCAGTCGACTTGACTACTGTAACAGTGTCCTTACAGGGCTCCCTAAGAAATCCATCAGACAGCTGCAGCTGATTCAGAACGCTGCTGCTCGAGTCCTCACTAAGACCAAAAAGGTGGATCACATCACTCCAGTTCTGAGGTCTTTACATTGGCTTCCTGTATGTCAAATAATTGATTTCAAAATCCTTCTGTTAGTTTATAAAGCACTAAATGGTTTAGGGCCAAAATACATTTATGATCTTCTGCTTCGTTACGAACCATCCAGATCTCTCAGGTCGTCTGGTGCAGGTCTGCTTTCTGTCCCCAGAGTCAAAACTAAACAAGGAGCAGCGTTCAGTTATTATGCTCCGTATATTTGGAACAAACTCCCAGATAACTGCAGGTCTGCTGAAACAGTCAGTTCTTTTAAATTAAGACCAAAGACTTTTCTTTTTACCATTGCTTTTAATGAAATATCTTTCTTTTTACTGATAACTTACACTGCACTGTAACTTTTACTGTCTTGTTTTCTTTTTCTTTGTTTTTAGCTTTTTATTATTTTCCATTTAACTCTTTTAACCATGATTGTAACACTGTAACTTTTATTATATTTTATGTTGCTTTTAAACTTTTACATATTTCCCTGTTGCTTTTATGTTTTATGTAAAGCACTTTGAATTACCTTGTTGTTAAATTGTGCTATACAAATAAACTTGCCTGGCCTTGCCTTGCCTTACTGCGAGGCGTGAATGTGAAAAGATGAAATACACTGGAAGCTGATCAATGGTGATGATATCAACTGAAATGCTTTGCTTTAAAAAGGGAGCTGATGTGCATTTGCGGAAAGGCAAACAATAGACTGCCAAAGCTGGAATTAAAAATAAATTAATATTCTTTTTGGATTAATATCAGATCTAAAACTCACTAGCCCTCTACTGTTTACTTTATTTTGAAACTACCACCTGATGTGGGAAAGGCTATGAGGCATGCTAGAAACAAACTCATCCATTATAAAATTGTACATATTATTTTACACCTAATAGGTTGTTTAGAATGGGCTTAACCCAGGATATAAATGCTGGATGTGTGATAAAGAAGTGGGTACATTTCATCATGTTCTATGGGACTGTCCCATGGTAATGCCTCTTTATAAGACTGTACTGATTAATTTTGTAAGGTTGCTCGGACAACCCTTTGCTGGGATCTCCACAATTGTGTCTGTTAGGAGATAAATCTCTCATTCCACCAGGTATTACTAAAGCCGATGTCAGGCTGATGATGACAGGTTTTATAGCTGCGGCCAGATTTATTTTGCATAACTGGAAGAGCCCACACAGACCAGAGATTAATGAATGGATTAGATTTATGGAAGGGATAGCGGTATTTGAACTTTCCATAAGCAGGGTGCAGAATGCTTGTCTGTTTTGTTTTTGTTTTGTTATCAAATGTGAGATCTTGTGTATCACATCTATATCATTTATATCTGTATGTAGAATTATTTTATTAACGAAAAAAAAACTTTCAATGACAAAAAAGAAAGAAACTACCACCTCATCCTGAGTTTCCAGTTAAGATAAAATTACTATATGCGGCTTTTATTTTAAAATTATTGCCTCGTCCTGAGTTCCTTTTATGATACTATTACTCCATGGGGTTTTTATTTTCTAACACTAGGTGCAGCCCTAATTTCCTGTTAATTTACAGTGACCATTGGAAACTTTTTATTTTAATAAATAATCCTCTTTCTAAGCTTCCTGCTAAGATACAGTTACATTATGGGGCTTTTAATTTGAATATACAGCCTCATCCTGAATTCCATTAAGATATAGTTGAAAAACTAGGCCCATTTCTAGTTTCCTGTGAACATACAGTGGCTGTTGGCAACTTTTATTTTGAAAAACAAGTCTCATCCTCGGCTAACTTTTAATTTAAAGTTACTTTATGGGGCTTTTATTTTGAATTTTTTTGAAATTATACCTGTGTGTATGTACAGTATTTTTGTAATTTAAAAATTATAAGTTTTCCCAAAAATTGAATGACAGGAGTGTTGTCTTTAAAGAGTTGAACATTTTGATATTTGAATAGGTTCAGCAGCTAAAACACAAGTAGTTTCAGCATGTGTGTGTGTTTATGTATGTCATTTGCTCCCATTTACTTAAATTGTAAAGAAGTGTTGAAAAAAGCTAACAGTATTGTCCTTAAACAGCTGAATGTTGTTATATTTGAAAGGTTTCTGTAGCTGAAAGTATGCAGAAGACGCAATCCAGCTTTCACACTAATAACAAGGGGTGCTAAGCCTATAACAGCAGCAGCTGTAATACAGTTTTTCTCCATTGCTTAAACACTATAACCAGGTATTTGAATAATAACCATAACTCCGTTTTTCAAAAAGCACACCCATTTCCCTAAACTCTACACACAAATCCAGTCATCATCCATTCATTGTTTACACCATGTGGTCACTGAGAAAGCACACACATTTGATATTGTTCACCCAATCAGCACAGATTGAGCTCAATCAGCACAGATTGAGCTCAATTAGCACAGATTAAGCTCAATTAGCACACAGCTACCCAGTTGGAAACAAATGTATGCATTTGTTATTTCTTTTGTGTCCATCATGTGAAAAGGTTTTTGAGGGGGAGAACCACAAGCAACATTACTTATAACCAGTTTGTGTAGTATTGTTTTGAATTTATGTGTGTCAGACTTTGTTGTAGCGTGTGTGTGTGTGTTTTTGAGGGCCTGTGTGTTATGTCTGAGGGCAAAGTTTGGTTTTTCAGCAAGATTGAATGGTTCTGTTTTTTAAAAAACAAAATTATTTATTTGCTGCCTGAGGCTCCGTGGAGATAGCTTGTGATAGCAGTGATGGCTGAACTCCCACACATCAGACAATGACAAGAAAACATCCACTGTGCTTTATTCTGTATTTGCATTCCCATTAGCTTCTACAAAGTGGTTGCAGGGTCCAGATAAAAGTGAAGTGATGTGATCTTTGTGGCTAATACTTTAGTCATGTGGATTGATGAATTATGATGATGGAAGTTAACCTAATGATGATAATAATGATGATAATGATCATCATCATTAGGTTAACTTCAGATGATGATGCTGATGATGGGTGACAGCAAGGCAGAACACAACTGCAGCCCCTCTCTCTCTCTCTCTGTCTCTCTCTCCGTCTCTCCCTCTCCATTACTGGTTGTAAATATCAAAATCAATACAAATATTTTTTACCAGTTCTCCAGCCTTCTTCCTTGTTTTTTCCTTCTCTATGTCTCCCTTATTCCTCCATCCAGAAAGATCACATACCATATAATCTAATCTAATCTAATCTGTGTGTGTGTGTGTGTGTGGACACCCGTACTGTTGGAGAGATATGCTCTTTGTCTGTTTTGTATTTGTACGTGGCAGTATTTTTTAATAAATAGCATGATATCTTAAGAATTTATGATACAGAAATAATTACTGGGACCAAACAATAAACAATGTCCTGATAGCATAAATCATTTCATTATGTGCTACCCAATTGACAGGAGAATCCATAACTAAAAGCAATTCAGACTGCATGAGAGCCTTACTGCATTATATTCCATTATATTTTTGAATTTTGAATTGTCAGGAAATAAAGTGTTTAAACTTAACCTCAGACTCCCAGATTAATATTATTTTTTTTTATTAATCTATCATTTGTAGTAGTAATAACAGAAATTATAATAATACATTTATTTAAATATCACATTTGCTTCATGACTTATAGGACGAAAAACATTGAATACACACATGAAATTAATGGTTTAAAATCAAGGTGATGACTTAGGCACATGGCATAACAAGTTAGCAGCAGCAGGGGTGAGGGTGCAATTATCAGGTGAAATTGTGATGTTTGAAGATCCTAACAACGCCCCTGTAAGGTACTAGGAGCTCTTTAAAATAAGATGGCGCCGCACCTGACTACCTCCTACCTATTTCTAGGAAAAACGCCTAAAATCAAATATCCAAAATAAATCAGTAATATCTCCTCAACCATTAGGCTTAGATGCATAATTCTGGTCTCCTTTGAAAGGTCAAAAGCTAAGGAATATAAATCCATTGTAGATTAACATATTTATTTTACCATTACAGACTACATGGATCTGAAATACAGAAAAAATATAATATTTTCATCCTCGCCTGGTAAAAAAAGCTTTATTTTGATGCAATAAACCATCAAAAAGGACTATAATGCACCTGAATATCTTCTAATACAACTAGAATACAACTGTAACTGTAAATTTGATGAAAAGAAACTGATATACAGTTATTACACAATCTTTCAATGTCCATGTTTTGGCCATATTTACTGTTTATATGTTCACTTTTATTGGGAGTTATCTTCAAAACATTATTTCTCTCCATACAACCATGTTCCAAACAACATAAAGCTTCCAAAACATTGAAATATTGATAAAAAACAGTCAATATAAATGACCAAAAGCACTCCCATGCTTTACAGGCCCACAGCTTGAGAACAGAACATCCTACAGTGCTGTGGGTGGGCTCATTTTGTTCGTCTTGACGAGCTCCTACGGGTCGCCAGCAGAGACCGATAAAGATCGCCTCCGCCAAATTACACTCTTCTTTGGCTCTCATACCTCGTGACACAAACGAAACTTAAGAACGCTGCCGACCTCACCAAGATGGCAGCCTGCCAGACAATCTCTGTGGACACAAAGCGCCGTAGTTTTTGGACGGAAAACAGCTAGAACAGCGAAAATCGATTACGTACCCGGTACCGGGTCAGTCCGTTCCCATTGCGATAAGGGCTCTGTAGGGAAGCAGAAGGATTTTAAATTCTATTCTGGATCTTACAGGGAGCCAATGCAGAGAAGCTAAGACAGGAGAAATATGATCCAGGTGGGTCCGGGGTGGTCTGGAAACCAGTCAGCATCTGGTGTGACCACCATTTGTCCCAAACAGTGCAACACATCTCCTTCGCATAGAGTTGATCAAGTTGCTGATTGTGGCCTATGGAATGTTGGTCCACTCCTCTCCAATGGCTGTGCGAAGTTGCAGTCAGGTCGAGACCCTGATGAGGACGACGAGCATGCAGATGAGCTTCCCTGAGACAGTTCCTGACAGTTTGCGCAGAAATTCTTTGATTATGCAAATTGATTGTTGCAGCAGCTGTCCTGGTGGCTGGTCTCAGACGATCTTGGAGGTGAAGATGCCAACACGTTCTCACTCCTGACTCGTCACATATTGACGCTTGGTCAAGGCCCTTTGCCGTCGCCTTTTAACAAACTGGGTAGCCCTTTTGCATCATTTATTGACCTTTAGGGCTGCGTGGTCAAGTTAGCAACGCTTAGCAACAACAAATATACATCTTCCGGTAAAGTTAGCAACAATAAATTTACACTTATAATAAATAAAATGCGTTAAATAACATTGCCATTTTGAAACAGCGCGATATTAAAGTCGTGAAGCGTTGCAGTTTGGTTAGATTTAGCCTCAACAAATTCTTGGTTGGATTTAGGCAACAAAACTACTTGGTTAAGGTTAGGAAAAGATCATGGTTTGGGTTAAAATAACTACGTACGTCAGTTAACATTGCTTACGTCAATTTACGTAACTTGCCTAAATAAAAAAAGAATATTTGGTTTCCCATTATGGCCTGTAACTGCCCTCGGTGTTTAAAGCATAATGCAGAGAGTCTTTGTTCTTTCTTTTCCTCTGTATCCAAATACCGTAGTGCACCGTGAAAACTATAAAGATATACAATTAGATATAAACATAAGTACTTTTATACACATATTATCCTAGCTAAAATCAAACATGCTACAACAATGAACCTAATTAAATACACAAATTAAACGACAGTCACTCTATACCAATATTATATATCTATATTCTACACAATAACCTTTAAATCACACACTTAATACATCAAAGCTAAATGGCTCTCACATAGCTAAACAACTTTCAACAATAAACATGAACACTTCACTCCCACAGCACCTGCACATAGACAACTATACACACCTCATTCCGCTTCTCAAGGGACTGACTTATTACCATCTTCAATAAGTTGGCGTCTCTACCATGTGATTCGAGTCTGATTGCTCTGCTTGTGTTTGTGGTTTTGTGACCAACCGTAAACTGGTAAGTACGGGGTTTATCTACAGTTATACAAGAGTTAGTTTAGCTTAATGGCAGAAATTATACTGTGATCTGCCCATGTTTACACCATAATCCTAATAAAAAACGTCTTTTACAATCTTTAAAATCAATACACCTTAAAAGGACTCCAAGCGGACAGTTCCATGGCCATTTTATTAAATGATCTGACCTCCAGTGCAGTGGATTGGTAAACTTGGAACAACATTTCCTCCTTCCAATTTCTTTCCATCCGTATCCCATCCCATCTTGTTTTCCATCCTCCTCTTATTGTCTCTTCTCTTATCCTATTCCCTTATTTTAGAAAGAAAGAACGAGACAGAGACACAATAATATTTTATCACTTCCTGGTTCTAATTCAATGGCAGTGCATTATCGACTCACCATAAGTGACTTCTTTTTAATGGAGGCATTCAGAGTCTTGATGGCATTAGACTGAAGGCAGCTTTGATGCTATATTGAATTAGTGTGAAATGTTATCTCCTGGATATGGTTTGTGGTGTGCATTCAGATGTAGAGACTGATACATGGGACTGATCATACAAAAAGCCTTTCATACAAAAAGCCTTTCATACAAAATGAGTTCTGAACATTAATCTCTCAGCTTTGACTGAAAATCTATTTTTACTTTTAGTCAACACTCTTATTACAATACAACTTTTTTCCAATTGACCGTGAACGTCCATGGTATTCTGAGCAGAAAGAGGGAGGTGGACTTTGAGAAGTCATCGAGGGGGAAACCAAAGAGTCAGAGATAAACGAGAAAAGAGAGAGAGAGGAAATAAGAAAGAGACCAGCAGAGACCAGCAGAGTGGGTGAAAAAGGAGAGAAAGAAAGATGTTTAATTGTTGACTAGTAAGTCAACATGATACATTAAGCTGGAAGTTAGAGCAAGAGAGCATCAGCTGAAAGTAGGTGCCACTGAACTACAGGAATTTCTTAACTGTGTGTTCAGAAGACGGCTCAACCTATTCCATGAAGAAGAAGTCGAGATACAGTCCTTGGATGTCTTGATACTGCTCTCAGTGTTGGATCTGAAATATCGATTTCTTTTTTTCTTCAACACAAAATAATAGTGAAGATGTCAGCCGCATTTGGGGACAGCAATCTGTTATTACTGTAGGTAACAGCTACTTCATTTGGAGTTTACATCCATAATCCACACATTTTTTTAGATTCATATCACAAGTCATATCACATACAGAAGTGTTTTTGTATTTCTTCACACATACAGAAGTGTTTTTGTATTTCTTCACACACATAGTGCTAGTATGTGGTCTTGTATAACAGACTTCTTCACCTACGAAACCACCATGTCGGTGGTAGTGAAGAGCTGGACCATCGGCATCATTAACCGTGTCGTCCAACTCCTCATCATCACTTATTTCATTGGGTGAGTATTTCCCTTCATTCTGGTGTGTTTTTAAGATTTTCCAGTATTTACTTTGGCCTGGTTGGATGAAACAGCTAAAACTAACAGAAATGTATATTCATATATATATATAATCAGGCATTTATATTTAATTTAATTCATTAGGTATTGATTATTCTGTCACACAGACGCTGCTTTATTAAAGCTAAAAATGCTGCCCTTTTATCATTTTTATAACCGTATAGTAGCATAGCTGTTATTCCACCATTGTAAAGTACCGTAAAACTTCAATTACTAGCAGAGTCCCAAATAGCCGCCTACCTCCTTTACTGGCCTGGTGAGGGAACACATTTTGACAAATAAACGCCTGCCTTAATTAAACGCCTGGTCTGGTTTTTATAGAAGTTCTTTGGATGTATAAAACCTCTTAAACCCCGCGGGGTCGCCCGCTTTAGCTGCTTCTAAGCTGATTAGATCGTTAATACAAATATTAATGTTTAAATGTATGATCAATATGCTGAACATCATTAGATAGGTTAGATTCTCCACAATACCACTGTCAAGTTCATTTAATGGAAACAACAAGACCCAAAGTCTAATTATTCTAGATTTACCGGTGTAACCTGCATGGCTACAAGAGAGGAAAAGGGGAAAAAAGTGCTGACTCGTTAACTTTGAAGCGCTCGTTAAGTCCGCTCTTAAGCCCGAATGTGTCCGTTCCTTGATTATTTAATATATTCCTTTAGTCTGTAAGGGTCCACTGATCAAAAGAATCAAGCCATGCATTTATACTTGTGTGTAGGTGTGTCCATCATTCTGCAATTACACCCCCAAACGCTAGTCGGCAGCGTCCACTGTGTTGACTTTTGCCGGCCGAGCAGGCTAACTTCTGGTTTAGTGCTCCGCTAATGTAAATGGGGAAAAAATTGTATATGTGCGGCTGGTGTAGCCCTTTCAAATGTTACTGAACGAATGGATCACATTCTGATAGCAAAATGAGTCATTTTGCTCGGGTTGCAACGGTCAAATATATTGATTCACTGTGTTACAGCCGCCGTTTTGGCTGCTAGTAAATGTTACTTTAAAGTGCAGGGTACTTCCGGTCAGCTCGGAGGCATTGCGAGGCTACCCAGCCGACCAATCACAGAGCTTAGGGTCTGTGTCGACTCGACATGTAGTTACATTTTTGAGGAGGTGCACGTCAGGCGACGGCATAGCCTCTGCGTAGCCCCGTAGCCTACGCCGTCACATACGGCGTCGATTTGGCGCAGAAGTATAAATTGAACTTTAGAAGTCCGGCCCAGATTGCCACAAAGATTTCTTTGTTCTTTTCAAGCCACACACGCGAAGCACTGCGACTTCGGTTTTTGTTTTATTTATTCTTTTCTTTTCTTTTGTTTGTTAAAAGTTATCAGACCGTTTCAGGCGCGCTACTTTGAATTCAAGAACGACCAAGTTCGTTTAAGCTATATTGTAGTCGAGTGAACTTATACTGCTCCCACCAAAGTTCGGACCTAGCCACGTGCGTCTGTCACACCAGCAGTAACCCAAAGGACATCAAAACCACAACTAAACCCAGCTCACAGCCTACCACTGCAAGTTTTCTTCAAACCAAGCCAACTGAGGGCGGACCTCCGGAGAAATTCCCTGGCAGAGAAAGTGACCGGCAGATGGTGTTAACCGTCTCGACCGAGAACGCACAAAGTTCAGCCAGCGTGAGGCCGGCCCGAACACCAACCGGCTGGAGAAACAACAAGCAGTAAGGAACCAGAGGCATTCTGTGGTTGAGTTGATGTCCAATACTCTTTTAATCCGTTAGTTTAATTCTAGCCAACTAACTAACTTGCGTTTATTGGTTCTCTTGCCTCCTTAGACTCAAATCTTTTCCACAATAGACCACTAAATCCACATTTAACTCCATCATTTTCATTGATAGCTCATGTTTGTTTAATCATTATTGTTGTATGTCTTTGATATATTTAAACTCACTTTATATCCACCTTTTGTTAGTTAATAAATTTCACCGTAATCACAGGAAGTGTGTGTGTGCATTGTTTGACTCCAGGTCACTGTAATGGAAGATTTACGCCTTCGATATGAGATTGACTGATTGATTTTATAGAAATGATTAAGCAGTTACTACTAACTGATCACTAGGAATAATTGTGTAATTATTAAACCCATAACGTTTCCTAGGGAGTCCGGAAACTGAATTTCCGGTGGTTTCCCCGAAAACGAGATATTTATGAATTATATTTAGAATATTAATATTCATAATTTGTATTAAAAGTAAAGTAGATATGCTATATAGTTTTTTATACAGTTAAAATTCAATTGTAGGCAGGGATTTTAGGTTTGATTGTTTTGCTATTTGTAGTTTATCATCAAAATTATAACTAGTGTGTATTACAGGATATATGATAATGATAATGTATTCAAATTAACATTCATTTAAGTAGAAGATCAAGTTGACATTTACACATGTAATTTTCTTCTGTTTTATAACTATGTAAGGATGCACAAAACCTTTACATTTTCCCACAAACTGTCATTTTAACAGTAATAGTATCTCAGACTTCAAGCCCTGCAACTGAAGATGTCCCAGCCAGGTGTCAGCTGCCACACAAACATTAACACCGGCACATTCACCAAAGCTCTCAAACTAACAAGTGAACTAGGTGTGGCTTATTTTCAGTGATTTCAGGTCACTGCTCATTCAGTCTATAGCAGTTGACAACAGCAAGGGGTGAGACAAAAATGAGCAACAGACAGCAGCATTAGCTTGTAGCCTAGCTAATTCAGTGATTGGCAGTGATACATGAACAGGACTCACTGCATCTTAAATTGAGATCTGAAAGAAGCAATACACAAGATTTTCTGTTTTTGGTTAAAGCAATGTCATAATGTTTCTGTCAGCTTGGCCCTACTGTACTGCACAGGTTTAACATTTCAGTTTAGGCTAAATGACACATTTTGTGTTATTTGTGTGTGTGTGCTTGAGGTGGGTGTTTGTCAATGAGAAGGCCTACCAGGTGAGAGACACAGCTATTGAATCCTCAGTGATGACCAAAGTCAAAGGTTTGGGAATCTACAACGACAAGGTCATGGATGTTGCAGACTACGTCACTCCTACACAGGTATGGATGACAGATGGATGGGTGGACAGATTAGATGACTGACAGTAAGATACAGTGATGGCGATTATACTATAATATTTATATTTGTTTTTTGCAGGGAGCTTCAGTCTTTTGCATCATCACCAAAATGATCACTACAGAGAACCAAGTCCAAGGATACTGCCCAGAGGTCAGCTACTGTCAGTACTATTACCCCAATACGCCCACCATTATTACGGCCTCAGAATCATCAATACTAGGGGTGGTGATGCCACAGTGGATAAAGCACATGTCACTGGTGTGGTAGTCCTTGGTTCAATTCCCCACTGTGACACACCAATGGTGTCCCTGGGCAAGATACTTAACCCCTAGGTGCTCCAGACCTCTGACGTATATAGCAATTGTAAGTCGCTTTGGATAAAAGCCATTACAACCATTGTACATTAAAACCTCTCAGTTCATTTTTGATTTCCAAGGGTTGTTATCAACGGACACAGACCAAAGTGCCTCTGGGCGCAATTGGATAAACGTACAACCAGTCAGAGCAATGAAACGTGTGATGAGTTGGGGCGGTGTTGGTGGCATGGTCACAAACTTATATACAGGTGCTGGTCATATAATTAGAATATCATCAAAAAGTTGATTTATTTTAGTAATTCCATTCAAAAAGTGAAACTTGTATAATGTATACATTCATTCCACACAGGACTGATATATTTCAAGTGTTCATTCCTTTTAATTTTGATGATTATAACTGACAACTAATGAAAACCCCCAAATCAGTATCTCAGAAAATTAGAATATTGTGAAAAGGTTCAATATTGAAGACACCTGGTGCCACACTCTAATCAGCTAATTAACTGAAAACACCTGCAAAGGCCTTTAAATGGTCTCTCAGTCTAGTTCTGTAGGCTACACAATCATGGGAAAGACTGCTGACTTGACAGCTGTCCAAAAGACGACAATTGACACCTTGCACAAGGAGGGCAAGACACAAAAGGTCATTGCTAAAGAGGCTGGCTGTTCACAGAGCTCTGTGTCCAAGCACATTAATAGAGAGGTGAAGGGAAGGAAAAGATGTGGTAGAAAAAAGTGTACAAGCAATAGGGATAACTGCACCCTGGAGAGGATTGTGAAACAAAACCCATTCAAAAATGTGGGGGAGATTCACAAAGAGTGGACTGCAGCTGGAGTCAGTGCTTCAAGAACCACCACGCACAGACGTATGCAAGACATGGGTTTCAGCTGTTGCATTCCTTGTGTCAAGCCACTCTTGAACAAGACACAGCGTCAGAAGCGTCTCGCCTGGGCTAAAGACAAAAAGGACTGGACTGCTGCTGAGTGGTCCAAAGTTATGTTCTCTGATGAAAGGAAATTTTGCATTTCCTTTGGAAATCAAGGTCCCAGAGTCTGGAGGAAGAGAGGAGAGGCACAGAATCCACGTTGCCTGAAGTCCAGTGTAAAGTTTCCACAGTCAGTGATGGTTTGGGGTGCCATGTCATCTGCTGGTGTTGGTCCACTGTGTTTTCTGAGGTCCAAGGTCAACGCAGCCGTCTACCAGGAAGTTTTAGAGCACTTCATGCTTCCTGCTGCTGACCCTGCTGCTGGGCTCTCATAACACCTGAGCAGTGCCACAGACTGATCGACTCCATGCCACGCCGCATTGCTGCAGTAATTCAGGCAAAAGGAGCCCCAACTAAGTATTGAGTGCTGTACACGCTCATACTTTTCATGTTCACACTTTTCAGTTGGCCAACGTTTCTAAAAATCCTTTTGTTGTATTGGTCTTAAGTAATATTCTAATTTTCGGAGATACTGAATTTGGGATTTTCATTAGTTGTCAGTTTTAATCATCACAATTAAATGAAATAAACATTTGAAATATATCAGTCTGTGTGTAATGAATGAATATAATATCCAAGTTTCACTTTTTGAATGGAATTACTGAAATAAACCAACTTTTTGATATTCTAATTATATGTGTATATACTTCTATATATACTGTCCATATCAATGATATGGACAATATGAGATATATACTGTATATATATAGTTCAGCTGTAATATGATTCAGACTTCATTCAATATATTCTGACTTCATTGTGCGTGTGTGTGTGTGTGTGTATATATATCTCATATTACAGTTAAACAGTACAGTAAAATGTACAGTACCTTCACTCATATTTATTCAGCACTGCCTAGTTTGATCCGAATTTCGTGAGTCTGCTGCATTGCACTGAATGCAGGTCCAGACCTACAACCAATCAGAGAAGTCAAACTTTTAAAATCTAGACCAATGGCTCTCCACTAGTGATGTGCGGATCGATACTAAAGTATCGATATTTCTGATACCAACGTTTCCTGCTCTAGGATCGATACTCATATAAAAGGATCGATAACTAAACTCAGTAATTTGGAGTGAGTGTGTGTTTTATCATAAATATCTTACTGTCAATAGGATGCACTAACTATACTCGGTAGATAGGAACTACTTTTCCTTCCGCCTGTCAAAGTCATGCTTGTGCTACAGCTCTGTGATGGAGCTTCTTTGAAGTGAGCCGCTGCAGCCCTTTACATTTCCCGCGATTGAATACTGACTCTGGCTGACTGTAGAAACAGTCACGTCTGGCTGTGTTTTAGCTGTGAAGGTAATAATGACATTGATAATGTCATTTTCTGATCTCCACCAACTCCTGAAAAAAACATATTTTAATCTCTTTAGCAGCTGCTAAATGCTCCACTATGTTCACCAGCTTCTCACTAACTTTGTCTGTCTGCCTGCCGAGAAACCATGAACTTAAAGACAGTAAAAAAGGTTAGGGTTGATGCAGCTTTAATCTGTGTGTGTGTGTGTGTGTGTGTGTGTGTGTGTGTATGATTTTGTGTTACCCAGAGTGAGAAAAGGTATAATTGTGCCAAAGACATTGACTGCACAAAGCACCTCAACAAGCCAGGAAATTGTGGTGAGATCTTCTCTCTGTCTTTTTCTTTTCCTTTCTACTTTAAAGTATTTGATGACAGTTTTATAATTAGAGGTCCAAGCAGTGAAGCTGCTGGAGTGTACTGGATCTGTTAAGCTTATTAGGGGTCCAAGCAACGAAGCGTTTTGGCCTATAACTTTTAAACCATAAGTCTCAGAAACAAAATTTTTTTTCCTGGAATCTGTGGGTCCATATGAACCTAAGCCACACCCAGTTGCACCTGGACATATTTTGACAATTATGACAATTTTGACAATTTTTTTTATTTGAGCAATCGCCATCACACGTTTAGAAACAAAAAAGTACTTTTCCCCCCTGGACCAATAAAAAGTACTTAACATTTTTAAATATTTAAGGTCAAAATTACATAAATGCCCATAAATCAAAATTGGCTTCAGTTATTGTAACCAAACTTGTTACAAGTGTTCTGATGCTAGTTCTGAGCGTTTATTAGTCCTTAGATAGTCTGACATTAGGAGGCTCGTAATCGGCTGCGTGGATTCGTACAAAAGTTACAAATACCTAAGTCTGGCAAGTGATGTCATTGCCTCATGTTGTGTGAAGTTGTGTAAAAGGTTACACTGTATGTATAGTGTCCAGTGGTTGTGCAAATTCTGTGTTTCTTTTAGATCCAAAGGTTGTGAGTTTGAACCCTGCTAAGGCAGTACTCAATAAAGTTGTATGTTAAAAAAAATGCAGATGCACACTCTCTCTTCCTCTGTTTTTAGTCAACTCAAATCTTTAGCTTTCATTCACAGTTCAAAACTGCCTTTATCTCACAAACACAAATACTTACAAAAACAACATTGATTTGAGTGAAACCGTTTCAACATTTTCTTCAGCATGTTCAATTAATTGTATAAAATTTGGTTAGGATTGGCGAAAAAGGAGTTGTTTATAAGCACAAACTCTCATCTCCATCTATATTGCAGTAAAAATTTTACCATAGTTCCTAGAGAGCTTTTTCAACACATCTGTTTGCCTCTATGCCTATGGTCAAGAAGTGAGTCAAAAGTGACATTTAGTGGCCCACTATTATTATAATTTAATCATTTGTAAAAAACCAAAACAATACACCTGAAACCAACATTTGATTTAACTAATGCATGTTGTGTGTTTTCATTCTTCTTCTTCTTCTTTCTCATTGGGGTCATATTAATTTGAAGGTTGCCTATTGTGACCCTGTGGACATTTTTTATTTTTCTCTGCCAAAAAAAATAAGACCTAGAAACACAAATATTGGCAGGTGGGTTCCAAATTCCACCTACAACTCAAGCACACACAATGACACTCACTGACCTCAAGGTTATGCTAATAATAATAATAATAATAATAATCATCATCAAGTTTACATATTCACAGTTATCTCAAAGTGCATCTGGGCCCGTATTTATCAAGCTTCTCAGAATTACTCATAAGAACACTGCTCTCCTTCTTCTTGGCTCAAAGCTGTGCTTAAAAGTTAGTTATCATGCATCATAGTCCTAATTTGAGTGAAGTGTAGTACTAAATCTTAAGTGTCAGTCTTAGTGCTGATTTACGACACTTTGCTGTGCTGCAAAAAGGATTTTGGATGATGACCAAAGGACCAATCACTGAAGAGATTTCCTTATTTAAGAATATTCTAGATTCTTAATTTTCAAGATAATAAATTATGATATAGGCCTACACATTAATAAATGAAATATAAAAAAGTGTATCCTTATATGAGCTCCATCAAATGCGCCTAGTACTCCTGTATTGCCGGCAATATGAACTGAGTTTGCTTCTGTCGGATTATGGGGGGTGTTGTTGGGAAGTCGATGAAACGCCTAAGTGCCATAATTCTTTCCATGACTATTCAGCTTATTGATGGTTGTGTCGGCCAAAATCATCAGCATTGCTGCGTTTGTCCTGTGGCAAATAAATGAAGCGTCATCACCACCTTCGCTTTAACTGAAAAAGCATTACTGCAACCTAGTCCAACCTAGTCTAATTAAGTGTCTTTCGTCAAATAATTCAGAAACAATATTCCTCTCCTGAAAGATGCATGTCTCTATCTCCACAGGGCCATCACAAGCCCTACTGGCAGCTCCTAACCACTTGAGAGACCTCTCGAGCTGTCTTAAATAACTGGGAGTAAGAGTGATTCTTAGCTTTAAGAAATTTGATAACTTGCTTTTATTCTTAAGTTTAAATGTACGAGTAAATTTCATGAATTCTAAGCACTTAAAATCCTGTTTTTGATATTTCACCAGAAACTGCTAGACCAATCATCCCAAAATTTTAAGGTCATAAACTCTATAAGCTACATCAAATACCTCAACATAGCATCAGCGAACAACAATGACCACAATAACTTATTGGAAAGAACACAGAGTTTGTCTATTAATAGTTTATTTGTGTTTACCATTTTTACTATTGCTTTTATATTAATGTATATTGTCTGCTATGTATCAGAAGGAAGTTACAAAATCAATTTCTACCTATCTATCTTGTACCTTGTACTTGTACCTTGTTATTACGCTAATGCATACAGTGTATGTGTTGAATTAATACTTCAGAACTGGTATTCACTTATTTTTGCTTTTCCAGTTTGCATATAAGCTTTTCTTTTCCTGCTCAGGAATTCTTACAGGGAAATGTGTTCCTTTCAACACCACAGTCAACAGATGTGAGATAAAAGGATGGTGTCCTGCCGAAATCGACACCATCAAGACGTAAGACAATCCTGGAAAGTGATGGAGAGCTTTTTACAAGGCTTTACAATCACTGTTCTGTACTGTTATACTAATGTCAGACACATCTCTGTTGGGGCAGCTCACTTAGTCACTAACCTAGTAACATTTATCATGCAGATAGTTTAAGTTTTCATTGTCCCGCTTTTGAGATAATCGAGAAGGCAGGCCTTCGCCACACTACAGTGGATTTAAACTGAATTGTATCCATTGGTAGAAATCTGAGCCTTGACACATTGTAAAAAGCAAAGACAACTTTGTGTGCTGACTTTGTGCGGCTGAAGAAAAATAACACATTTAAACACAATACTGTTTGTGTGTTGGTCTTTTCTGTTGTTCTGTGCCCCCCCTTCCCCTCTCTGTCAGTACGCCAATGATGGAAGTTGAGAATTTTACCATTTTCATTAAGAATAGCATCCGCTTCCCAACCTTCAACTACACCAAGTATGACAACTATAATTCTAAATATGATGATGATGATGATAATGAAATCTGACATGTTGAAATGATGATATGTGTCTATGTGTGCAGAGGAAACTTCCTTCCTACCATCACTGATGATTACATCAAAAAATGTAACTTTGACATGGTCAACAACACCTACTGCCCCATCTTCAGAGTGGGAGATGTCGTCCGCTACGCACAGCAGAACTTCACTAAACTGGTAGACAAGGTAGAGTCAAGAGATACTTTTAAGGTTTTGGGGGCAAGTTCAAGTCATGTCTTTGTAAGAAAATTCAAAAGTCAAGGCAGATGATTTCCTGGGCCCGTATCAAGCTTCTCAGACTTATTCATAAGCACACTGCTAAGAACTGACTTAAAAGTAAAAGAATTCTTGGCTCAAAGCTGCACTTAAAAGTTAATTATCAAGCATCTCAGACCTAATTTCAGTGAAGTGTAGGATTAAATCTTAATTGTCTGATTCACGACACTTGCTGTGCTGCAAACAGGATTTTGGATGACGTATGATGTAGGCAAGGACCAATCACTGAATAGATTTCCTTATTTAAGAAAATTCTCAAATAAATTCACATTGAATGGTGAAATTCAACACATTTACATTCAACACAAATTTGACAATAAATCATTTTCAAGAGAATACATTATAACATTGGAAATGAAAGATAAAAAAGTCGATCTTTAAATGAGCGCCATCAATTGCGCCTACAACTCCTGTGAAGCTGGCTCAGTGGTCAGAAGACAATAAAGGCACTATACAAGTACAGTTCATTTACCATTAGAAACCATTACAAATGTTTGTTAAATGTTTGTTAAATAATTGACATCATTCCTGTGCATAGGTCTAACAACTAAACACTTAAAGATCTGTTTCCTGAACCGAACCAATGCGACAATAATACATTGTTTAAAATTTCCAACTGGTCCTGTTTGCGTTCACAAACCTCAAATAGTCCTGAAACTGTAAACAAAAGCCATGTGGTGGAAATGTCAGTAAATTAATGGTCAGCACCATCAGGTTCATGTTGGTCTGGAGCCCATATCAGTAGACTTTAGTGGGCCATCGATATGAACATCATTATTAAATTATTTAACAATTCAAGCAATTGGAGGAAGAAACTCTGCATCAAACGGTCTTATCACAGAAGTAGACTTTGTTTACAGAATCCAAATGTATGTCCTTGAATGAATTAATTAATAAAAATAAAAATAATAATCTTTATTTATAGAGCAAAGACAATGAAAACAAACAAATAAGATCCACGGTAAAAGCAGGAAGAAACTTAAGAAATTGGCTCAGGAGAAGAACGGGTTGCCCACTAATCGGAAAAACCACTGGTCAGGGATTAGTGGGCAACCACTAATTGGAATCCCTCAGTGGCTCAGTGTATGAATGTGTGTGAATGATTGAATGCGAGCGTAAAGCGCTTGTGTTGTCAGAACACTAGAAAGGCACTATACAAATACAGAGCATTTACAAAGACCACATTTACATAGCCAAATGGTCCTATTGTTTAGCCTCACAATGCCATTGGATACTAAATGTGTTTGTAGGCCAAAAGGCCATGAACCCCCCCAGCTGTTTATTGCTGCTGTTCGGCTGGTTGTCTTTTACTATTATTATTATTTTTATTGTTTTTTTGTTTGTGTTTGTTTGTTGTTGTTTTTCTCCTCCCCAAGCCCCCCTCTCTGTTCCACAGCTTTTCCCTGTTGTCCCCACCCTCCATCCCCCTTTCCCCCTTCTCTTACAGGTGTTGTCCTTTCTCTGTGCTGTCTGTTTGTGCCCCCCCCCATCCCCTGTCTGCCCCCCTGTCCGGCCCGGTGACAAATCAATACATAATTAAATAAATAATAAAACAGACATTTTAATACTCTCTTGTTAAAGTAAAATCTGTCTGGCACAATATGGTATCCAGGTCATTATACTATATACCAGGCTGCTGGGCAGGACAGGTTTAAAAAATAAATAAATAAATAAATAAATAAGAACGGATGGTCCTTTCGCTCCCTGAGCAGGGTACCAGTTACTCACCAATGGTGAACAGTTCAAACGTCCCCTCACTGTTTCAGGCAGGCGACCGTCTACTCTCAGTCCCACTGATATTGATGTAGAAGAAGAAGAAGAGACCACTCCTTAGGTAGTCCCAGCGGTGATGATGAAGAAAAGGAGAAAACTCCCACCTCAGTGCCAGTGATAGCCAGAGGTGCACCCGTGTTTTTCTGGTCACACGGGGCGCTATCTGGTGTTCTGTCCGGGCCTCAAAGTCCACACACACACACACGGCAAGCAAGCCGTGAGATACTATGCTAATTAGCCTACCGGCCGAAGTTAGCTCAGAGATACACGGTAATGTCCACAGCAGACTCTCAAACACACTTCTCTTAAATGAGTCAGGCTCTACACTCTAATATTTGTCTTGGTTCGCAGCTATTCACCACTCAAAATACAGTCGCACACTCACACTGCGGTGTCTACTTCTCTCACGTCTCCCTTGTTTTTTTCTCCTCCAGTTCCTCTGACTACTAGTCCCGCCCCTAACAAATCATACCTTTTAGAAGCTGGATGTCTCTGTCAATGGACTAATCAAAGGCACATAAATAAAAGCAGCAGGTTAATATGTCTCACCTCGTGTTGAGTGATGTACGTTCTAAACAAACTGTGAAAACACTGTCCCCTTAAAGGAACAGCGCCTCCTATAGTAACAATGTAGGGTTTACACTGCTGTGTTTAAATTAGCTCTGGGGTTTAACCCAGGGGCTACATTAAATTGCTGTCAAACCAGACACCAAGATTTTTAGCAACAGGCCTGACATGATCCACTAGGGACCAGCAGATGGCAGCATTTGCTTTGCTTTGCTTTGCTGGGAGTTCATGACCAGGATCTCTGTTTTGTCTGAGTTCAGTAAGAGGAAATTATGTGAAATCCAATTTGTGACATCACAGAGGCAGTCAGTAAGTGAACTCAGCATTCCAGGGTCTGTGGATCTGACAGCAGGTACATCTGTGTGTCATCAGCATAAACATGAAAAGAAACACCATGTGGATACACCATTCTGGATAATATGTCCAAGGGGAAGCATATACAAGTAAAATAAAATGGACCCCTGAGGAACTCCATATTCAACCAAACAGAATGTAAAGACATAGTTATTCACAGGCACAGAACCTCCTATTGGACAGGTATGATGAAAACCATTCTAAAGCTGTACCAGAGATCCCCACCCTGTGCCTCAGTCTGTCTAACATGATGCTGCCCAAAGTCTCCAGTCCTGTCTTTTGTGACTTAATTCTGACTTAAGTCTAAAGTCAAGTTGCAAGACCTTGTGACTACTATCATGAGCAGGATTTTTTTTTATAGACTCTAATAAAAAACAAAAACATCCCTCTAAATCATCACCTATGACCCACTAGAATTGTGTGGCGGTATCTGTATCTGCAGAGACCCTGCCATCTGAATGTACAGAGATCACACCTGTCGGGGTCAAATTGACCACTATAAGCAGATGATTATTAGGTTTTATTTCTAACATCTGTATATTTATTCAATGAAAATTAAGTAATGAAATAGACAGTCGCTCTATTTACTTAATTTTATTGACTGTTTCAAAACAGTACACCTTTTCAAATGTACAAATAAAATCACTGTACTGTGTGTAATTCAAATACACTATACAGTAATATTCAATTCAGTTTTATTTATATAGTGCTATTCAATATCCACACAAAAATACAAAAACAGTAAAAGTGGTACAGGCAGAAAAGTAATAATTGTACTGGTAATTAATGATGATAATAATAATAATAATAATAGTAATTATAGGAGTGGGTGTCAAGCAGGAAGAGCAAGAGACCACTGAACTCGTATAATTACCTCTATTTTTCAGCTGGGCTAAAATCGCTGATCTGTTTTCAACTATTTCTCTTATTTTCTTACTGGGTGCACCCTATTATCAATAACTCAAAATCTCAATCCTCAATATTCACATCCGGTGAATGACCATATTAAACAATACCTGTTTCAATATTATCACTTCACATGTCACATCAACTTTATAATCATTTGCTTTTCACCATATGAGCAATTGCCAAAATCACAATAACCAGGACATCATAGTACACCAAATAAACCGTATGAATTCTGCAGACACCAGGGATGCGTTTCTAAAAACGGATGAGGGAGGTAATTGTCCATTCAAAGTCCAAAAAAAAAAGTAGAGTTAGAAAGTGTGGGGTTGTGCAAGTGGTGCTAGACAGTGAGTGTAAAAGTGTTGCTGGTTATCCTACTAATGTGGCAGGAGAGGGGTAAGATCAGTAGTCCTTAGCTCAGAGTTCCTCACTTCAGCGATCTTCAATCCAGGGATCTTGAGTTCTCATCTGGGTTGGCTCGCCATCAACTTTAACTCAGCTCTCCGAAAAAAACCTGGCCAGCAGTCACTGACACGGCCAGAATAGTTCATTAGTCAATAGCCTTTTCAAACGGGTTTCTCAAGTGTTCCTTTAACCAATATATATATATATAAATGCAAATGGCACAATCACTATTTTTTAAATACGTTTTACATCAAATGAATTACTGAGCAACTTAACAACTTAACAAAGCTTATACATTTTTAAATATAAAGAACAATGTTGCAGAAATTAAAACTATGCAGTGCAAATGCAACAGATTCACCATGAACAATGAAAGAAAATGTCAAACAGATAGTTTAGTTGAAGTCTACAACAGGCTAATTGCACTGTTCATCACTCACTGCTAATTTTGTTAGCTCTAGGCCCATGCACTTGAACTGGCTAGCTTAGCCTAGCATCTTGTGACGCAGCAGTAAATTATTTATTTTTTACATGACTCACGAATTTGGGATTTCTTTGTCATTCGGCAGGTTTCAATGAACAGGGCCTCACACACACACACACACACGCACACACACACACACACACACACACACACACACATCTATAGTCTTAAAACAAAGTCCAGACTGTTATCACTCTCATCTGACAACTTATACGGTTTTATCTGAACTACATTTTTACCGCTCAGAAACATGTCCTCTCCCCACAGTGTCACCCAGTGTCAGCAACGTTTGCTGTAAACCTGCGCTCTGATTTGCTAAGGCACTTCTGTGTTGTTAACCCTTTGTGACATGGGTAAAATAAGGTACTATCAGGGGGGTAAGCCAGAGATCGGAGGCCCAATCCCAACATCCACCCTCACAGACTCACAGACTTTGAGGTGTTCCCAGGAAGTCCGTGAGGCCTTAGGGCTGTCCCACTGTCAAATCGTCAAGTGCGCGAGGGCTCTCTCGCGGACATTTTGAGGCCTTTATAGACCCTTTCTGTAAGTCTGCATTTCTGCAGACAATGGCTGTGTCCGAAATCCCCACTCATTCACTACTCCCTACCCCCTATGTAGGGAGTTGTATGTAGAGCACTATATAGTCAGCTCACGCCATTAATTACGTCATTGCCATTAGACAATCAGTTGTTTCCATCAGCGCAATGCATGATGGTATATAGGGCTTGGTTAGTGACCATCGATTGTTCACTACTATTCAAAATGCATTCTGGGATACATTGATTGGACTATATAGGGTCTAGTAATTCTCAAGCCCAACAGTTCCCACCAAGAGCAAGCACTTGGCGAAACCTCGAGCAGAACCATGGCTCAGGGTGGGCGGCCATCTGCCTCGACCGGTTGGGGATGAATTATAAGAGAAGAACAAAAAATAAACAAACAAGCATCGACACCACGCTGATGTTAAAAGTTTTGAAAGTTTTCTTAACTTAAGATACTGCACAGAACACATGAAGTCAGAGGAATGCAATCACCTTCTTACATATTTAGTTTATTCAACTATTTATTTTAGTTTTTGCTTGATGATGCTGTTTGACCAACAATAGTTTTATTGATTAATTACAAATATATATTAACATTTAGGCTACCTCTCCTCCACTCTGCAGGGCGAGAGCCTGCAGGACTTAAAAATCAGGCAACATCAAATAAAAAGTGCCTCAGCATCGTCAAGGTAACGTGATAAAGTGGCAAAGTGCTGTCCTGTTCCTGTTTACAGCATTTTGAGCCCTTGCAGCCTCTCGCACTCAAATCACTTTCCAAGTGACGTCAGTAAAGTCTGTGAGGGTTCAGGGCTTAGGGGGGGACATTGGGATTGGACCGGACAGTGAAGCCGACCAAAGCCTGCATAGAGGGATCCATGTAGGCCCAAAAATGACGTCAAAACCCTATCCCCTGATCTCCATTCAAATCAGGGGGTGACTTCGTCCAGTAATATACTGTCTATGGGTACTATGACGTCTTTAGGATGGTGCCTGACCATTAAGAGCTTTTTGGTGAGCAAAAGGATTTTAAATTCTTTTGTGGATTTTACAGGGAGCCAGTGCAAAGAAGCTAAGACAGGAGAAATATGATCTGCTGCAGCATTCAGGATCAGCTGAAGAGTTTTAAGGGACTTAAAACAGCTTGATAAAGAATTACAGTAATCCAGCCTAGAAGTGACAAATGCATGGACTAGTTTTTCTGCATCATTTTTAGACAGGATATTTCTGATTTTTGCAATATTACGTAGGTGAAAAAGGTGGTCGGTAGGAGTTAAAGGACATGTCCTGATCAAAGATAACTCTGAGATCAAGGTTTTTACATCCTACAAGGCACACTTGACGTTTAGCTAACTGATTGGTTTCATCTGGCTTGACTGATTATATTAACAGTAACAATAATAATAACAAACCACAAGCTAAAAAATTTAATATTTATTTACAGTCATTATTTGTATTTATTTTCTTTAAATATCCTTTATATTGGGTTTCTGATCAGACAGTTAAGGGGGAAATTATTTGAACTGAAGCAGTACAGTAGAAATAGCTCAATGAGAAGGAGCTGATTAAGATGTTTTCAAACAGTAAGAGTGTCTGAACTTACAAGGCATTGACAATGTGTGCACAGATTAGTTGTCCCCCATTGTCTTAATGCACTGCAGGGACCACCGGCTTCACATCCTCTTGGTGAAACAAATGTTATGAATCACAATGCGCACTGCTATTAAGGCACAGACTCATCCGCAGCTCCCAGTGAACCCTATAAAATGCAGCAATCAGGGTATGGTCAGGCACACGTTTCTTTGTATGTTTATTTTTTTAAGAACGGATGTCACACTACCTCCGGCATAGGAACAAAATGTTTTGTTTTTTGTAACATTTCTTCCAAACATACTAGCCAGTACAAATTGGTTGCTTTTAAATGTAATTCCTAGAAGCCAGTTCATGTGTCTCATTTTGAAAATTCTGTCAGGGAGGAGTGATTGGAATAAAGATCGGCTGGATATGTGATCTGGACAAGTCAGATGACCAGTGTAACCCTTCATACTCATTCACCCGACTGGATGCCATGTCACAGAAGAATGATGTCTCACCTGGCTACAATTTCAGGTATTTACATGGTTGGACTGATATGTTCCATCCACAAACTAGAAACTTAACCATTGGCCAGATTGCATTGAAATCATTGGATATTCATGGTCCCCAGGGAATGATTTCTAATTACCTTTTCTAATTACACCATTACCTTTCTCTAGTAACAGCTGACCAACACCTTTACTAGAAATATAGGAATTTCTAAAGACAAATTGACATGGACAGCTTTCATAAGTCTAGTATCTGAGCCACCTATATGTAAATGAAAAGAGTTACAGGTTGTTAAACTGGATTGTCTTTAAGGACTCTACATAAAAATAAGTATTTTAGCATATGACATATTAATCAAGTAATCAATCAGACTGCATTATATTGTTGTAATTAGTTATTTTGACCACTTGCAAAATGTATGGTTAGATTGATTGATGATGTTTTCCTTGTGATTTGTCTGTTTGTGCAGGTTTGCCAAATATTATAAGATGGATAATGGGACGGACTACCGCACTCTGGTCAAAGCCTATGCTATTAGGTTTGATGTTCTGGTCAATGGAAATGTGAGTATATAGCTTAGTGTGTGTCAGATTTGTGTATCAGGTGCTCATTCTTAATCAATATAACAAGGTTTAAATTGGGGCTGGGCACGTTAATTATTTTATCACATGATAACACCGTATTTTTAATTATTATTTTGAAAGCCCGTTTTCACTGGCTCTGAATACACATACGATCAAACCATGGGTCACAGGAGGGGGTGGATGTTGATCAGCCTGCGAATCACGATTAAAATTTTTTTTTTTTTTTTTTTTTTTTTTTTTTAAACCTGTCCTGCCCAGCAGCCTGGTATAGAGTATAATGACCTGGATACCATATTGTGCCAGACAGATTTTACTTTAACAAGAGAGTATTAAAATACTCCTTTGTCTGTTTTATTATTTATTTAATTATGTATTGATTTGTCACCGGGCCGGACAGGGGGGCAGACACGGGGATGGGGGGGCACAAACAGACAGCACAGAGAAAGGACAACACCTGCAAGAGAAGGGGGAAAGGGGGATGGAGGGTGGGGACAACAGGGAAAAGCTGTGGGAAACACCAATTGCAGAAAGCAACGAAACCTGCAAGAGAACAGAGAGGGGGGCTTGGGGAGGAGAAAAACAACAACAAACAAACACAAACAAAAAAAAACAATAAAAATAATAATAATAGTAAAAGAAAACCAGCCGAACAGCAGCAATAAACAGCTGACATATTAATGACATATTAAGACAACTAAGAGAACAATGAAAACAAGAAACAGTCACACACACTAAATAAGCAACACAACACAGCCACGAGAGCTGGAATAATAATTAATTTAAATAAGTAACTGAAAGAAAGGCATCAGGAATAATTCTACCAGGGACAACCTAAGTTTGTTTGTGTCTGTGTGGGTGAATGTGTCTGTATGTGTGTGTATGTACATGTGTGTGCGCATAAGCCTGTTAAAGAATGTAGTTGTTAGAGAGAGTGGGACGCCACGACTGTAACAGGCAGGCAAGAACCCCAGTAGCCAATAGGGGTGGAAGAAAGAAAAAGAATAAATCAAATCAAAAACCCAAATGCCAGTTGACAACGTAATGCCGACGGAACGCAAAAGAGGAAGAGCAGCGCCCGGACCGACCGCGGCGCAGACACAACATAGACCAGTGGCCTCCCCCATCCAGCACCCCACCGCCGCGCAGCAAACAACCACAATGCCCAAATGCCACGCAATCATCAACACCAATGCACAAGTGACGAGCCCAACGCGCACACTGCGCGAGCACGGCGACACCCATGCCCAGCAGCCCCCCGCGAATCCCGCGTGCGAGGTCGGGCAAATGAGAGAGAGCAAACGGAACAACACGACAGCGAAAGCCAGCGGAGAGAGACACCAGCAGCAAGTCCCAGCCCGGCAGCAAACGCGCCGCACAGGTCACCGTGCACCCGCCAATAAAAGTCCACCGTCCCCCCAACCGCCGGAAAAAACTAAGGCCGCCGGCGCCAGCCGACATCCCCCATGCCCAGCGCGCCCCCCGGCCGCCATGCAACACCAGCCAAACCAGCAACGAGGCAAAATCAACTAGCTCAGCTGCATGCCACCAACAACCCACCCATCCATCAAGGGCCGAGAACTCCAGGCACAAACCCAGAACAAACCGGAGCACAGCCCTGCCCCGCACCCACACTGCACATCCCGAAAACTAACAACTGGCCGACAGAGAAATGGGCAAGCACGGATCCGAGGCCAACGAAGCAAAACAGGAACGCAAACAGGTCCCTCCAAGCCAACGAGGAGATGCCTCCCCCGGACTCCAACGCACAAACTAAACGCCCAGCAGCCATCCAGAGACCCTGCCCAGGGAAAAAGTATAATACATCAAGATGCATCGATAATCGCCCCACAATCCCACCGCAGACCCCCACCCCCAGAAGCCAGGACACCCTGCGACCCCCCAAAGCGCAAAGGACCCCAGACCGCATGTCCAGGGGGAAGCTGTACCCCGCCCCAAGGAAGAACAGCAGAAAGCCGTGCCGGGAAGCTCGCTACCGCCAGGGAGCGATAACGCGGGAGAACCAGGCCAACGGTCCCCCAGCCCAGCCAGAGGCATCCCTCCCTACAGTGCAGCCAGTGACAGCAGCCCCCGAGGCCGATCTCATCCCCGGACAGGGGCCCAGCCCCCCCAGTCAAGCACCCCCAAGGAGGAGCACCAAAACCTACCCCGACAGCACCGGTCATGCGCCCCAGAGACTCCCGAATGCCCCCACCGTGAGAGAGCTGGCAGGGGGAAGCAGCGGGAGCCTCACCTCTGCCGAAGAGGGCCCAGGCGAGGAGAGGAGACAACGGGCCCCCAGGCCCAGGGACACACCACCCGCCCAGAAATGAGCAAAGGCCACAAGCCCGAGTCCGCAGAACCCTAGGCCAAGGGCGGGCCCCCACACCAGGGGAGCCCCGACCCCCCCCAGCCCACCCCAGATCAGGCAAGGCCGCCACCAACCCCACAGCACCCCCAACGCCCGGGGCTCCAGGGGTAGGACACGAGGCCAATGAGAATCTCTCCCACTCCTTCAACCCCTCTGCCTGCCTCTGTAAATGTATTGTTTTGTGTTGGATGCATGTCATGGATTGTGAAGTGTTGTATGGTGGAGTGAAGATAAGGTGTGTGGTAACTAAGGTGCAACTAAAATTGGAGGGTAGTTGTGACACAGGCACCCCACAACTGTCAGGTAGTGGAGCCTCCCATCGTGCCCCTCCCACCCCCCAAGCCCTCTGTGTCTAATGTGTAATTAAAATTGAGGGGCAGGCAGTGAGGGAGGAAGAAGTGCGAGGCCGCAATAAAGCAGCCCCACCCCCCAAACGCCCTGCAGGCTGCCCGTCCCCCAGGATCCTAAGGGTGTATGTTGTGAGACATGACCAAAGGGGGAAAGGTGAAGGAGGTCATAGGGAGGCTAGAAGACCAGATTCCTGACTGGCCCCATCATTTATTCAGTCCCGTCCCCCACCCCCCTAAGCAGGAGGACGCCAGGTCCCTCCAGCCCAGGGCTTATAGCAAGAGCCCCTCTAGCACCGGTAGCACCCCAGAGTCAGTGACAACCCCGCCCATCCCCAGGACGGGCCCAGGGGGGCCCAGCCCCCCCAGCGCGCAGACCCGCCCCAGACCCAGAGGCTCCAAAGCCCCGTGCCCCAGACCCCCACACACTCCAGAGGCAGGTCAGTGCAGCCCCAACCCAAAGTCCAACAATCCCCCGTCCTCGCCGGGGCCCCTCCGGCAGCCCCACTGCTAACCCCTCACCTCACCGCTCCCCCACAATCAGCAGTACTCCGAGCACCACCAGCCCCCAAGGGAGCAGGTCCGGGGCAGCAAGGACCCCACCCAAGGACAGAACGGCCCAACAGCCCAGATCCGAAGGTCGGCCCACACCCAGGAGGCAATGCCACTCAGGCCAGGTCAGGCCAGAAGACCCCCACCCCCGCTCCCTTCCCTCCCTAGCAGCGAAGCATCCCACACACAAACCCCCACCGTCCCCAAAGAAAAGAGACAGCAATCACCCCGCGACAGCAGCAACAGCCCCTCAGCCCTAGGGAGTCAGCAGATGCAAATAGCCCCTAGGACTCAACACGACCACACTCCAGAGGGCCGCGACGCGACTGCAAGCAACCATCGACACACCCCAAAGCACAATCCCTCCATACACAGGATCCCGGCACAACCACCAAGCATCCAGTCCGGGCACTAAAATCCAGAGGAGACACCCCCCAACCAGCTCAAAAAGGACCAGCCCGCACCCCCAACCCACCCCGTCAACCCCTTCTTCCCGGTCCCCCACCCCTCCAACAACCAGTCGCCAGACCCCTCAGAGAACCGAAATGCAATTATCAGGATGCACAGCATGCACACAGGACAGAGCCGCACACCAGTCCCGGCCCGCACCCGATGCCCCCAACCCCCGACAAGCACGCAAGCCAATAATGACCTACAGATGAGCCAATCAACACTACCCCGCTACCAATCTAACTAGCGGCACACAACAGCCAAGTAATGCGCTGCGCAGGAGAGATGCCAGCCGGCGCAAACCGCCCCCATCCCCCCCGCAGCCAGAGAGACCACAGACCCCACCCACGGCTACACCGTGACCCACGCCGCACGTTCACCACCAGACCGAAACCCACCACAAGCATCCCCCCCCACCAACCTCCACCGCCATGCCCGCCGCCCGCCCCCTCCCCCCAACCCGGACCCACACACAGGACACACAGGGAGGCAGCCAAGCACCGAGCGCCACCACATCCGCACAGCGCGCGAGTCAAAATCACCACCCGCGCACCGATACCAACAACCCCGCGACACCTAAGCAGAGTGGCTACCCACCCCGCAGCAGCGGCACGCCGAATACAGGGCAAACACCGGTCCCCCCGTCAAGCCCGCGCCCTAGGCAACCCGAGCGCCGCACCACCGCCCCCCCCCCCCCGCCAACACCATGCCATCAACCAACATTTAAAATTAGAAAAAGTCCCCCACGCCCGCACCGCAATGCATCTAAGAATCAACCCACCCCCAGACACACCTACCAGCCGTACGGGACCCTGACCAGCAAGGCAGTACACACCCACCCCCATTAAGTGATAAAGTTGATCAAGGGGGACCAGAGAGATTGGAATTGTGTCAATTTGTTTTTTTTTACAGCAGACATTTTCTCCATGCTAATGTGATCTATAAGGTGATTCCGATATTGGGTGATACTTATATTCTTTTTGGCCTTCCAGTTCATGAGGATAGTTTTCTTGGCGATGCATAAGGCAGTGAGAAGCATGTATGATGTGTCAACCTCTATACTAATGTCACTTAGGTCCCCCAGCACGCAGAGTGATGGGGAAACTGGGACGGGGTAACTTAGCCATATCGATAGGTCTTCACATATCTTCTGCCAGAACTTTTGAACAGGTGTACATTGCCACATAGCATGCATGTAACTATCAGATATGTTACCTGAGCAGTTCCGGCAGATGTTTGACTGCATAAGACCCATTCTGAACATCCTTTGTCCAGTATAGTGTGTTCTATGGAGAGTTTTATACTGTATAAGTTGTAGATTGGGATTTGTAGTCATTCTAAAGGTATTTAAACATATCTGCATCCAAAAGTTTTGGTCTGGACTAATGGATAGATCTGTTTCCCATTTTAAGAATGGGAGAGAGATTGAACTATCTGTTTTTAACAGTAACATGTATACTTTTGATAACAGTTTTGGAGGCGAGAGTTTAAGAAAGTCTGTTATCATTGGAGGTAAATCTAAGTCCATTATTTTATCCTTAAATCTAGCCTGAATTATGGATTTAAACTGTTGAAATTCCAGAAATCTATTATGGCTAATTCCATATTGTGCCACTAGATCCTGGAATGGAATAAAGTTACTGCCTTGCATTACATGCTCTAGATGTCTTATCCCTTTGTCATACCACAGTGGGGAATTTAGTGTTTTCTTATTTTGCAGGATGTCAGGATTATTCCAGATTGGGGTAAATCTGCATGGGATAGGTGAAGACCCAGATATTTTGAGAAGTTCCCACCAAGCTGCCAAGGAAGTGCTTATGTTAATGCTTTTAAAGCAGGTATGACGTTTGATGCTGGAACTGATGAATGGCATATCGGAAATTTTAATTTCATTACAGAAGGTTTGTTCTATGTCCATCCATGAGTGGTCCAGGGGGCTCTGATTGATCCATTTTGAGATATATTGTAGTCTATTAGACAGGAAGTAATGATAAAAATTTGGCAGTTCTAAACCACCACAGTCTTTTGCTTTTTGCATAGTTTTTAGACTGATTCGTGGGGGTTTATTTTTCCACAAAAATTTTGAGATGTTTGAGTCCAGTGATTTAAACCAGACAGCAGAGGGTTTGGTGGGTAACATTGAAAACAGATAATTGATTTTAGGTAGGACCATCATTTTTATGGTGGAGACTCTTCCCATGAGTGATATAGGTAATGATGTCCACCGTACAAGGTCATCCTCTATAGATTTAAGTAAAGGCGTGTAGTTTAGCCATGTCAGTTCTGACAGCCTGGAGGAAATATTGACACCCAGATATTTAATATTCCCAGACTTTAGCGGTGTGGTAGATATACTCTGGAAATCACACTTTACAGGTAAAACTATGGATTTACTCCAGTTAATGGAGTAGTCTGAGATGGATGAGAATTTATCTATAAGTGTGATTGTCTCAGAAAGAGAAGTTTGTGAGTTTAGGAGGAAAAGTAATACATCATCTGCATAAAGGCTTATCTTATGGTGTATATTTTCTGTTTGAATTCCTTTAATATTATTATTTTGTCTGATCGCAGCTGCTAGTGGTTCTATAAAAATAGCAAATAGCGAGGGAGAGAGTGGGCAACCCTGCCTGGTACCCCTCTGGAGACTAAAGCATGGAGAAGTATGATCATTTGTTTTGACAGAAGCTCTTGGGGAACTGTATAAGATTTTAATCCAATCTATGAAAGAGTTTCCAAATCCAAATTTATATAAAGTAGCGAATAGAAATTTCCAATTTACTCTGTCAAATGCTTTCTCTGCATCTAAAGAAACAACTATAGTTTCCAGGTTATGAATAGTGGCATAGTCTATTACGTTAAGTAGCCTGCGTGTATTGTTGGTGGAGTGCCTACCCTTAATAAATCCTGTTTGGTCAGAGTGTATTATACCAGGAGTGACCTTCTCTAGCCTTCTTGCTAGGGTTTTGCAGATGATTTTAAGATCTGCGTTAATAAGTGATATTGGGCGATAACTGGACGGGAGTGTGGGGTCTTTGTCTGGTTTAAGGAGCAGGCTGATATTAGCAGAATTCATTGTTGGAGGCAACATGCAAGTACCCCTAATTTGCATAACCATCCTATAGAATGTGGGCGCAAGTATTTCCCAGAATTCCTTATAGAGTTCAGCGGGAAAACCATCTGGCCCAGGGGCTTTATTATTCGGCATATGTAAGAGAGCTTCCTGGAGTTCAGCCATTGAAACAGGTGAATCCAGAGCCCTGATCTGTTCATCATCTAACCTTGGCAAATCTATATTGTTCAGAAATGCATCGATGTTAGAGCTAGATGGGTCAATTTGTGATGTATATAAGTTTTTATAATAATCTCTGAATGCATTGTTGATTTCTTCTGGGTTATAAGTCAGATTCCCAGCTGAGTCCTTTAAGGAAGAAATAGTTATTTTTTCTTTATTCAATTTCAATCTGCCGGATCTATTGCCATGTTCAAAGTTCTCCAAGCGTAGTCTTTGCAACTGAAATTGGGTCTTTTTATTAATAATTTCATTTAATTCAAGTTTTGATTTTCTCAGATCATTCAGCATGTGTTCCTGTGGGGAGGCAGCAAGGGTAGTTTCTAATGTTTTTATTTTTTGTTCTAGCTGTAATTCACAAGATCTCTCTTTCTTTTTTTTGTATGATGAATAGGAGATTATTTTACCTCTCATGACTGCTTTTGCTGCCTCCCAAAGAAGACATGGCGAGGTTCCTGGCAGGTCATTAGTTTCCATATATATTGCCCACTCCTTTTTGAAGTAATTTATAAAATCTAGGTCTTTAAGCAATGATGCGTTAAATCTCCAACTTCTAGTTGGCTGTGTGACCCTTTTTTTAGTAAGAGTGATAGAAACCGGTGCATGATCACTGATAGTGATAGGGTGAATCTGAGTGTTGGAAATGTCTGTCATAATTGAGCTGCTAACCAAAAAATAGTCAAGGCGAGAAAATGAGTGGTGGACTGGTGAAAAGAAGGTATATTCTCTAAGAGTGGGGTGGTGAGAACGCCAAACATCACAAAGACCAAAATCGCTCATGTATTGTTTAAGGATGTCTGTTGATTTCCAAATACGGTGACCACCTGCCGTACTGAGCCTGTCAACTGCTGGATTACATACCATGTTGAAGTCCCCTCCTAATATAAGAGCTGTGTCTGAGTGAGCAGAGAGTGAGTTGAAGAAAGCATGAAAAAAGGAGGGGTCGTCAACATTTGGGCCATAGATGTTAGCAATGCATAAAGGAGTATTTTGAATCGAAATGTTAACAATAATGAATCGACCCTCTGGATCAATAGTAGTGTTATTATGATTGAAGTGTGTTTTTCTATTTATCATAATGGTGACACCCCTTTGTTTTGAGTTATAACAGGCTGAGTACGAGTGAGGAAACTGTGGTGAGGTTAGTTTATCTGCTGTCTTGGGTAAATGAGTCTCCTGTAGTAGGACAATGTCTGCTTGCAGATTATTTAGATGGTTAAAAATTTTTAATCTCTTTTCCCTTGAACCAACTCCGCGTACATTCCAAGAGGTGATTATAAGTGAGGTCATCATTCAACTAAGGGATGTGGTGATGGCTAGTGTGTGCAGTGTGCGTGTTGTATCATTGTGTGTGTTGTATGCGCCTGTATGTGTGTGTCTATGTGTTCATGTTGTATGCGCCTGCGTGTGTGTGCTAGCGGTGTGCCCGACTGTTTGTGAATTAAACAGTATGAAAATTGCGCAGCTGATCGATGTGTAAACGGCGGAGGAAGAGCAACATTAACAAAAGAAAGAAACAGTGAAACAAAAACAGGGAAAATACACAAAACATTATCGGACAGACTAGTCAGATAACCACAGTATAGGCTGTTGAGACGTGCACTGTATTTTATAACTATTAACTTGCCATATGTCACGGAGTAATTAACTGATAGGGGAAAAAATGATCGCATAGTGATACAGTTCACCTGTTGCTGGACTTGGTTCTTAGTAGAGCCAAGGAGTGGTGTCTCGGTCGCGGTACAGCTGGCCATCGACGTAAAGTTTATCCACCGCGATGACAGCCCGTGATCCTTCTCCAATAAGCTTCTTTCTTATCGGGAACAGGACTCGGCGTCGGTCCAGGATCTCCCGGGGAAACTGGTCGTTAACGCTGAAGTTGGTCCCTCTCAGCTCCCTGCCGCGGCCTTTAACCAGTTCCTTCTGCTTGAAGTGTTCAAACTTCGCGACGATGGGCCTGGGCCTCTGGTTCTCCTGTCGCCGTCCTCCCAGGCGGTGCACCCGGTGGAAGCTGATGTTCTTCACGGTCTCGGCCGGGAGCTTCAGTTGATTTTGGATGAAGCTTTTAACGGTCTCCTCTGGGGTTTCATCCGCCTGCTCCGGGATACCCGAAATGACCAGATTATCCCGCATACTACGAGCCTGGAGATCGATGATTGCTTCTCTAATGTTTTTATTGTCTGCCGAGAGCCGCGTCATTCCCTCCGTGAGGGATTTAACCGAACCTTTGAGGACCTTGTTTTCTGCCGCGAGCTCAACCACCTGTTTCTGGCTGAACTCCAGGGATTCCCGCAGAGCCTGAAACTCTTTGTGAAGTACTTCCACAAGAGATAATCGGGCATCAAAGCTGGACAATTTCTTGTCTATTGAATCCAGAATCTCTGTAAAATCTGCACCTTGCGAGGAGACTGCTCCAGGTGATGCTCCAGGTGAGTCTTCAGTGCGGTTTCTTTTTGATTTCCCCATGACCACTCGATGAAAACACTGGTCAATATAAACTTCAAGGTCCTCCAAACACTCGTCCTCGAGGTCCTCCAGTGCGATTTGACTGCTCTTATTTGTTAATTCGCTTAAAATTGGCGGATTGTTTGTTTAATGAATTGTTTGTTTAGCTGCGCGCTGCCATGTTTGAATTGCACCAAGTCTCACGAGATTACACAAACGCTCACCGTGTCATCTCCTGACTTAAAATTTTAATCGCAATTAATCGCATTGTTATGCACAAAATTGAATAATGAATTCTAAAGTAGTGTATTGCGCACTTTTAATTTAAATGTACTGCATCATTAACAAGCAAGCGGCTCAAACCTTTATTTAACCAAGATAAAAAACTCGAGATTAAACATCTCTTTTACAAGAGCGTCCTGGCTCACCTGCTGCTGTGATAACGGATTGCGGGTGGAAAAATATGTATATTATATATATATACCGGGTGCTCTATAGCGCAACATAGGTGACACAGAAGTTACGTTTAAGTCCTCCGTGTTCAAAGCCTGTGACAATTCAGAGCCGCAACGGCAGAGCTGCGTAATATATAATATCGCGTCACACCCCGATACGCTACACGTGCGAGGGCCCGCCCAATGCTTCTTGCAGGCCCCTACTGAAATTGAAGGGATTCTTTTTTTCTGCAAAATAAAACTTAATTTTGGGGACCTAAACATGCTCCATAACTCACCGAACTTTGCACATAATTCAGGCGGGGCGAAAAATTTCGTATTTTATGGGTCACGCACATGGGAAAACGGCTCAGTAGCGCCCCTACAGAGCAGCTCCCAGCCGAAGTTTACGACGTGTACGAAATTTCTGTCGTGCATGCATCATATCCAGATGCACAGAAAAGCCTCATGTAGCGATGCCCCACACCCAACAGGAAGTCGGCCATTTTGGTTTTAATGGTCATTTTTGGCGATTTACAAACTTTGAACTTTAACGAACTCCTCTTAGGGATTTAGTCCGATCGACTTCAAATTTCGGCTTTGCAGTCTATACCCGTTGACGATTAAAAGTTGTACAAACGGTCATTTTTCGTCCACGAGCATGCCCATGGCGTGGCCTCGAAAATCGAGGATTCGCCAAGAAACAGGAAGTTGTTACAACTACAACGTACATGCTCACATCTGTACCAAATTTGACATGTATAATAAGAGTCCTGCCCTGAACACATCTATCTGCCATCATACACTCAAAGCCATACCGCCACCTGCTGGCAACACGAAATGTTACACGCTTCTCTGTGACACAGGAAGTTGTAATAATTTCAGTGCACATGCTCACATCGGCACTAAATTTGATATGTATAATAAGAGTCCCGCCCCGAACATCCACATCACTCAAAGTCATAGCGCCACCTGCTGGCAACAGGAACTGACCTTTAACGAAGCAGTTTACCTACATATACAAAATTTCTGTGGCAAGTGTATCATGTCCAGACGTACAAAAAGCCTCTTGGAGCAATGCCACTGACGATTAAATGTTGTACAAATGGTGGGTTTTTGTGGAATGGTGTGTCCGTGGCATGGCATCCAAATTCGATGATTCGCCATGAAACAGGAAGTTGTTGTACCTTGACTGTACATATTCAGATCTGTACCAAACTTGACATGTTTCATAAGAGTCCCTGCCTGAACAGGTCTACAAGCCAATATTCAGTCATAGTCATAGCGTCACCTGCTGGCAACAAAAAGTGACAACAGGAAGTCGGCCATTTTGAATTTTATGGTCATTTTTGGATGATTTACATACTCCATACTTTAACAAACTCCTGCTAGAGAGTTAGCCCGACCAACTTCAGACTTTCACTGTCTAGTCTAATCCCGCTGACAATTAAAAGTTGTTCAAAGAATGAGTTTTCATGAAACGGCGTGCCCATGGCGTGGCGTCCAAAATCGATTATTCGTCCTAAAAGAGGAAGTTGTTGTAACTTCAGTGTACATGCACACATCTTCACCCAACTTTACGTGCTTGATAACAGTCCTGCCCCAAATACATCTCCATGTTCAATTATGTAGCGCCACAAACACAAGACACAGGAAGTGATGATTAACACATTTGTGCAGCGTCCAAAGAGCGTGACAAATTCACAGCCACACCGGCACAGCTCCAGAATCTGTAACGCGGCTGCCTCACACCTCGACACGCTACATGTGTACATGTGCCACAAATTATTTAATTTTACAGTACCAGTTGCATATGTTTTTATGCACTTCTGCATCTTTGTAAGCATCTTACATTACAAATTGCAAATGTCTTTAGTATTATTAGATGTCTAGGCAAAATAATTTATGCAATTGCATGCAATCTTGCTAACATGTGGGAAGTTCAACATGATCCCTACGCTCATTAACATGGTGGCAGCCTTCACGTCAGTGGGAGTGGTAAGTTTTACTGGTATACTTGACACAACCAATCTAGTCTAAGTTCGTTATACCAGTCATGTTTCATTCAGTGCTTTTGTGTTTTTTTGTCAGGACTGATAAACTGAGCTGTATATTACCTTTTTATCTCTGACTTTAAGTGTTATCTCAAGTACAATACCTACTTTATTGTGAACTGTGTTGAGTTTTAAAACATGAATAGTGAAATCATGGAGTTTCTACTCTTGCTTTGTTGAGTGCTTTAAAAATAAAGGTTATTGTTATTATTATTATTATACAGGGCACAGTGCTGTGTGACATCATACTGCTGAACTTCCTGAAAGGAGCAGAGCAATACAAGGCCAAGAAATTTGAAGAGGTAAAAATATCCTGTTCTTAATGTGATGTGCACCTTATTAATCACAGTTTTGGTAATATGTGGTTTGTCCACATTTAACGCTTTTTTTGCCACTTGGAGGCAGTAGAACAAGCTGTAAACACAACAGTGACAACACAGCAACCACATTCCTCTTTGACAGAGAGGCAAGAGATTATGTTAAATAAAAAAGAAAAGCTGCCTACTTAAAAACAACTCCATGTGGCCACCACCGGCCAGCTAAGGCGCATAATACCCACAAGCACATCCACAATATCAAACAAACAAATAAACAATCAATGCTCAGCAGCGACCTGCCCCCCAAATGATAACAGCCTTTAAAACAGCGGCACGGCAGCCACACCAAATGAAAAAGCACTGTTACTCACCTCTTTGAATGGCATCCGACATTGAGCAAAATCTTTGACAATGTCCTTAGTAAAAAATTTGTTAAACAAACAAACTTACTTGGGAGCTTTGCAACCCTCTCCTCCTGTTCTTTTCTCTCCTGTCTCTTCTTGAAACAACTTTCATGTTTAAATAGCATGACTGCTAGCTTGCAAGTGTGCTCTGTTACTGGCTACTTGTGAGATTTTGCGTTGTCTTGTTGTCTTGTCACATGATCAAATAGAAACTTAAGATTGGACAGCCATACACATATTACCCAGCAATGTAATATGTAGCTATGTGACATGAATATACCCTACTAAAGAAAATAAGACAATATTCATTCTGTGGAATCTATTTTTTATACTTTGCCTTTTGTAAGCCTTTTGTGGATAAAACTACTGACTGACACCCTGGCAAAGGGGGATATGCACATTTGAGGATATATATACCATGTGATCTCACTGGTGATGTAGTGGGAGGAGGCAAGCTGTGCATCTACTGTTGCATGATGAACACCGTTCATGCGTGCGGCTGCACTGGCCCTTGCCCCACACCATTACATGTCCCCCAGCAGCCTGAACCGTTGATACAACGCAGGGTGGATCCATGCTTTCATGTTGTTTATGCCAAATCTGACCCTACCATCTGAATGACGCAGCTGAAATGGAGACTCATCAGACCAGGAAACGTTTCTCCAATCTTCTATTGTCCATTTTGGCTGTTCTTAGCTGACAGGAGTGGCACTCAGGGTGTGGTTTTCTACTGCTGTAGGCATCTGCTTCAAGGTTAGACGTGTTGCTTGTTCAGAGATGGTATTCTGCATACCTTGGTTGTAACAAGTCATTACTGTTGCCTTTATGTCATCTGGAACCAGTCTGCCCATTCTCCTCTGACCTCTGACATCAACAAGGCATTTTCGTCCCCACAACTTCCGCTCACTGGATATTTTCTGTTTTTCGGACCATTCTCTGTAAACCCTAGAGATGGTTGTGCGCGAAAATCCCAGTAGATCAGCAGTTTCTGAAATATTCAGACCAGCCCATCTGGCACCAACAACCATGCTACGTTCAAAGTCACTTAAATCCCCTTTCTTCCCTATTTTGATGCTCGATTTGAACTTCAGCAAGTTGCCTTGACTTCATCTACATGCCTAAATGCATTGAGTTGCTGCCATGTGATTGGCTGATTAGCTATTTGTTTAGTTAGCAAATGAACAGGTACCTAATAAAATAATAGCTGTTGAGTGTATAATGTGCAGAATTATTAGACAACTAAAATACCAAGATAAATCAAATTACTTGTTTGTTCTCAGTTTGTGTAACAACACAAAATGACACAAAGGTTTTTGGCCTTTCAAATATATTTAGTAACCAATATAGCCACTCTTCTTTTCAGTAACTGCATTGAGCTTTCCATCCACGGAGTCTGTCAGTTTCTTGATCTGTTCACTTCACCTTTTACTGAAACAGCCTCCCAAATGCTGTTAAAAGAGGTGTATTGTCTTCCCTGACTGTAAATCTGGGCCTGTATTTATCAAGCTTCTCAGAATTACTCATAAGAACACTGCTAAGAACTGACTTAAGAGTAAAAGAATTCTTGGCTCAAAGCTGTGCTTAAACGTTAGTTATCAAGTATCATAGTCCTAATTTGAGTGAAGTGTAGGACTAAATCTTAAGTGTCAGTCTTACTTGCTGATTCACGACACTTTGCTGTGCTGCAAAAAGGATTTTGGATGATGACCAAAGGACCAATCACTGAAGAGATTTCCTTATTTAAGAATATTCTAGATTCTTAATTTTCAAGATAATAAATTATGATATAGGCCTACACATTAATAAATGAAATATAAAAAACAGGATTTTGGATGACGATGTAGGCAAGGACCAATCACTAAATAGATTTCCTTATTTAAGAATATTCTCAGATAAATTCACGTTGGGTGTTGGGAAGTCGATGAAATGCGTGACAATGTGTGGAACTGTGTAGTGAACTTACCTTTGTTAAGGATATTATGAATAATAATGTTTGAAATATTATATCATAAGAACTCGTTTTGGGCACCACCTAAAATTTGCTGTCCACCCAAGGCTTTTCGGACTCCTTGGGTATAGCTAATAATTGCCAACAATTGTAACTAGTGATCAGTTAGTTTTTAAATGCTCAGTTATTTTACAGTTTTTTCCAACTGCTTATTCACAAACTCTTTACATGTCACACAGTTTTTGAAACCTCTCACTCAAAGAGCAAAACCTCATCTCAAATCTCCAAAACCATTAGCTATTTCTCAGCCTTTCACTCAGTTTTCAGTTGCATAAAACACTTTTTTCAAAACACTGCACACAATCCTCTACCAAAGACACAAAAATCTAACAGGAAGTGACCTGCTTTCCTGTCCCAAACACAACCAAAAATCCAAACTCTGCACTTATTCACCAGGTCACACAGCCACTCCTCGCATGTGCAAACACTAACTGCTTAACTGATCACTAACCAATCACTGTTTTAGTAAACAGTAGATCTATACATAGGTCAAAGGTTAAATTACCTGTTTTGAACAATGGATGCCAACAATGGACAGAGAGCGGCGTACCAGTATCGGGTTCTTCCGTTCGCCCTAGCACTCTCTCCTCGCACCTTCACCAAATGCATGGATGCAGCTCTAGCCCCGATGAGGCTCCCAGGCGTCTGCATACTGAAATACATTGACGGCTGGCTCATCTTGGCTCAGTCTCGGGAGTTAGTGGTTCGGCATCGAGATGTCGTCCTCGCCCACCTTCAGCGTTTGGGGCTGCAGCTCAACGCGAAGAAGAGCGTGCTGACGCCCACCCAACGGACTACGTTCCTAGGGGTGGTCGACTATGCCGGCCCACCTGTCGCCTGCATGCGTCGGGTCCATTTTGTCCACAGTGACCAGAGTTCAGTTAGGCTGCACCATCACTGTAAAACACTTTCAGAGGGTGTTGGGTCTCCTGGCAGCAGCATCCAGTATAATACCTTCTGGCCTGCTGCACATGAGAGCCCTGCAGTGGGGGTTAAAATCCAAGGGATTCTCCCCGAGGGGAAATCCGCTCCATCTGATACGGGTTACGAGCAGGTGCCTTCATTCCCTGTCAGTATGGAGGAAATCTTGGTTCCTGTCCCAAGGTCCCGTGTTGGGAGCGTCATGTCGCCGAACAATTATTCGACAGATGCCTCACTCACGGGATGGGGCGCAGTCATGGACGGCCGCTTTGCGAGAGGCTACTGGGAGGAGCATCATTTCTCTTGGAACATAAATTGCCTGGAAATGTTGGCGGTTTTCAGAGCTCTAAGGAGTTTTCTGTCCGCCCTCCGCGGCCGCCACATCCTTGTCAGGACCGCCAATACGGCAGTGGTGGCCTATTTGAATCACCAGGAGGGTCTGTGCTCGTGCCCATTATGCAAGCTGGTGCATCAGATCCTCCTGTGGTCCCAGCAGAGACTGCTGTCCCTCAGAGCGATGTATATCCCTGGGACCCAGATTCAGGGAGCAGACCTGCTGTCGCGACAGGGGCTGAGGCCCGGGGAATGGAGACTCCACCCCGAGGTGGTGGAGTGGTTGTGCGAAGGTTCGGCCCAGTAGCCGTGGACCTGTTTGCGTCTTGAGAGACTACGCACTGTCCACTCTGGTTCTCTCTCTCACCCCCAGCCCACTAGGGCTGGATGCCATGGTGCAGATGCCGAGGCTGCGTCTGTATGCTCTTCCCCCAGTTGCTCTGCCCCCGGGAGTTCTGGAGGGGGTCCGTCAGGACGGTGTCAGCCTACTGTTAGTAGCCCTGTTTTTGTCCGGTTTTTGTCTCGGACATAATATTGCTCCTAGAGGGCCCGCCCTGGCAGGTCCCCCTCTGAGGAGAGACCTGCTGTCCCAGGTGGAGGACCGGGCCTTTCACCCGCGCCCTGTCCTGTGGCAGCTATGGGTCTGGCCTCTGAGGGGTCGCAGTTCTTAGTGGCGGGCCTGACGACTGGAGCAGTCTCATGTTAAACTCAGATAAAACTGAAGTTATTGTTCTGGGGCCTAAGCACCTCCGTGACGCATTATCTAAAGATATAGTTTCCCTAGATGGCATCGCCCTGGCCTCCAGCACCACTGTGAGGAATCTTGGAGTTATCTTTGATCAGGACATGTCGTTTAAGTCTCACATTAAGCAAATTTCAAGGACCGCCTTTTTTCACCTACGTAATATTGCGAAAATCAGGAACATCCTGTCTAAAATGATGCAGAAAAACTAGTCCATGCATTTGTTACTTCTAGGCTGGATTACTGCAATTCCTTATTATCAGGCTGCTCGAAAGACTCTTCAGCTGATCCAGAATGCAGCAGCACGTGTTCTGACAGGAACCAGGAAAAGAGATCACATTTCTCCTGTTTTAGCTTCTTTGCATTGGCTTCCAGTAAAATCCAGAATAGAATTTAAAATCATTCCTCTTACCTACAAAGCTCTTAATGGTCAGGCACCATCTTATCTTAAAGAGCTCATAGTACCTTACTACCCCACCAGAGCACTGCGCTCCCAGAATGCAGGGTTACTTGTGGTTCCTAGAGTCTCCAAAAGTAGACTAGGAGCCAGAGCGTTCAGCTATCAAGCTCCTCTCCTGTGGAACCAGGTTCCAGTTTGGGTTCAGGAGGCAGACACCATCTCCACATTTAAGAGTAGGCTTAAGACTTTCCTCTTTGATAAAGCTTATAGTTAGGGCTGGCTCAGGTAGTCCTGAACCATCCCTTAGTTATGCTGCTATAGGCCTAGACTGCCGGGGGATTTCCCATGATGCACTGAGCTCCTCTCTCCTCTACTTTCTCTCCCTCTGTATGCAACCTTATCCCATTATTGCATGTTACTAACACAACTTCTCCCCTTTCTGGTAGTCTTGTGCTTTCTCGTCCCTCTCCTCTCTCCTCCTATCACTTCCTGCAGGTTTTCTGGCTCTGGAGCTGTGGAGTCTGGAGCTGTGGCTGCGGGTCACCTGCTGCCCCCATGTTCCTGCTCGACACCCTCTGCTGCAACGACTATTGTTGCTAGTCTTATTGTTATTATTGTTATTATAATCATTAACATTACGATGGTTACCATTAACACTATTATAAATATCTGTACCATTTTTCATTTAGTCTATAGCAACATTACCTTCACTGTGTGTACCTCTGTGTGTATATTGTGTAGGCTGCCTCCCTCCCCTCTCTCTCTCCTTACATCTCTCTCTCCTTACATCTCTCTCTCTCTCTCTCTCTCACCCCAACCGGTCGAGGCAGATGGCCGCCCACACAGAGCCATGGTTCTGCTCGAGGTTTCTGCCTCTTAAAAGGAAGTTTTTCCTTGCCTCTGTCGCCTAGTGCTTGCTCTTGGTGGGAACTGTTGGGCTTCTGTAAATAACATCACAGAGTACGGTCTAGACCTGCTCTTTTATGAAAAGCGCTGTGAGATAACTGTTGTTGTGATTTGGCGCTATATAAATAAAATTGAATTGAATTGAATTGAGACACTGCTCAGCTCCAGAGCACCGTCCACGAGAAGGATGTACGGCCTGAAGTGGAATGTGTTTAAATGCCACCTGGTGTAGAGAACGGGCGGTGGACCCAGTTACCTGCCTGGTAACTATGGTACTGGAGTTCCTCCAGGACCGTTTCTCTGCTGGCCTTTTTCCCCATCCACACTCAAGGTGTATGTGGCTGCCATGGCAGCGTTCCATGCCCCTTTGAGGGGTGGGCCTCTGGGGAGGCTTCCATGAGGGGGGGGTTGATGCAGTCAGAGTCTTTAGTTTATGGCCTCTTTGACCATTCCGTGGTGTAGAGAACCAGGACCGAAAGGTTTTTTTTCACTTTGATGTTTTGAGGTAACCGTAGGGTGAGGTGGTTACCATGGTTACTTTGCCCTTTTAGTCTTCCTATGGAGTGTCCGTAGTGAAACCTTTACAGCCAGAGTGGTCGGATGGTCCCAGAATAAATTTCCCTCTCTCACACACATGCCAACGCACAAACACACACACAGCTGTCCACTACTTGCCCCAGATGTCTGTGATATTGCAACAGGAGGCCTACTCACACTAGGCAAGTGGATTAAGTTTTAATCGCCTGAAAAATGCCATCAAAGACTATTGCTCAAGGAGAGACCGCAATTCCGCCCTTTACGGTAATATTAAAGTGTTATTATTTTATACACTGGCATATTATCATTTGTAGCGCTGTAGTAATTGGAGGATGCATCAAAAAGCCAGTAATACTAAACAAATAAGCTGCAGTCAATATAGAGTAATACGTACGCTACAATACAACTGAGTTCTTTTTCGCGGGTCGCGGCCTCAACCTGTTTGGTCAAAACTCTCTGCATGATAAGTCTTTTTATCTTGTAAATAAACAGAGACAGTATATACTCATTACAATGAAAAATACATTTGTGACTCAAAATATCGGTTATTGACGAATGAATTAGTGACCCCCACAGATGCATGATTTTACTCCTTCCATGTGAGCTCACACTCTCCTTATGGGAGCTGAGCTCCCACTGGCTCCCACGTAACTGGAACCCTGGTTTTAAGTCTAGCATGTCTGTTTGAGTCAGTGCAGGGGTATTTCTACACACCAAGGCCAAATCTTGGGATGACGCCCCCCTGGGTAAAATAATCAATCACCTTCTCTTGAAAGTAAATTTCATGAATTCTCAGCACTTAAGACTAAAATGGCACTTTGAGAAGCTTGATAAATACTGGCCCTGATGTTTGAGAAGGGCCCACAAGTTCTCAATAGGATTCAAGTCAGGTGAGGAAAGGGGCCAGGTCATTATTTTGGCAACTTTGAAGGACTTGCTGGATAGACAATCAGTGGAGTACTTGGAGCATTGTCCTGCATAAAGATCATGGCCATCTTGAAAGCTGATGACATCCTCCTGTAACACTGCTTGAAGAAAGTATCTTCCAGAAACTGGCAGTAGGTTTGGGAGTTGAGTTTGAGTGCATCTTCACCCTGAAAAGGTCCAGCTATCTCATCCTTAATGACAGCTGCCCATACCAGTACCCCTCCTCCACCTTGCTGGCGCCTGAGTCAAAGTGGTGCCATGTCCATCAGTGATCCAGCCACAGGCCATCCATCTGATCCATCACTCTCATTTCATCTGTCCATAAAACCTTTAAGAAAAAATGTCTTCAGGTATTTCTTTGCCCAATTTTGACGCTTCAACTTGTGAATCTTATTCAGTGGTGGCTGTGTTTCAGCCTTCCTGGCATTGGCCATGTCTCTGAACACTTACAGAGTAAGTACAGTGTAATGACACTCCAGGTAGGTTGCAGTTCTGGAAAATAGTGGTACTGAAGGATAATGGGTACCTGGTAGCTTCGCGTTTAATTCCACTCAAGTCTTTTGCAGGTAATTTGTGCCTTTTCTTCTCCATGCACTTTTTTTCGCACCAGTTCTCTATTCACGACAAAATGTTTGATTGTCCGGTGGTCACGCCTCAAAAGTTTAGTTATTTCAAGAGTGTTGCATCTGTCTGTTACAATTTTTCAGTTAAATCCCTTGGGTTTAATCTTCTGAAAAAGCTTTTAATGTATGTAGTATGCAGTTAAGACATTCAAAGCACAAAACCTGGGATTAAGAGCTTCTGTTAAAATATATGTGGTAATATATTAAAGAGCAAAACATCTCTCTTTCTACCCTTTTCTATTTTTGGTAATTGTTTTTTGGTATTTATAATTGGGGTTTTAGGGAATATTGGTGAGGAAGGTGGTTAGTTTTGGGTGAGTTTGACTCCCAGTCGGTGCACTGGGAGTCAATGGAGAATGGCAGCTCCGGGTGCGGAAAGTTTGGAGTTTCTAACGAGGCGTCACGGTGTGAAAATCGATGTTACTGCAAGTATAGAGGAGTGTAGTTTAGCGGTGAGTGCAGTAGTTGGTCATGAGAATGTTTTATCGGCGTTGCGAATGAACAACGCGATTGTTTTGTTAGTTAAGACGATTGAATTGGCGAACTTGTTGGTGGAGAGTGGTGTAGAGATTGGTGGTATTTTTACCTCAGTGCTACCTCTCTCTACGCCGTCTAAGAGAGTAACGTTATCTAATGTGCTGCCGTTCATCAAGAACGAAGTTCTAGTTGGAATGCTCTCGAGGTATGGGAAACTGGTCTCTCCCATTAAGATGATTTTGATTAGAAGTAAGTCATCGTTGTTGAAACATGTGGTGTCTTTCAGGCGTTATGTTTATATGGTACTGAAAGATAACGTTGAGGAACTTGATCTGACTCTAAATTTTCGACATGAAGAATTTAATTACGTGATATATGCTACAACTAATACAATGAGGTGTTTTGGTTGCGGTGAAAATGGACACCTTATTCGTGGTTGTCCAAAAAGAGAGGAAAACGTAAATAAAACTGCATTAACTGTTGCTTCAGAAAGTGCAAATGAAGTGCAGAATGAAATCGCTACAGTTGTTGAGGAGATGCCGGGTCCAAGCAGGGCGTCGGTTGCTCCTAAAGTAGTAGAGAAGGTTTCTGAGATTGTGGAAAATTCAGAAATTGTTGGAAAAGTCGGTGTAGCTGCAGCTGGGGAGAAAGAGGGTATATGTTCCCAGAGGATAGAACAAGCAGTTGTTGATTCAGATGATGGCAGTAACAGTGAAGACGAGGCTATGGTAAATCCAGAAGATGGTGATTCTGTGTTGGGAGATGAAGAATGTCTTTTTAAAATCCCCCAAAAAAGGAAGTTGTTGGAATGCCCTGCTGAAAAAAAAGCAAAAAGAATAGATCGCATTCATATGAGCCAGACTGACACTGAGAGCGAAAGTGACATTTCAGAATGTAGTGTCACTGCTAGTCTGCCCCAAAGTGGTTTCTCTAGCCAACGTACACTGTTGTGGATATTAAGTCATTTTTGAAAATAACAAAAAATGTGAAAAAAGTCAAACTAGAGGAGTATTTTCCAGACATAATACAGTTTATCGAGAAGGTAAAGATTTTTAGAAGTGAAAGTTGTTTCACTAATCAAGAGGTTTACCGTCTTAAGAAAATTATTACGAAATTAAGTAGTCAGTCAGGCGGGCCCAGTGAAAACAGCCAGAATGGGTAAATTGAGGCATCTTTTATGGCTTTGTTTCTTTTGCTCTCTTTCTTTATCCTTTATGGGGGAAATACATTTTGCTTCCTTGAATGTTAATGGAGCAAGAGATTTTAAGAAGAGAGCTCAAGTTTTTGAATTAATGAAATATAAGAAAATTGATGTGTTGTTTTTACAAGAGACACATACTGATGTATCAAATGCTGTAGACTGGGTAAAAGAATTTGATGGATTAGTGATTTTAAGCCATCATACCTCATTGAGTGAGTGGAGTTGCAGTGTTATTTTCAAAAGATTTTACTCCATACTCTTATAGTATAGAGGAAAAAATGAAAGGAAGGTTGCTGAAGATTAAAGCTGTATTTGAAAATAGTTATTTTGTTTTTGTCTGTGTATACGCTCCAACTATGGCATTGGATGATGTTTTAAATGAGTGTTATAATGATGATTTTTTTAATGTTAGGAGGTTGTACTGAAAATCTCATAGATCGAAATCATGTTGAACCACACATGCAATCCAGAAAGAGGCTAATTCAAATGAAAAAGTCTCATAGCATAATTGATATATGGAGGAATTTCCATGGTATACAGAGACAGTATACTTGGGCTCATGCTCATGAAAATCAGTTATCGCTGGCAAGGCTTGATAGATTCTATGGATTTAAGCATCAATTAAGCATGTTTAGAGAATGTTCAATAAGTCCGGTTTGTTTTTCCAATCACAGCTTGATAAAATGTGTTGTAGCAAAAAGTTTTGTCAAATCAAAAAGTGCTTATTGGCATTTTAACAATAATTTATTATCTGACTTTTTTTTTAGAGAAGTTTTTAAAGAGTTCTGGACAAATGCTAAAGCTATGAAATCATCTTTCTTAACATTGCAGCAGTGGTGGGATTTTGTTAAAATACAAATCAAACAATTGTGTCAACAATATACTCACAACGCCACAAGAGACAAAAATACCTCAATGAGTATGTTAGAAGAAGAGTTGATGAAGCTACAAGAGCTTGCAGAGTCCACAAAAGATGCCACCCATATAGAGCACATAAAAAGGAAAAAAAAAATATTATCTGACATGCTAGGTTGTGGGTTAGGGGAAGGGTTAGGGTTAGGGTTAGGGTTATCCCGTTTTCAAAGTGCAGAATTAATGGATGCTCCTTCTAAATTCTTTTTCAGTCTAGAAAAAAAGAATGGACAGAAAAAGTTAATTCATGCCTTGCAGTCTGAAGAAGGGGATTTGTTGACAAATCCCTCAGATATTAGGAAGAGAGCTGTACTTTTTTATAAAGAGTTGTACAAAAGTGAAATTTCTGAAGAGCAAGATGATAATTTGAATTTTTTTGAAAATTTACCTCAGATAACTAAAAATGCAAATGAGGAAATTAGTAAAACTCTGAGTTTAGTTGAGCTCGAAAATGCCCTTAAAAGAATGGAAAATGGAAAAGCACCAATTCAATTCAATTCAATTCAATTCAATTCAATTTTATTTATATAGCGCCAAATCACAACAACAGTTATCTCACAGCGCTTTTCATAAAAGAGCAGGTCTAGACCGTACTCTGTGATGATATTTACAGAAGCCCAACAGTTCCCACCAAGAGCAAGCACTAGGCGACAGAGGCAAGGAAAAACTTCCTTTTAAGAGGCAGAAACCTCGAGCAGAACCATGGCTCAGGGTGGGCGGCCATCTGCCTCGACCGGTTGGGGTGAGAGAGAGAGAGAGAGAGAGAAAGAGAGAGAGAAAGAGAGTGAAAGAGAGAGAGAGAGAGAAAGAGAGAGAGAGAGAGAGAGAGAGGGATGTAAGGAGAGAGAGAGGGGAGGGAGGCAGCCTACACAATATACACACAGAGGTACAGACAGCGAAGGTAATGTTGCTATAAACTAAATGAAAAATGGTACAGATATTTATAATAGTGTTAATGGTAACCATCATAATGTTAATGATTATAATAACAATAATAAAAATTAGACTAGCAACAATAGTCGTTGCAGTAGAGGGTGTCGAGCAGGAACACGGGGGCAGCAGGCGACCCGCAGCCACAGATCCAGACTCCACAGCTCCAGAGCCAGAAAACCTGCAGGAAGTGATAGGAGGAGAGAGGAGAGGGACGAGAAAGCACAAGACTACCAGAAAGGGGAGAAGTTGTGTTAGTAACATGCAATAATGGGATAAGGTTGCATACAGAGGGAGAGAAAGTAGAGGAGAGAGGAGCTCAGTGCATCATGGGAAATCCCCCGGCAGTCTAGGCCTATAGCAGCATAACTAAGGGATGGTTCAGCACTACCTGAGCCAGCCCTAACTATAAGCTTTATCAAAGAGGAAAGTCTTAAGCCTACTCTTAAATGTGGAGATGGTGTCTGCCTCCTGAACCCAAACTGGAACCTGGTTCCACAGGAGAGGAGCTTGATAGCTGAACGCTGTGGCTCCTAGTCTACTTTTGGAGACTCTAGGAACCGCAAGTAACCCTGCATTCTGGGAGCTCTGGTGGGGTAGTAAGGTACTATGAGCTCTTTAAGATAAGATGGTGCCACCAGGTATTGATGGCATTACAACTGAATTTTATAAATCTTTTTGGGTAGAAATAGGTCCAGAATTATTAACAGTTTTTAATGAGAGTCGGGCAGATGGACAACTGCCTAGAAGCTGCCGTAGAGCAATCATTACTTTATTGCCTAAAAAAGGAGATTTAAACGACATCAAAAATTGGAGACCAGTAAGTTTATTGTGTAATGACTATAAAATATTGTCTAAAGCTTTGGCAATCAGATTGGGGGAAGTCATTGAATCGATTATTCATCCAGATCAGTCATATTGCGTACCAGGAAGGAGAATCTTTGATAATGTTTCTTTTATCAGAGATATTTTTTACTGTGGAAAAATTTTTAACGTAGACTTTGGTATGATATCAATCGATCAAGAGAAGGCTTTCGACAGAGTCGAGCATATTTATTTATGGAGTGTTTTAAAAGCCTTTGGTTTTAGTTCGGAGTTTATTGAAGTGATTAAGATGATGTATTGTGGCGTTGAGAGTATATTAAAGATTAATGGTGACTTATGCTCTTCATTTAGTGTCTACAGGGGTGTCAGACAAGGCTGTGCGCTGTCAGGCATGTTGTACACCTGTGTATGCCAAATTGTGCTACTGTTTTTAAGTTATCAGCATACGCTGATGATGTCATTGTCATAATCAGTGAACCCAACGATGTCAATGTGATGTTGAAGATTTTAGATGATTTTAAAACTCTTTCTTCAGCAAAGGTTAACTGGGAAAAAAGTGAAGCCATACTAGTTGGAAAATGGTAAAAGGTGAACCAAGGGTTCCTGATGGACTAAACTGGACAAGAGATGGTTTTAAATATCTAGGAGTCTTTGTAGGAGATGAAAATGTTGTAAAAAAGAATTTTGAAGGCACTGTTGAAAAGATCAAAGGGCGACTGGATAAGTGGAGGTTTTTACTCCCTAAAATTTCCTATAAAGGCAGAATTTTGATCATAAACAATCTGGTTGCCTCTGCACTTTTACACCGCCTAGCTTGTATAGATCCCCCAGTAGATGTACTGACGAAAATCCAGTCAATTATAATCGATTTCTTCTGGGACAGAATGCACTGGGTATCAAAAAGTGTGTTGTATTTATCAAAAGACGAAGGAGGACTTGGGTTGATACACTTGCAGAGCAGAACGGCTGCATTTCGTCTGCAATACGTACAGAGACTTTTGAAGTGCTCCTCAGAGTCCAGTTGGATGGCGGCTGCCTGTGCGATCCTCCGGAATATCGAAGGGCTAGGACTGGACAAAACTTTATTCTGGTTGGACTCTCAAAGACTGAAAATATCTAATTGTCCAGTTTTTTATCGTAACTTATTAAAAGTTTGGTCTCTGTTTAAGAAAAGTAGGGAAAGCAATGTTGCTTCTCTGTTTTGGCTACTTCGAGAACCATTGGTCGGTGGCTCACGTTTGGATTTATCACGTGAGTTTTCTTTTGCCATACCAGAAAGGACTTTGTGTAACGCCAAGTTGACAGAAATTGGTCATCTACATCAAATAGCAGGACCTGCTTTTAGGAATGTGACCGCGATTGCTGAGCATTTAGGACTCAAATCATGCCGTATAGTAGAAAAAGCACTTGAAAAGTGGAGATCGGCCCTCACTGAGGAAGAGACAGATCTGCTGGATCATTACTCACAGGGGTTAATAAACCCTGATTGTAAAGACCCTTTTCCGAAGTTGGGTATTTCTCCCATTTTGGGAGAACACAACAGCATGTTTTTACATTGTAAAGAAATAATGATTGTGGGTTCAAATGTTGTACTTGGGAAAGAATTGTATAAGGTTTGTGTAAAAGTTTTTAATAAGAAATGTTTAGATAACAAGTGTGATACACCATGGCGAAATATACTTAATCTTGCTGTCGATGAAAAGCCAGAATGTAGAGCCTTGTATAAGTCACCATTGATCAAAAAAACTGGGGATTTACAGTGGAGAGTGTTACATGGTGCTATTGCAGTAAATGCATTCGTCTCCTTGATCAATTCTGAAGTGACTGAAGGCTGCCCTTTTGTTTGGAAAAAGAGACTATTTTTCATGCTTTTATGCACTGTGGGAGGTTAAAACCTTTATTTGATATTTTGAGAAAATTTTTTGATTCTTTTAATGAGGTTTTTTCAATGAAAGTGTTTATTTGTGGATTTAAATATGTGAAGTGTCAATTGTTGAATTTCTTGATAGGTCAGGCAAAAATGGTGATTTATACCACAAGGAAAGAAAAAATTGAGCAAAATGTTTGCAACAGTTTGGTAGCAATTTTTATAAAATTAGTCAAATCTAGGATTTTGATTGATTATCATTATTATAGATTAATGCATGATTTTTTATCCTTTGAGGTAAGATGGTGTCTAAAGAAGGTCCTTTGTGAAATTGTTGAAGAAGAGTTGCTGTTTTCTATCTTTTAAGATTTTTTATTGGTTTTTAAATTAATGATGTTGTTTGGCAGTTTGTAATAGTTATTGTGTATATTGTAATTAAAAAGGGTTTTGAAAATCAAAATCAAATCTCTCTCTCTCTCTCTCTCTCTCTCTCTCTCTCTCTCTCTCTCTCTCTCTCTCTCTCTCTCTCTCTCTCAAACTACAGGTGTCAGACAGCCCGCTGGGTACCCAAAGCCATGGGCTGCACCGCTCCCAGTTGTCACTCAGACATAACGAGACCATCATGAGGTCCACTGACTCAGGGGGATTTTCAACTAATCATTACAGCTGAATGGACAGAAGCTACAGCCAATGGTCAGGGAGCAGTAGACTGAGGACGACGACAAGGATGTGTCCGATCTGTCAGATATCTAGAATTGTTACCATGTTACCCATAAATATTTCAAAAACATTACAATTATATATATATATATATATATATATATATATATATATATACATACATACATACATACACACACACACACACACACACACACACACACACACACTGTATATAAAATAAATTAAACTTCGAAAGCATGATGTCTTTGCATGGTGACACCTCTGGCTCAGGATTTTCAGAGCAGGAAGAAAACTAACTGAAAAATATGTTCAAGCTCTTTGAATGTTTTGTACCTTGCATTAAAACTATTGTACTGCACCACAACTACATTATGAAAGCCTTTGTGAAAGCAAGAATAAACAATGTTTATTTGCTGAGGTCCATCAGTACCATCGGAAGTTAGTTTGACATCAGGATCAGTTTGTTTTCAGAACAGTCTGAGGATTCTCAGGTCCTGGTTATCCAAGGTGGGTTACAATCAAGGACTTGGTTGAAGATACTTGAAGATGTTTCACCTCTCATCCATAGGCTTCTTCAGTAACAACAGTTACTTGGAGTCGGAGTCCCCCGAGGCCAAGTCGGAACGACTGTCATTGGCATTGTCACATTAGGACTAATGTAATGTTATGTTCAATCTACTGGGAAGAGATGAAAGGACAGCATTGTAAGTGGGCAATAAATGGTGTCACAGACTTAGGCGTCACTAGACCCTTTTTAAGGGGGCACGTGCCCCAGTAAAAAGGTCAAGACACCTTGGCGTAGTTTTTGGACATGTAACATCAAACATCTGCAACATCCGCTCAAGTTAGCAATAATAAAAACACGTCTGGTTATGCTTTTAAAATAAAACTACTGGTTAACGTGAAACGGCCCGTTGCTACCATTGTGAAACGTCGCCAAAAAGAAAAACGAGTCAAAGGTGAAAGAGTGTCTGTTACGCTGATGAGAGTATGACGAGGGACTATCCTTCTGGGCACAAGAATTTTCGGGAACAGCAGTCAGGTAAACTTGTGTTCTCTCCTCTCAAAGTCTGATGTCAGCGGATAACAGTAAGTTAATGTGCTAGCTGCATTGAATCTGGCTGGGAAGTTCATCTGTCTGTGTTTTGGTTGCTTGCCAGACTTTGTGTCTGAACAATGTTAGAGTGAAATACAACCTTTTATTATATTTAATAACTGCCGACGGGCCACGGTGTTTATAAACTGCACCTCAGAAAATATAACCGCGTCGCTCGTAAACTTGCGTTCACATGCCCATGCATTAAATGAAACTTGCGCATTCCAGCAGCAACATAAGTGGGACCAGTCCTGACAAGATACATGTGTGATAGCACTCCTCATAGCAACTCATCATTTTAAAACAAGACAGTAATTATCTGTCTCTCAGTCAGCTGGGCAGACAGGGCAATATAGATGCACATGTCTCAGTAAATAATAAACATCAAGTAAGTCAGGTCATATAGTATTTTACATTTGAAAATGTATTAAAGGAGTGGCCCTGACGGAGCTGATAACATTAATATCTGGTTATCAGGATATAAGTATTATTATCTATAAATTACAGTTACTATGCTGAAGTTTGTCAGTAGATGCTGGATCATCAGCCAGTACAAGCAGGTCCCACAGACCCAGGTGAAATACAGGTAGCCTCAGCCAGTAACCTACTAGCACAACCACAGATGTACAGCCAGCGTCAGGTAGAAGCAGCTCAGACTTCTGTTTTTTTCTAGAATACGTTTCCATTCAGACTTATTACAGAGACAGACTGTTTTAAAGGAGGCTTGCAGGGAGAGTCCTGCTGTGTCAGGTATGACTGTGCAGCAATGGCAAATTGTTTACATGGCTCATGAGTCAGGTAGGGAGCTAAACTGAGGCTTTTTGAAGACACAGTCCTGTCCTCTCTCTCTCTCTCTCTCTCTCTTTCTCGCTTGTCATTCACTGGTCTTGTGCAGAGGTTTGCTTGCATGCCGTGCTGCCGACAACTGCACGCATGTTGCGGTTCCTCGTGGGTCTATTTCAAATAGCCGGCTATTTAGAAACAATAAAATATTCTTTGTGTGGTTCATCAACAGTAATAAATTATCCGAGAGTCCTGCAGGTGTGGACAACTCGACACACTCGAATCAAGCTCTGCCCATTGAAGTATCAAATCTTTGACTATTCGGGGTCAGCCCTAGGTACCAGGGAGGTCAGGACTGGCTCTGGGGGTGATGTGTGCTTGTAATCCAGTCAAAGCCCTTTCTGACATGGCAGTGCCAATAAGAATGGGCTAAGCAAGGGAAGAGAAGCTGGTAAAGCAAATACTAACACATTTCATACACAAAAATTTATGGGGGCCTGTGCACCAGTAGAACTTTATGTCTAGCAACGCCCCTGGTTACAGACCTCCTCCTCTGTTGAGAGATATGCTGTACTGGTATTTTCTGTGTTTCCCTGGTTTCCCCTCCTCCGTTGTCTGTCTTGGTGAATGTATGTGTGTCTGTGGTGGGCACAGCTTCATTCCGAGCACCTGGCAGAGCTACTCACCTGAATCCAATCACACAATCATTCCTCTGGTTAAATACTCCTGGTTTCCTGCTACTCACCGCCAGATTCTCCTAACTTTTTGTGGTAGTATACGTCTGGCCAACTTATCACCAGTTAAGCTCTAGAGTTTTGTGATTGTTGCTAGTGCCTTTTTTCCTTATGTTTTCCTGAGTTTTTTCCTGTGCTTGAGGATTCTTGTGCTTACACCAGTTCCTCATCACTCATCTATGCTTAAAGGTTAAGTGTGTAAGTTTTAGTGACATCTAGTGGTTGATGTGTAAATTCTTAGAGCATTATAGTCTAAATTGTCATTATTAATAGAGCAATAATAATCTACATTTATTCATTTAAAGTGTTTTTTTTTTATCATAATCAGTTATGTTATAGTTTAATTGTTAGTGCCTTAAATTATAGCTGTGTGTGTGAGCAAACATGTGTGCTGTGGTAGAGGAGGACACACAGCAGAGTGCGGCAGCACAGTGAGAATGCCCTGTTTCTAGCACACAACACAAAATACACCAGTTTATTCCACAAACTTGTAATAAATCCACCAAATGCTGAAAAGCCAGAAAATGATGAGAGGAAGAGACAACCTAATATCTGGGACTTTCCCCAGATCCAGGTGCAGTAGGAAAGAGAGCCATATAATGCTTAGAAACAGAGCCATAAAAGAAGGTCCAGGAAAAAGTTGAAGGTCAGTTGTTACATGGTTTCATGTCAAGTCAGGTCTCTGTTCTGGTAACAGAATGGGACTTTATTTTGCATCGACCTCTGATCCTCAGCGGTGAAACTTTTGTATTGTAACTGGTGTCTAATTCTGCAACAAATTGCTCACTCACATTAATATAACAAGTGGTGGGTGGTTAGGGGAGCATGGGGGTTGGTGGGCATTTCCCTTTCAAAATGGGTCCTCTTGTTCTGCAGGCTCACTGAGAATGAAACTAGACTCTATTGAATTAAAAAAATATTAATAAAACAAAGAAGGTTAGCTCCATGCAGGGTATTTTTTGTTGTCTCCCACTTTTCAAATGTATGCGGTAAATGAAGGTGTTGAGTATGAAGGTGTTGAAATCTTGTTGAGTATTATTATCTGATGGCGCCCTTACTCAATCTAATAGCTGCGTTTGAATTCATGCAACGCTTTGCAGCAGTGACTTAAAGTGATGCATGCTGGACTTAAAATAAGGCAAACTGGTTAGAAATTTGGTCCGATTTTGACTTGCACTGCAAAACATCATCATGTCACAACATTTAAACCTCACGGGAGCAAGGCAGCTGCAGTTTTCTGCGTCTAGTGACCGCAGTTGCTTTTCTCCGGCTGCGCAAAGTTGGATCCACCTTTTGCCTGATTGATTAGTTATTTTGTTCTAAGCTCATGCACTCTATGAGATCAAGCCTTTATTCTTTTCAAAAGCCAGTAAGGGACAACTCCACTGCAAAAAGAAGCCTGGTTCCATTAGAAAAAATGGCAAAATAAGCTTCCCACACTTTCCTAATGTGTTTTTCTAATGAGTTTATGAACTCAATTGTCAGTTTTGAGTCCTTTTCTATACAGTATGATGTTCATTTAGGGAAAATTTTGGTCCCATTTAGGGAAAGTTGCAGATAAAGCAGGGTAAGCTTTAGGGTCTGACTACATTATGGGTATTTTAAGCCGAATGCCATCAGTTTTAAGCATGGTGTATATAAATTTATTCTTATATATGTCCATAAAATCTGAGAATGGTGCCTTTTGTTAGCCTTCACCACTGATGGTGTTCGGCTTGAATACCAATAAGGCAGTCCAACCCTAAAGCATACTCTGCTTTATAGTGGGAATTGTAAAACTGAAGTAATATACAGTATATCACAAAAGTGCTTGCAAAGTATACGGATAACAAACTGCAGATACCGGAGACAGAACAGGTACAGTTCAAAGACTTAATAATATAGTAAATGGTCTGTAGCTGTATAGCCTGTCTTTGTCTTTCCAACCACTCAAAGCACTTTACACCACATCACATTCACACACATTCATACACTGACAAGCAGGGGCTAAGGCACCAACTGCTCATCAGAAATGGAAATGAACTCATTCACACACCAATAGAACATGTTCACCTTGGGAGCAATTTGGGGTTCAGTGTCTAGTCCAAGGACACATCAACATGCAGACAGTGAGAGCTGGGAATCAAACCATTGACCATCTAATAAGTGGACAACCCCTCTACCCCCTGAGCCAGAGCCGTCCCAGCAGCAAATAAGGAAAAAAAGGCCAATATATGGAGGTCCTCCTGGTGGTTAACTGGATGGGACAGGGGTGGCTGTGGCTCAGGCAGTAGAGCTATAGTGTAGAGTAATAGTGCGCTGCGTAAAATAAAGAACAAAATATAACTACAAGAGATCCCTCCTAACCGAGGGATTACTAAACTACCATGAAAAGAACAAACAAAAACCTCTATAGTCGTTGTTGAAAACAGAAACACAGGGAGCGCAGCACCCCTAAACCTAGTGGGTCCAGTACAAGGAATGACTAACAGGTGTAAGCAGTATCAGCATCAGTAATAGGCTGTTCCCTGGCCCAATTCTGCAGACCAAACACTTAGGTCAAAACAGGATGTGTTACTGACTCTCAGTAACACAAATGACACAACTAACAAGAAAATAGTTGCCACTAAGGACACACACACACACACACACACACACACACACACACACACACAGGGTTCAATACAATGACCAGCACAGAGGCAAACTACATGGGGAATGGTAGCTGCGTCGACACAACAGCAGACCAGCCTATATGAACTGGAGGAAGCTTGAAGGCGGTCTTGAAGGGAGCTCAGGGAATGGAGGAGGGTTGTTGCACCGCTCCAATCGGGGAACTCTGATGGGGGAGGCTGGATCAGCCAGAACTTCCTTGAAACCCAGCCAATCCCCAGCTGGAAATCTCACAGCCTCATTACCATGTAGAGAAAAAACAGCAGCAACAGTGATATCACAGACTGCCCTTAGTAGCCGTAACAGTTTTCAAAAATTTAATAGAACACAATTACTTAATCATGAAGACGGCGATTAGAATGTAGGTTAATTGTACAGCACATCTGACCCGTTTTAAACAGTCATGCAGTTACAAATTCATTCCGCTGTCATCCTTGTGTGACAGATCTGCTCGCCAATCACAAGCTCCATGCACCTCCTATTACGGTCCTACTCACCAATCAGAGTGGGCACAACAAACAAAGCTGGAGGAGAACGTGGGATAATGGAGCGAGCTGTGCCGCAGTTTTGTCAGGCGTCAACTCACACTGAAGTGTTTCAGCAGCGAGGCGTTTAGCCTACACGTATTTAATGTGTTGTTAATTTGTCATTTTGTGTCCTTCAACTACGGATAACAGCTTTCTGTTAGTAGTAGTTTCTGTAGTTACACTACATCTGCCTTTTCCATTCCGCTCTCTGCAGGCTAACGTTACATATCCACATGGCTGAAAAGTATGCAGAAGACGCAATCCAGCTTTCACACTAATAACAAGAGGTGCTAAGCCTTAAAACACACCTATAACAGTAGCAGCTGTAATACAGTTTAAACACTATAACCAGGTATTTGAACTAAAATTTCAAAACCATAACTCCGTTTTTCAAAAAGCACACCCATTTCCCTAAACTCTACACACAAATCCAGTCATTTCTCATTGCTTACACCATGTGGTCACTGAGAAAGCACGCACATTTGATATTGTTCACCCAATCAGCACAGATTGAGCTCAATTAGCACAGATTATGCTCAATTAGCACACAGCTACCCAGGTGGAAACACAAGCAGTCAAAATTGATCACATTGCAACATTACTGATAACCAGTTTTTGTAGTATTGTTTTGAATTTATCTCACCAGTGTGTCAGATTGTGTTGTAGTGTGTTTTTTTCAGTGTCTGAGGGCAAAGTTTGGTTTTTCAGCAAGATTGAATGAGAGCATTTTGACCTGAAAATAGGATGTTTGGAGAATTGGGGGAGAATTTATGGATTTGTGTTTAGAGTTTTGAGAAAAAGAGGCATAATTTCAAGAAATGTGTTTTAGCAATTGAGAATAACTGTAATAATTATTTATTTGCTGCCTGAGGCTCCATGGAGATAGCTGGTGATAGCAGTGATGGCTGAACTCCCACACATCAGACAATGACAAGAAAACATCCACTGTGCTTTATTCTGTATTTGCATTCCCATTAGCTTCTACAAAGTGGTTGCAGGGTCCAGATAAAAGTGTACTGATGTGATCGTTTGTGGCTAATACTTTAGTCATGTGGATTGATGTAATCTTTAAAATGAAAACAATGCTGATGATGGAAGTTAACCTAATGAAGATAATAATGATGATCGTCATCATCATTAGGTTAACTTCAGATGCTGATGATGGGTGACAGCAAGGCAGAACACAAATGCAGCCTCTCTCTCTCTCTCTCTCTCTCTCTCTCTCTCTCTCTCTCTCACCCTCTCTCACCCTCTCTCTCACCATTACTGGTTGTAAATATCAAAATCAATACAAATCTTTTTACCTGTTCTCCAGCCTTCTTCCAGAAAGATCACGTACCATATAATCTAATCCAATCTCTGTGTGTGTGTGTGTGTGTGTGGACACACGTAAGTGTTAACTGCTGGAGAGATATGCTCTTTGTCAGTTTTTACATTGAAATCAAGAGAATATTTACGAGACACTTTTTTCACTTTTTATCTTTTGTACATGGCAGTATTTTTTAATAAATAGCATGATATCTTAAGAATTTATGATACAGAAATAATTACTGGGACCAAACAATAAACAATGTCCTGATAGCATAAATCATTTCATTATGTGCTACCCAACTGACAGGAGAATCCATAACTAAAAGCAATTCAGACTGCATGAGAGCCTTACTGCATTATATTCCATTATATTTTTGAATTTTGAATTGTCAGGAAATGAAGTGTTTAAACTTAACCTCAGACTCCCAGATTATATTATTATGTTTTTATTATTCTATTATTTGTAATAGTAATAACAGAAATTATAATAATTTATTTAAATATCACATTTACTTCATGACTTATAGGAAGAAAAACATAGTAAAATTAATGGTGTAAAAATCAAGGTGATGACTTAGGCACATGGCATAACAAGTTAGCAGCAGCGGGGGTGGGGGTGCAATTATCAGGTGATGATTTTTGGGCTAAGACCACAATGTTTGAAGATTTGTTTGAATGTTTTATGTTAAAACAGCAGTTGGTAACAATTGAACATACAATATTATAACCTTCTGCATTTCTCACTCGCCGCTCCCACCAAACCCACAACAAGGAGCCAGTTGCCATGGAAACCTCATCAGCCCAGAGCAGACCACCCCAGGCTTTAGAGGCAGCTGCGACAAGGTCTAACGGCAGGATGAGAGTCTACTACACCACTGCCCCCCTCAAACGTTATTCCCCACTGTTTGTCATCATTACTTCTCCCCTTTCTGGTAGTCTTGTGCTTTCTCGTCCCTCTCCTCTCTCCTCCTATCACTTCCTGCAGGTTTTCTGGCTCTGGAGCTGTGGAGTCTGGATCTGTGGCTGCGGGTCGCCTGCTGCCCCCGTGTTCCTGCTCGACACCCTCTACTGCAACGACTATTGTTGCTAGTCTTATTGTTATTATTGTTATTATAATCATTAACATTATGATGGTTACCATTAACACTATTATAAATATCTGTACCATTTTTCATTTAGTTTATAGCAACATTACCTTCGCTGTCTGTACCTCTGTGTGTATATTGTGTAGGCTGCCTCCCTCCCCTCTCTCTCTCCTTACATCCCTCTCTCTCTCTCTCTCTCTCTCTTTCTCTCTCTCTCTCTCTTTCACTCTCTTTCTCTCTCTCTTTCTCTCTCTCTCTCTCTCTCTCACCCCAACCGGTCAAGGCAGATGGCCGCCCACCCTGAGCCATGGTTCTGCTCGAGGTTTCTGCCTCTTAAAAGGAAGTTTTTCCTTGCCTCTGTCGCCTAGTGCTTGCTCTTGGTGGGAACTGTTGGGCTTCTGTAAATATCATCACAGAGTATGGTCTAGACCTGCTCTTTTATGAAAAGCGCTGTGAGATAACTGTTGTTGTGATTTGGCGCTATATAAATAAAATTGAATTGAATTGAATTGAATTGAATTACTCTTTGCCACTCGTCGAAACGAGTACCATGGTATCAAACACAATGAGCGGGAAGCTCCGTGTGGAGCCGGGACCTGTTCACACGTTTTGTACTGTTTTGTACTATTGTGTTTGCAAAACTTCTGAAGCCTGAGTGAGAGCATGTTGAGGAGGGGGGCTGTAGAGCATGTGCACAAGTAGTGAGACTGCTCCTGGCTCTGATTGGCTGTTTTGGATTCTTGCAAATTACATGAGGAGCAGTAGGAGGAGCCATAGGAACCTGATTATTTTCACATTCATTTATCTGACTCATGTACTACTGTCAGGAAATAGTGATAGTTTGAGCAAATATGACAAAGTTATTTTATAACAAAGTTAGGTTATTTTTGTGGTATGTTGGTCCACTGGATACCACTGTGACCTCCCAGCAATAAGGTCGCGGGTTCAAACCCCGGTTGTCCAGGCCTTTCTGTTTGGATTTTGCATGTTCTCCCGGTGTCTGCGTAGGTTTGCTACGGTTTCCGCCACCATCAAAAACATGTTAGGTTCTTCAGTCAGTACAATTGACCAGGCACTGATAAAGATCTGGAGTTGGTCCCCGGGCGCTGCACAGCCCACTGCTCCCTCGAGGGATGGGTTAAATGCAGACAATGAATTTTGCTATGTGTATGTTACGATAAAGTATCTTATTCTTCTTGAAAGAATTCCCCACTGTAGCTTTAAAGGACATTTCCTAATCAAAGATAACTCAGGGCAATGTCATCCAAGTACAATAACTTCAGTTTTGTCTGAGTTTAACATCAGGTTGTTACATCCTGAAGGCACATTTGCTGTAAAGCGTGTTTCCTGATACTGCTGCCTAAAGGAAGCATATACAAGGTGAACAGGATTGGTCCCAGCACAGAACCTTGTGGAAATCCGTGCATGGAGGATTCATTGTTAACATGTACAAACTGAGATCGATCTGATAAAGAGGACTTAAACCAGTTTAGAGTGGCTCCTTTAATGCCAATGAAATGTTCCAGAATAGAATAAGTTGGTCTATAGTATCGAATGCAGCACGATCTACACTGAACGAAATTATAAACGCAACGCTTTTGTTTTTGCCCCCATTCAATAAAAGTGGCCTTTTATTGTGGCCAGCCTAAGGCACACCGGTGCTATACCCATGCTGTCTGATCAGCATCTTGATATGCCACACCTGTGAGGTGGATGGATGATCTCGGCAAAGGAGAAGTGCTCACTAACACAGATTTTGACAGATTAATGAACAACATTTGAGAGTAATAGGCCTTTTGTGTACATAGAGAAAGTCTTCGATCTTTGAGTTCAGCTCATGATGAATGGGGGAAAAAACTGTTGCGTTTATAATTTTGCTCAGATGTACAGAGAGCAATTAGGTCACTAATGAGTTTTTAATTAGAGATGCTGTCAGGTGGATTTTATTTTACCTTTGGACAGAAGCACATTAGCTGTTTCCCCCTCTTACCAGTCTTTGTGCTTAGGTAAGGAACTGTACAGAGATAAGATTTATGCCAAAAGAGTTCCAGCTCTCATTTCCTCCCTCACAAATGTATTCTTGTCAACATTTAGACCATTGTAGAATGCTAAATATTCCTGGAAATTTAAAATCAGGATATCAGCCACATACTGTAATATTTGATTTCTCAATATGGCCGTTTAATTAAATGACCTCAGCTCCAGTGCTGTAGATAGGCTGTGGACTGGACTGGACTGGATGATGGCTTGTGTGTTTGTGTGTGTGTGTATCGATTGGTAAACTTGGAACAACATTTCCTCCTTCCTATTTCCTTCCATCCGTATGCCATCCCCACTCTTTTTCTCTATCTTTATTCCTCGTCCTCCTCGTGGTTTATCTGCACCACGTGACTTTTTGCCTTTTCCTCCTTGTTTTCCATCCTCTTCTTATTCTCCCTTCTCTCATCCTATTCCCTTATTTCAGAAAGAAAGAGAGAGACAGAGACACAATAATATTTTAGCACTTCCTGGTTCTAATTCAATGGCAGTACATTATCGACTCACCTTAAGTGGCTTCTGTTTAATGGAGGCATTCAGAGTCTTGATGGCATTAGACTGAAGGCAGCTTTGATGCTATATTGAATTAGTGTGAAATGTTATCTCCTGGATATGGTTTGCGGTGTGCATTCAGATGTAGAGACGGATACATGGGACTGATAGTAGCCTTTCATACAAAATGAGGTTTGCTCCACTCACTGTGATCAACCTTTGACATGATGGTTGGATATGATGCAGTTGAATAATTAAATATTTACTGTAGAAACTGAACAACTACACTATACTGCTTGTGTGGAAGATGGGTTTTGTAGTCCTTAATGGGACATTTAAATTAAAAAGTATGTCTCAGTATGTGAGCGATGGAATTTTACGTCTAGCTAATGGGTTGATCCAGCCAGGATACTGGCTTCATGGTTGATATTATTATGTAAATGCTCCGTATTTGTATAGCGCCTTTCTAGTCTTTTCGACCACTCAAAGCGCTTTTACACTACATCTGCATTCACCATTCACACACTGGCAGAACAGCCACCAGGGGCAATTCGGGGTTCAGTATCTTGTCCAAGGATACTTCAACATGCAGCCTGATATCTTGGGCAAAACCTGAATGATCACAATGTGTCTTAATTAAAAACCCATCTCAATTAATGGTGTCTAAATTGTGTCCTTGGGTCCCTTTCGAAATATGTCTTCTCTTTTTTGAAAATGAATAAATACTTACTCATGCTCATGAAAACTCATGAATATCAAGTTTTGCATGAAGACCTCTAGTTAACAGCTTTTACAAAGTACACAAGTAAAACAAAGAAACATGGTTAGCTTTGCTTAATGACTGGAAACAGGGGGAACTGCCTAGCTGTATCAGGAGTACAGTAAATACAGTAAATACACTTTCCAACTAGGGCTGGGCAATATGGCCAAAAATGTTATCACAATAAAAACATTTTATATCATTCGATATCGATAATTATCACGATAAATGTAAAGTCGTTAGTTCTTTCAAGTTTAAATGCTGAGTTTTGCTTCAGACTGAAAATTTAAGAAACAAGATGATTCATTATGTGGTTAAACGTTTCTTTGTGGTCAGAATGGGAGAAACACTTGATGCTAAACAGTGAATCACTTAACAAAACTGAGGAGAACAATCAAAACTAGTATTATAATTAAACTAGTATATTAGTAAATCTTTTTTCAGTCCCTTTTCCACAACAAAATAAATATTTTAACAGAAAAATTAAGTGCTAATTTGTTCATGATTCATATGAATTAAACCAAATATTTATTGACGATATATTGAACATTAATTAGATTTATATTGAGGAAAATTATATTGCGATAACTATCATTATTGTTTTATTGCCCAGCCCTACTTCAAATAACTCTAAAGCTTTTTCAGCCTAACAGCTCCTTAAACTCCAAGCTCCAGTTTTATTCCAAATACTTTTGAAAGTAATGAATTACATAGGAGGGAAAAACGCTAATAAAAAACTTTAATAACTCTGAAAGCATATTTTAGACTACTGTACTTTATAATATTAATCTCTCAGCTTTGACTGAAATTCAAGTTTTACTTTTAGTCAACACTCTTATTACAATACTCTTTTTTCCAATTGACCGTGAACGTCCATGGTATTCTGAGCAGAAGGAGGGAGGTGGACTTTGAGAAGTCATCGAGGGGGAAACCAAAGAGTCAGAGATAAACGAGAGAGAGAGAGAGAGAGAGAGAGAGAGAGAGAGAGAGGAAATAAGAAAGAGAGACCAGCAGAGTGGGTGAAAAAGGAGAGAAAGAAAGATGTTTACTTGTTGACTAGTTAGTCAACATGATACATTAAGCTGGAAGTTAGAGCAAGAGAGCATCAGCTGAAAGTAGGTGCCACTGAACTACAGGAATTTCTTAACTGTGTTTTCAGAAGACGGCTCAACCTATTCCATGAAGAAGAAGTCGAGATACAGTCCTTGGATGTCTTGATACTGCTCTCAGTGTTGGATCTGAAATATCGATTTCTTTTTTTCTTCAACACAAAATAATAGTGAAGATGTCAGCCGCATTTGGGGACAGCAATCTGTTATTACTGTAGGTAACAGCTACTTCATTTGGAGTTTACATCCATAATCCACACATTTTTTTAGATTCCTTTAAGTCATATCACATACAGAATATACAAAAAACAAAGTATTAGTAGTAGTAAAACACATAGTGCTAGTATGTGGGCTTGTATAACAGACTTCTTCACCTACGAAACCACCAAGTCGGTGGTAGTGAAGAGCTGGACCATCGGCATCATTAACCGTGTCGTCCAACTCCTCATCATCACTTATTTCGTTGGGTGAGTATTTCCCTTCATTCTGGTGTGTTTTTAAGGTTTTACAGTATTTACTTTGGCCTGGTTGGATGAACAACAGCTAAAAGTTACAGAAATTTATATTCATCAGACATTAATGTAATTTCCATGTTGTCATTTTTATTACCATAAAGTAGCATAGCTGTTATTACACCATTGTGACGTATTGATATTTTAATTCAAAATGTTATGTTCAAATATTAATATTAATATATATATATATATATATATAAGATCATACAATTTTTAAAGGCTAGAAGTTCTGTATTTAAAAACATATAGGATATATGTGGGTAACTTTTTTCAGAGATCTTATATTTTCTCCCCACTTAAACTTATTTCATTAATTCATCATCAAGTAACAAAAAAAAACAACCAATCAAGTTATGCTAGCATTTAATAGTTTTTTGTCCAGTTAAAATTCAATTGTAAGCAGGGATTTTAGGTTTGATTGTTTTACTATTTGTAGTTTATCATCAAAATTATAACTAGTGTGTATTACAGGATATATGATACCCCTAACTCAGGTATGTATTCAAATTAACATTCATTTAAGTAGAAGATCAAGTTGACATTTACACAGGATGCATAAAACCTTTTAACCATTTTTAACAGTAATTGTATGTTTGTCCACGACACCCCTGTTTTCTTTTGGTAACATCTCAATTTACAACCTTTTAAGCAGTTCTCTTAATAGGTAGTGATACAGGTGACACACACATACACACACACACACTTTCAGTTTTAGCTCAATGTCACATTTTGTGTTATTTGTGTGTGTGTGCTTGAGGTGGGTGTTTGTCAATGAGAAGGCCTACCAGGTGAGAGACACAGCTATTGAATCCTCAGTGATGACCAAGGTCAAAGGTTTTGGAATCTACAACGACAAGGTCATGGATGTTGCAGACTACGTCACTCCTACACAGGTATGGATGACAGATGGATGGGTGGACAGATTAGATGACTGACAGTAAGATACAGTGATGGCGATTATACTATAATATTTATATTTGTTTTTTGCAGGGAGCTTCAGTCTTTTGCATCATCACCAAAATGATCACTACAGAGAACCAAGTCCAAGGATACTGCCCAGAGGTCAGCTACTGTCAGTACTATTACCACTATTATAGAGAGAGTGTGAGAGAGAATGAATATATATATATATATATATATATATATATATATATATATGTGTGTGTGTGTGTGTGATATATATATGTGTGTGTGTGTGTACACATAGGTACACATTAACAAATGGCAAGAAACAGCTGTTTGGCAGAAAACAGACCACAGAAGTGTTTTGAGTCATTAAGTTAACCCTAGTTGACGTGATCCTAAGGGGTTTAAATGTTTTCCACGCAGAAATCCAGAATATTTGACAAAAAACAGGAAAGAGCTCTAAGAGTTGCCACAAATGATCTCATAAGGGTCAATGGATAGAGCTGGGTTTTAATGTCCAAAGAAGGAGCAGAACTGCTGGGCAGTTGTCCGCCATTTTGCACAACGTGGCAATTTGATCAGTATATACGACCCAGCAGGGGAAGGACAGTTAATTCCTTTCTGAGCCGGCAGAAAGGGGAAATCTCAGACCACTCCCTGACTGCAGGTGATATGCCCAGTTTAAAATAGACTAAATTTGTTAATTCAAAATGACTCAAAAGAAAAAACTTGCTAGAGAATATTTAATATCCTGTGATTTTGAAGTCCATTTAAAGTCTATAACAAGAGGGCTTGTTGTAACACTAGTTATCTCGATACCTTATAAATAATTCACTTTTTGGCCTTATGTAAATAAATTATTGTTAATCTTTTTAATCAGTCTAATTGGTTGTTGTTTATTACTTTCTCTGAGGGAACCAAAAATGCCACCACAATACACCTGGCGCACTATCAGGCCTTTGGGCTCATTTAAAGCTGCATTCGTTGATTTTGTTGGCCACTTGGTAGCAGTGGTTCTGGTCTGCTCTTGAGCTGCTAAATGCTCCACTATGTTCAACTTTGTCTATCTGCCTGCCGAGAAACCATGAACTTAAAGACAGTAAAAATGGTTAGGGTTGATGTAGTTTTAATATCTGTGTGTGTGTGTGTGTGTGTGTGTGTTACCCAGAGTGAGAAAAAGTATAATTGTGCCAAAGACAGTGACTGCACAAAGCACCTCAACAAGCCAGGAAGTTATGGTGAGATCTTCTCTCTGTCTTTTTCTTTTCCTTTCTACTTTAAAGTATTTGATGAAAACAGTTTTATAATTAGAGGTCCAAGCAGTGAAGCTGCTGGAGTGTACTGGATTTGTTAAGCTTATTAGGGGTCCAAGCAACGAAGCGTTTTGGCCTATAACTTTTAAACCATAAGTCTCAGAAACAAAAATCTTTTTTCCTGGATTTTGTTGGTCCATATAAACCTAAGCCACACCCAGTTGCACCTGCACATATTTTCTGCCATTTTGAATTTTGTCCAAATCAATTTCTTTTGCTACCCCTTGAAACAAACGTTGAGGAATCGGCATCCAAAGTTTCACATAGAAAGAAAAAAGTACTTTGTTCTGGACCAATCTGTGGAAAAGAACTTAACTTTTTTAAACCAGTGTCTTTAAGGTCAAATTTACATAAATGTCCATAAATCAAGTTATTGTAACCAAACTTGTTGCAAGTTTTCTGATGCTAGTTCTGAGCTTCGCTGATTAGTCCTTGGGTATTATGCCATTAGGAGGCGTTACAAATGCGAAAAAGTTTATATCTCGTAATCGGCTGCATGGGTTCGTACAAAATTCACATTTTCTTTTTTGTTCAGAGTTAGATGAAAAGTCATCAAAATATTTGACAATACACATGAAACCAACATAATAATGTGTGTGTTACAAATACCCTGTAGTCTGGCAAGTGATGTCATTGCTTCATGTTGTGTGAAGTTCTGTAAAAGTTCTCTTCCTCTGTTTAGTTACTCTGTTAGTCAAATCTTTAGCTTTCATTCACAGTTCAAAACTGCCTTTATCTCACAAACACAAATACTTACAAAAACATTCATTTGAGTTAAACTGTTTCCACATTTTCTTCAGCATGTTCAATTAATTGTATAAAATTTGGTTAGGATTGGCGAAAGAGGAGTTGTTTATAAGCACAAATTCTCATCTCCATCTATATTGCAGTAAAAATCATTTAAATTTTACCATAGTTCCTAGAGAGTTTTTTCAACACATCTGCGGATGTGTGACAAAAATTTGCCTATATGCCTATGGTCAAGAAGTGAGTCCAAAGTGACATTTAGCGTCTTTAATTTAATATAATTTAAACATTTGTAAAAAAACAAAAACAATACACCCGAAACCAACATCTCATTTAACTAATTCATGTTGTGTGTTTTCATTCTTCTTCTTCTTCTTCTTTCTCATTGGGGTCATATTAATTTGAAGGTTGCCTATTGTGACCCTGTGGACATTTTTTATTTTTCTCTGCCAAAAAAAATAAGACCTAGAAACACAAATATTGGCAGGTGGGTTCCAAATTCCACCTACAACTCAAGCACACACAATGACACTCAGGGTGATGCTGATAATAATAATAATCATCATCAAGTTTACATATTCACAGTTATCTCAAAGTGCTGGGCCTAGAGTCAAAATCTCTCAAGACATCTGCATCTGGTCTTCTGGTCAAAAAATGTCACATTTTGCAACTTTTTCTGAAAATCCTGTTTTTGATATTTCGCCAGAAACTGCTGGACCAATCATCCCAAAATTTTAAGGTCATAAACTCCATAGGCTACATCAAATACCTCAACATAGCATCAGCGAACAACAATGACCACAATAACTTATTGGAAAGAAAACAGAGAGATTTGCAATCTTCTTGGACCCCATCATTGCTGCTTCTGGCTATGTCTATTCTATGTTTATTTGTGTTTACCATTTTTATTATTGCTTTTATATTAATGTATATTGCTTGCTAAGTAGCAGAAGGGAGTTAAAAACTCAATTTCACTCGACAGCCTTTTGTGACAAATACCTTGTACTTGTACCTTGTTATTACGCTAATGCATACAGTGTATGTGTTGAATTAATACTTCAGAACTGGTATTCACTTATTTTTGCTTTTCCAGTTTGCATATAAGCTTTTCTTTTCCTGCTCAGGAATTCTTACAGGGAAATGTGTTCCTTTCAACACCACAGTCAACAGATGTGAGATAAAAGGATGGTGTCCTGCCGAAATCGACACCATCAAGACGTAAGACAATCCTGGAAAGTGATGGAGAGCTTTTTACAAGGCTTTACAATCATTGTTCTGTACTGTTATACTAATGTCAGACACATCTCTGTTGGGGCAGCTCACTTAGTCACTAACCTAGTAACATTTATCATGCAGATAGTTTAAGTTTTCATTGTCCCGCTTTTGAGATAATCGAGAAGGCAGGCCTTCGCCACACTACAGTGGATTTAAACTGAATTGTATCCATTGGTAGAAATCTGAGCCTTGACACACTGTAAAAAGCAAAGACAACTTTGTGTGCTGACTTTGTGCGGCTGAAGAAAAATAACACATTTAAACACAATACTGTTTGTGTGTTGGTCTTTTCTGTTGTTCTGTGCCCCCCCTTCCCCTCTCTGTCAGTACGCCAATGATGGAAGTTGAGAATTTTACCATTTTCATTAAGAATAGCATCCGCTTCCCAACCTTCAACTACACCAAGTATGACAACTATAATTCTAAATATGATGATGATGATGATAATGAAGTCTGACATGTTGAAATGATGATATGTGTCTATGTGTGCAGAGGAAACTTCCTTCCTACCATCACTGATGATTACATCAAAAAATGTAACTTTGACATGGTCAACAACACCTACTGCCCCATCTTCAGAGTGGGAGATGTCGTCCGCTACGCACAGCAGAACTTCACTAAACTGGCAGACAAGGTAGAGTCAAGAGATACTTTTAAGGTTTTGGGGGCAAGTTCAAGTCATGTCTTTGTAAGAAAATTCAAAAGTCAAGGCAGATGATTTTCTGGTCTTTCAGTACTGGGAGACAGTGGCTGTGCCTCAGGAGGTAGCGTGTGTGTGTGAATGTATTAGTTTCTGTTTCTGATAAGTAGTTGGCGTTCTGTCATAAGTGTATGAATGTGTGTGAATGGGTGAATGTGAAATGCAGTGTAAAGCTCATTGGTCAAAAGATTATAAAGGCACTATACAAGTACAGTCCATTTACCATTAGAAACCATTACAAATGTTTGTTAAATAATTGACATCATTCCTGTGCATAGGTCTAACAACTAAACACCTAAAGGTCTGTTTCCTGAACCGAACCAATGCGACAATAATACATTGTTTCAATTTTCCAACTGGTCCTGTTTGCGTTCAAACCTCAAATGGTCCTGAAACTGTAAACAAAAGCCATGTGGTGGAAATTATTGGTCAGTAGGTACAGTAGGTGGGTTGAAATGGAAATTAAACCTTAAGTGAGTCTTCTGAAATAAAAGGGTCAGACAGACATACAGAGTGCAAACAAAAGTCTGCAGAATGTAAGACAAAGAGCCAGTGAAGAAACAGGTGACTTTATACTGTAAGGATATTACGCAGCTGTCTTAGGGAGGAAGGGAGTAGGAACCAACTGTCCTGAGATGAAGGCCTGTCAAGGACAGTCAGATAAGGAAACCCTCTAAGGAGCAACTTTCCCATGGGAAACTTAACCTAACTGCAACATAATAGTGAAACATAGGTCCATAATAATGTAGCAAAAGGGTAAAACAGTAAACATATATATGGCCGTTCTCATTTCCCAAATTTCTGGACTCCTGGATCCTCGACTCCTCGCGGCACATCTTAGTCCCTCCCACCCAAGATTCGAGGAAACAGGTATTTAACGAAATGAGATGTCCCCCACCACCGACTCATTATTTATCAGATTTAGAGACCAGCACCTGTATGGGCATTTTACCACACCTCCACTGGTCCCTGGAGATTTCCAGGTGATTTCTTTATTGTGTTATATTGATGAGTGTTTTCTTTAACAATTTTACTTTTATGATTAGAGAGGCTGCTGTCAGTCATTCAAACATTTCCATCCGTGTAGTAATATCACAGCAAATAGGCTATCATGAGACAAAACAAAAAACCTGCAGTAATAAACTTGACAGGGCAAACAGAGGAAACAGAATTAAACTTTCAGCTTCTATAATCCACATTTAGACACTCATACAGCGCTCAGGATTGATTAGGAGGACGGCTGCTTTACTCCAAATACTCTCACTGTATGAACCTGGACTGTGTGTGAGACATTTTGGATGTGTAGAAGAAAACAAAACATGAATTAACATTAGATCCTGACCGATCCTGTCGGCATGTTGGGAGATTTTTAATTATTAAAGGCTCAGTGTGTAAGTTTTAGTGACATCTAGTGGTGAGGGTTGTGAATTGCAACCCCTCTCCCCTATCCAAGCGAGTTGTATAGCTACAGTGCCTGAGACAGGACAAAAGATGTCCTCTGTGAGATAGCAGAGAGTTGCCATTCAAAAAATCAGGTTTCTTTAGATAGATATATTAAGAAATTACATTTACTTAAAGGGGCTATATGTAAATTTTTGATTTTAATAAATCAAATTGTCATTGCCTTATTGTCAGTGGGCTAAAAACTCACTTAGAAATGAAGCACACGCCTGTTTTCTCCGTTGCTCGCATCAGCCACTATTCTGCTTTTAATGTGAGGACACCGGATCGGATTCAGCCCTGTACGCGCTCCTCTCGTACTACAGCGACAACACGGCAGCCAACGACATGCAGTTCACTAACACCATAAAACAACCGGGGCTCACAGCAAAACACAGGCTCCACGTAAGGATACAAAACAACAATAAAGGTTTATGTGCTGAAGCCCATCAGACCAAATACAGTGGGTACGGAAAGTATTCAGACCCCTTTAAATTTTTCACTCTTTGTTTCATTGCAGCCATTTTCCAAAAATCAAAAAAGTTCATTTTATTTCTCAGTAATGTACACTCAGCACCCCATCTTGACAGAAAAAAAACAGAAATGTAGAAATGTTTGCAAATTTATTAAAAAAGAAAAACTGAAATATCACACGGTCATAAGTATTCAGACCCTTTGCTCAGTATTTAGTAGAAGCACCCTTTTGATCTAATACAGCCATGAGTCGTTTTGGGAAAGATGCAACAAGTTTTTCACATCTGGATTTGGGGATCCTCTGCCATTCCTCCTTGCAGATCCTCTCCAGTTCTGTCAGGTTGGATGGTAAACGTTGGTGGACAGCCATTTTCAGGTCTCTCCAGAGATGCTCAATTGGGTTTAAGTCAGGGCTCTGGCTGGGCCATTCAAGAACAGCCACGGAGTTGTTGTGAAGCCACTCCTTCGTTATTTTAGCGGTGTGCTTAGGGTCATTGTCTTGTTGGAAGGTAAACCTTCGGCCCAGTCTGAGGTCCAGAGCACTCTGGAAAAGGTTTTCGTCCAGGATATCCCTGTACTTGGCCGCATTCATCTTTCCCTCGATTGCGACAAGTCGTCCTGTCCCTGCAGCTGAAAAACACCCCCACAGCATGATGCTGCCACCACCATGCTTCACTGTTGAGACTGTATTGGACAGGTGATGAGCAGTGCCTGGTTTTCTCCACACATACCGCTTAGAATTAAGGCCAAAAAGTTCTATCTTGGTCTCATCAGACCAGAGGATCTTATGTATCACCATCTTGGAGTCCTTCAGGTGTTTTTTAGCAAACACCATGCGGGCTTTCATGTGTCTTGCACTGAGGAGAGGCTTCCGTCGGGCCACTCTGCCATAAAGCCCCGACTGGTGGATTGCTGCAGTGATGGTTGACTTACTACAACTTTCTCCCATCTCCCGACTGCATCTCTGTAGCACAGCCACAGTGACCTTTGGGTTCTTCTTTACCTCTCTCACCAAGGCTCTTCTCCCCGATAGCTCAGTTTGGCCGGACGGCCAGCTCTAGGAAGGGTTCTGGTCGTCCCAAACGTCTTCCATTTGAGGATTATGGAGGCCACTGTGCTCTTAGGAACCTTAAGTGCAGCAGAAATCTTTTTGTAACCTTGGCCAGATCTGTGCCTTGCCACAATTCTGTCTCTGAGCTCTTCAGGCAGTTCCTTTGACCTCATGATTCTCATTTGCTCTGACATGCACTGTGAGCTGTAAGGTCTTATATAGACAGGTGTGTGGCTTTCCTAATCAAGTCCAATCAGTATAATCAAACACAGCTGGACTCAAATGAAGGTGTAGAACCATCTCAAGGATGATCAGAAGAAATAGACAGCACCTGAGTTAAATATGAGTGTCACGGCAAAGGGTCTGAATACTTATGACCATGTGATATTTCAGTTTTTCTTTTTTAATAAATTTGCAAAAATTTCTACATTTCTGTTTTTTTCTGTCAAGATGGGGTGCTGAGTGTACATTACTGAGAAATAAAATGATTTTTTTTGATTTTTGGAAAATGGCTGCAATGAAACAAAGAGTGAAAAATTTAAAGGGGTCTGAATACTTTCCGTACCCACTGTAGGTTCAGATGATGTCGAGCAAGAACAAAGTGAGCATTAGTAAAGCTGGAGAAACACAGAGAAAGCTCGCCGGCTAACACCGAGCAGTTGCTAATGGTGCAAAGTTGTGTCGCTTTCCACATTACTTCACCAACTCGCGACCCATGTTACTTTCCTGTGTACCACTGGTATTATGTCAAAGTGTCAAAGCCTGCAAGAAATGATGTAACGGTAAAAAGCAAATGTGGATCAATTTGTTTACTGTCCCTTAGTGATGCAGCCACGAGCAGCCAGCTAACGCTACATTAGCTCGGACCTGCCGTTGTTTCGGTTTGTTCTTACCAATGCTCAGGTACACAGCTTCTCCATCTCTCCGTCGCTGTAACTAACATGACCCACATGATATAAAACCCAGAGGAAGAGCCATCTGCTGCCACTACAGTAAATTTACTTACTGCGGTCTTATTATTATAAAGTGTGACACAATCTCGTTATAATATTCAGTCCAGCTCACTAACCGTTTTATTATCATCCAATACTTTTAGCTGTGCTGACATTGCTGAGCCTCCGGTGAAAGATACACAGATAATAAAGATAGTTACTGAAAGCAGCAGGCGAGCTAATGATGTAGCACGTTGGCTAAATGCAGTAAATGTACCGTGATCATGTAACAAGCATGGATTAGTTCAACCTGCAGCTGATAAAACTATTACTGTAACGTTGCAGTAGGGGTTTACCTGAATTTCCAGCATGTTGTGTGAAGCTGTCTCCCTGCCTGTCTATAGCTGCTGTCACTCTGCCTTTTTTCCGGGAGGATTGTGCCGATATGCAGCTCGCTGCGCTGAATGAAGTAACGTTACAAAGCTGGTGTTGATCTGCCTCTGAGACGGGCACGTTGAAATAACAGAACCTGAACATGTCTGGAGAAAAGCCACAGCCTGCATGCAGGTGTTTCTGCATTTATTGCAGGATTTCTGTATGAAAGCGGTTGTGTTTCGAGCACTCGTACGAGCACACGCCTGGTTGCAATCTTACAACCACACCACTAGTGGCTGCTGGAAACTCCATAATGCCCCTTTAATTATTAAGTAAAAACATTTGTTTTTTATGAATATTATTGTTGTTTGTTCATTAATAAACAACAGCCATATCAAGAAATGAAGTGCTTCATGGTGTCTCATTCACCTGTAATACAGTATTTTACAACTTGCGAGGGTGGGCTCATCTGGACTAACATACCACAGAAAATGAGATCTCACACCTCAGAAACACTGTAACATCTAGTGCATCAAGTACACCAATGACAGATAACAGGAAAAAGTAAGCCTCACTGTTTCTGCACCAGTCCATTATGAACACCATAATACATGAAGTTTACAAAGGCATTGACAGGTGAGGTTCAAGGCTCCTCTGGCTTTGCTTAATTAATTAGATAAGCAATCTGCAAATCTTACCAAAATGTCTTTTTTAATTTTTAAAAATACAACATTAACACAAAGTAGTACTGACAGCCATAATTTCAGCTTGTGGTAAAACGGTGCAACGTTTTTAATGGGCATTTAGCATGTGAAAGTACAAATTACACGTGTGCACAGTGGGGAAGGAATATCAAAAAGAAAAACAATTTTTTTTAATGCAAATTTGGAAAGTATTAGTATATTGTATATATATGATATTAATCCAACAGGGGACAGGGGAAACACGCCATGGCTCTCTGTGATTATGGCCAACTTATAGCTAAAGCTATCAAACAACACCTTTCATTTGCATCGCTAAAGTCTGACAATTACCGACAATTGACCCTTCGCTAAGCCACGCCCACCTTAGTTACTGTTGCGAAGTCTGACAAACTGTCGCCGCTGCCACTGTCTATTACCGCACTCCCTGGAGAAATATTGAAAAATTTGTTGGAAAAAGCAATCTCAAAAAGAAGCAGACAGTGAATACATTTGAATTTGTATTCAGGCTCTCAAACTGACTTAAACGGACGTGAAGAAAATGAAAGATGTAAAGCTAAAGCCTAACGATCACACAGTAGGCCTACAAGTGAACCACTGCATCCCCCGACGATTGAGACAAAAGACAACGATATTAAGGATCAACACTGTACACCTACCTTTAAAGCTGGGTAGGCCTCTATTCATTATTACAATTGTTAAAAAGCAGAACAGTGGGGATTTATAACATTATATTCAGTAGGAAGTTACCTAGCTAGGCTAACTAACATCACAATAGGAACAACCCACAACCTACATTTTTCTGGATTCATTTTAGGTTTTGGAAAGAGAATAAATCGTACTTTTCCTTTCAACCTCTCTGGGTAGTTGCTGTGACTATTACAAGTTCCCCAGGAACGGTAGTTACGTACTATAATTTGAGATTCTATGAGTATAGGCGCAGCCCTCTAAGGCTATTGGGTTTACCTCTCCTCACGCCTGCGCGGCACTGAGAAAAGTTGTCTACGCCCACCCACAGCATGGGCCTCTCCTACGTCCGCACCTTGTATACAACTGTGAAACCTGGCCTTCAGCTCCCAAAATGCCTATTCTTCAGCACTGAGAACCAAGGTCCAGTGAGGCCTTCAACTTATAGGGCTGCGCCTATAGTCATAGAATCTGGAGTTACAGTACATAAATACAGTTCTATTTCGTATAGGCTTCGCCCTCTAAGGCTATCGCTATTGGCTTAGAGGCGAAGCAGGATAAGTCAGCGCCTCACTGGCCCATCCGGTACCACCAAGCACAAAAACCACCTCCCCAAAGCATTAAATGAGCCACCCAGTCACCCGCTGTCTGCGGCATTGGTGTTGGCGTGCGCACAAGCACGGAGGCAAGGAGGCAGGGGACCGACCCATGTGTAACAGTGGGGGAACTGGATGGATGGCCCAGCAGCTGTACAGAAGCAGGCGGGGTCATGACAGCAACCGCATCAGCTCCACACAGAGCAGGGCCAGCGCGAGCAGCGGCCAACCCCCCCACCGTCCTGCACACTCACAAGGGAAAATCACTCAGCCAAAACACTCAGTACTGAGTGAGTCAGCGAGAAACGGGAGACATCCCACAGGTAGAAGCGGAATAAAGAGCACGGGGACAACCAGGGAGCCGCCGTGCAGATGGACGAGACACCTCTCGGCTGTCCTGTGCCCTGATGCCATCCGGAGGGGACTCACCGGCTGACATATAGGCCTGTGAAATAGCCTTGCACAGCCAGTGAGACAGGCGCCGCGTCGACAGAGGAAGTCCCTTGGACTGCTCCCAGTAGTGCATAAACACGCGCTGCGAATGGCACCAGGTGGCAAGTAACAGCGCACGCACTGGGAAGAGGAGGTGGGATGTAGCGTCGTCCTCAGACCCATGGGGGGGAGGAAAGAAGCCCGAGAGTAATCACCCATGACTGAAAGAGCTGGTGAAGCTCTTTGGCATGAATGCAGGATTGGGGCACAGGACAGCCGAGCTGCCATCATCCTGAATCCTGAGACACGACGGAGCCATGAAGAGGGAAGCCAGATCACTGACCCTCCTGGCCGATGTCAGAGCCACAAGTAAGGCAACCTTGGCCGAAAGAAACTTCAGGTCCGCTGTCTCTAAGGCTCAAAAGGGGCTTGGATTAGCGTGCGTAAAACCAGCGCCAAATCCCACTGTGGAACAACAGGCCTTTTCAGGAAACGCTTCACCAGGGGGTGAGCAAACACTGTCCTGACACTATAACCCTTGTGACGGGACAAGATGGCGGCAGCGTAGGTTTTAACTGTGCTGAGCATCAGACCCCTGTCCACGAGCAGGCCACCGGTTCCAACCCCTGGTTCAAACACCAGTTTTGCAAAGCCGACAACTTGGACGAGTAAGAGGACTGAGTAGAGGCGGCTCTCGACCCCTGGATGGTGCCTACCACCTCACGGGAGAGACCTAGACCCTCCAGGCGTTGCCTCTCTGTGGCCGGACCCAGAGGGGCTGAAGAAGAAGCGGACAACTCCTGATTGCGCCCCACGCCTGAGAGAGGGCATGCCCCCTCCAGGGGAGTTTCCACGGCTGTCTTGCCAGCAACCGCTGGAGGCAGGGAAACCAGGACGCACTTGTGCGCTCCGGAACTACCAGAATCACTGCCAAGGCTTAAAACTGTATGCGGTCTAGAAGGTGCGGGATCAGCCAAACCGGTGGAAAAGCATATAGCAGCCGGGGAGGCTACAGGGGGTGCGAGAAGGCGTCAACCCCAGCAGGGGGACGTCCCGCAGGCTCAGTGAAACCCACAGGGCACACCGTTTTCCCAGTTGGCAAACAGATCCACCCCTCTGCCACACTGAACCAGAGCCAGATCTGTGCCACCAGAGCCAGATCTGGGCCACCAGAGCAGACACATTTAACAAATACATAAATCAAATTGGAATAGGAGGTGCGGCTCCAGAGACTGATCACTAACTAACTGCACCACCAGCCAGCCTGGTTGTAATGATACAATTTGATGTGTTGTTGATATAAAAATGTATTTGCTTCATAAAAAAAGCTTTAAAGCTAACATTTGGACTTTTTAGTTAGTGCTTGAGTAGCTGAGCATAAAGATATACCTCTTGTGTCCAAACTCCAAACAGGGAGGAAGATACAGCAAGTTAGAGAATTAGTGACAGGGGGAGACCTCAGGCTGCAGCTAACAGGAAGTGAATGAGAGACGACTGAGACTTTCCAGTCAATTAAGGATCAGAGATCAAAAACTAAACGTCCACTAAGCAGGATTTTGACATTTTGAGGGAGAAAAGGCATGTGACTACATTTTGGTGCATTTTTTGTGCTTATAGAGAAAAATATATGCGACTAGCAAAAAAACATTCTGCTCTGCAAAATCCTCCTGTCTCCACTCTAAACTGATCACATGACACACTGGTAAAGTCTGCTAAAAGCTGTAAAACACTTCACTTTGGAAGGGCATAGCTCCTAAACTAAACATTTTTTTTAGCAAACACCAAATACAACTTTGAAAGATCAACATCTCTTCTGCAACTTACAGCTGAAATTGAGTCTCTAGCTGCACATAATGCCGGAGAACTAAGCTCTTAAATTTGGAAGAGTGGAGTCCCTGCTCCCATAGGAACCCATTATTTTTAAAATGCATAAAAATATTAATATAAAATCAACCATTACAGATATCAGACACACAGGTAATAGCACCCATCTCATGAAGAAGATTTGGAGTTGGAACCGAGTTTGTAGGAAAAACGGTACAGGACTAGTTAGAGGCCAAAAACGGCGGAATAAATAATAATAATAATTATAAATAAATAATAAAATAAAAATAAAATTACCACGCGTTTGAATGTAAATAGGGATATGACTTCAGATACAGTCCACTGTTTCCCGTTTTCCCAGTCCAGTGCAGCCCGCCAGAGTCTAATCTGTTCAGCCACAGTTTCGTAATTAGGCGAAAACATTCTCATTCTTCTCATTATAACATTAAATGTCATTGTTTTATGCCATTGATTTGGCAAAGTATCTTTAAAATTAACTAAAATTGATAGCGCCATTCCTTTGGCTTTGTTCCCTTATCAAATCCAAATTTAATTAAATAAGTATATGTATAAATATCATAAATATGAATAAGTTATTTAAGGAAGTTAAAAAAGTAACGAAGTAACTTTTATACTTGAGTAGATTTTTATACCAGTAATTGTACTTGTACTTAACCCCTTGACGGCTGAATTTATTTACAATAACATAATAAAATAAATTTCTGCTTTCATTTGCTTTCAAGCTGAAATTAAGTGGAAAGTGTTAATTTGTCTATAGAATATAGAAAATATATGAATTCATTCAGGTATGATGCAAATTAGCGACAACAGGCATAAACGAGAAACCAGGGCTTGCAAAAGGTTCCTAGGTACGTATCGAATATGCACAAACAGGCATTGGGGGAATACATACGTTATCTCAGCTGCAGTCTGAAAGGAATAGGTGTGATGCAAATGGCCAAGGAGGTGGATACATTATTTTTCATCATCTGTGCGAGTGAACACATGCACATAAGACGACCGCTACACCCCGCCTCACGCCCCCCGGCATCGTCCATCCCGATGTTTGAATGTAGGTCCCAACCCTACTGAATTAGTTTGGACGAGTAGGTAATAGATACCTGCTAATACCTGTTCAGAAAAAATAAAAATAAAAAAAGAACTGGACTCTGATGGTAACTTGTTTTAACAAGCTAGATTAAAGGTAATGCCCTGGCAGTGGCAAATTGTAACGGGTGGTGTGGTGTGGGGACAGAGAGGACCCAAATGCAGTGCTCAGAGCGAAGGAGGTTTATTGAGGGAAAAGGGGTTGAGGGACTGGAGCGGAGGGAGAGGTGGATGCCGGGGAAACACTGGCACAGGGACACCGACGAGACTGGGACCAGGGAGCCGGGGAACACTGGGGCCGAGGAAGCGAGGAGGGGAGGGGGGAACTGGGAGGACGCCGTGGGGGAAGTCCGGGGAGGAGAGGACCAGAGGATGAGCCCAGCCGACTGAATGGAGGACGGGGGTGAGTGAACCTAGAAGGGAAACAGACAAGGTTAGTGACAGCAAAGACGAAGCACGGGGAAACTGGAAGAAAACACAATACATGCGAGCTTGAATGTAGAGGTGGCACCGGGTATGGCGCAACGACGATCAAGCAAGAATGGTGTGGAGAACCGGGTTTGAAGTACAGGCAGAGATGAGGTTGACTACTGGCAGGTGTGGCAGGCTGACGAGGTGGCTGATGAGGTGCAGGTGCGGGTTGTTGGCTGGGCTCAGGGGCAGAGGCAGAGGCAGAGGCAGAGAGAGAGAGAGAGAGAGAACACACAGGGGAGGAGACACAGGGAGGCAGGCAGGGAACCGAAAACCAAGGAAAAAGCAGAAATAACCAGGACACTCACCGTCAGCCGGGCTGCCACCACAACAGCAAATAGCTTTGGTTTAATATTTGATTTGATTACATTAATGTTTAGGTTATAGGTATAGGTTTAGGTAATATTTTATTGCTGCTGTGTGCGCAATACACTACTTTAGTATTCATTATTCAATTTTGCGCGTAACAATGCGATTAATCGCGATTAAAAATTTTAATTGTTGCCAAGCACTACTAATATAGTATTACTTTTTTGCTTCATTGTGTTTAAGATTTTATTTTTCAATCAGAGATTATGACTCACCCTGTGTTTGTGTGTGTCCCAGCTGTATCCTGTCTTGCGTCCATCCATTTGGATCTGTTGGACAATCTCTGTGTACCAATGTCCACTTTTGTCCATTGTACTGTTTCTCGTACTGTGATAGCTTAGTATAGAGTTCAGTCTTTCTGTTGATCTTCTGGTTGCGTGCCCTCTCGTCTGTTAAGATGCTTTGAAATTCAGCATATTTACGCCAACGGCAAATACTGCCCTTGTCCAGCTCAGAACATGTCCTTTTTCAATAAACTTTATTTCAGACCACTGTGACTATAAGCAAAGGTGGAAAGAGTGCAAATATATTCTACTTAAGAAAAATTACAATTACTTTGATGAACCTTTACTTAAGTACAAGTAAAGTTACTGGTATAAAAATCTACTCAAGTAAAAAGTAGTTCATTTAAAATTTACTCATAGTAAACGTTACTTTTTTAACCTATAATAATTGCTATATTACTGTTTAATATTTTCAACTTTCGCAAAATGAACGTTTTTATTAGCTTATATCAGTGTGAACAGAACAACAAAGACATGGTAAAATCAATAATGATAAATCTACATAGGCTCCTACACAGGCCTACTTAACTACAAAATGCTCTCAGACCGCAGCCAAGGTTGCAATTCAATGAGGAGTGATGGTTAAAATCTGTAATTGTAACTGTAACTCTGATTGGCATGATATATTAATCACCTGGTTTCGACGCTATTTTGGAGCTGCGCCGTTACTGTGCTAGAGACAGGCGCGCAGGAAGACATTTTCGCTTAGGGGTGCTGCAGAGTATGCTGCATACAAAAGTAATGCAATCACAGTACGTATTGCTTTTTTGCTATAATGCAGTTGTATAATGCATTACTAAAAATAAATTGGTAATATTATAATATTATAATATTATTACTAATTAATATTATTCATAATTACAGAGGCTACTGTCAGTTCATCCTGACCGATCCTGTCGAACTGTTGGGAGATTCAAATAATCAATGATGTTATGCGGCTGTACTTCGTGCATTAATGCGCACAGCGTCTTTCTTAATGGGGAGAAGATTCATCCTAATTCACCCATCCACACCCAATCCGCAGAAATAACTGCACTTCACTAGAATGCACCTATGCAGTACATCTTACCATCAGAATAATGCAGCCATTAAATTAAAAGTAGCTCAAAGTAACGCAAATAGGCTAGCGTAAAGCATTACAATTCAGAGACAGAAATATTGTAATATAACTAATTACTCTCAAATGACGTTAACTAGTAATCTATAATGTAGTACATTTTGGAAGTAACTTGCCCAACACTGCGCGCATGACACGACTGTGTGTGGGCACGCACTTAAGCCTCGAATATACTTGGGAGTGGACACGGACATGGACACGGACATAGACAGCCCATTGACGCGGACCACTTCTGTTTATAGTACCTTCTGGAGTCAGCTTGGCGGACACGTTCCACACATGTGCAGGAGATCGGTTGGGCCCCTGGTAGTGCTAGTCACGGTCCGGTCACAAAAAAACAGGAGACACACGGACGTCTGCACAGGCCCTACGCGTACCCTCTCTGATGACAATGTTTTCGTCACACGGACCCTAGCGTACTCGGAAAGTATTATCCTTGCCTTATACACTTTCCTTCAACACAGAGTGGTTATGCTCATATGAGGTCACCAAGGTCCGTACTTCAGTAATTATATGTATGTAGGGCTGTCCCTGACTAAGGATTTACATAGTCGGATCAGAATTGTCAAGTAATGCCTATAGTCGACTGATAGTCGAATCGTGTGTTTTTGTGCACAGCGATTGCGAGCACACATGGTGGCTCTGCTATAATCTTGAGAAGCTACAGAGCGGTAGTTACATACTGTAACTCCAGATTCTATGAGTATAGGCGCAGCAACCACCAAGCACAAAACCAACCAGCCCAGAGCCATAAATGAGCCACCCAGTCACCCGCTGTCGGTGGCATTGGTGTCGGCAAGCGCACAAGCATGGATGGTGCGACATGGGAGGCAGGGGATCAACCCATGTGTAATAGTGGTGGAACTGGATGGGGGGCCCAGCAGCTGTACAGAAGCAGGCGGCGTCAGCACAGCGACCGCATCAGCTGCGCACAGAGCAGGGCCAGCGCAAGCAGTGACCACTCCCCCCCACCGTCCCGTGGGAGAGGGCGCACTGCACAATCACAAGGAAAAATCACTCTGCCAAAACAGTACTGAGTGAGTCAGCACCCCGCCCTGGCAGTCTATGTAAGCCGCTGCAGCCCCGTCTGCGGTGCCATCTTGTTCCACTGTATGATTTTATCTGCCAACACCAACTGACCCAGACTGGAACAGACCCGGTCCAATTTGATCCGAACAGTCTGATCAGTCGCACTTAAATCATTTTCAGAATCGGCTGCAGTCGTAATGTGAGTGCCCGCCTTAAGTTGTCATTTTTGTGATGCAGGTCTTAGTTGAGTCGTAAGTCAAAATCTCAAGTCTTCATTCTTGCATGAGGTGAAGTATGAATCCTGGTTTGTTGTGGTAAACAAATGTCACACTACCTCCGGCATAGGAACAAAATGTTTTGTTTTTTGTAACATTTCTTCCAAACATACTAGCTGGTACAAATTGGTTGCTTTTAAATGTAATTCCCAGAAGCCAGTTCATGTGTCTCATTTTGAAAATTCTGTCAGGGAGGAGTGATTGGAATAAAGATCGGCTGGATATGTGATCTGGACAAGTCAGATGACCAGTGTAACCCTTCATACTCATTCACCCGACTGGATGCCATGTCACAGAAGAATGATGTCTCACCTGGCTACAATTTCAGGTATTTAACTACATGGTTGGACTGATATGTTCCATCCACAAACTAGAAACTTAACCATTGGCCAGATTGCATTGAAATCATTGGATATTCATGGTCCCCAGGGAATGATTTCTAATTACCTTTTCTAATTACACCATTACCTTTCTCTAGTAACAGCTGACCAACACCTTTACTAGAAATATAGGAATTTCTAAAGGCAAATTGACATGGACAGCTTTCATAAGTCTAGTATCTGAGCCACCTATATGTAAATGAAAAGAGTTACAGGTTGTTAAACTGGATTGTCTTTAAGGACTCTACATAAAAATAAGTATTTTAGCATATAACATATTAATCAAGTAATCAATCAGACTGCATTATATTGTTGTTATTAGTTATTTTGACCACTTGCAAAATGTATGGTTAGATTGATTGATGATGTTTTCCTTGTGATTTGTCTGTTTGTGCAGGTTTGCCAAATATTATAAGATGGATAATGGGACGGACTACCGCACTCTGGTCAAAGCCTATGCTATTAGGTTTGATGTTCTGGTCAATGGAAATGTGAGTATATAGCTTAGTGTGTGTCAGATTTTGTGTATCAGGTGCTCATAATGTGTATGTGTACTTATCCATTATGAATAATGACACAGGGATTTGTATATACTGTAGTTGTTTTGACAGCTCATCATGGAAGCTACTTACTCATCTTTGTAGTACTAACATTCTTATATATTTTATTCATATTTAACTTATATAATTTTATAATTTTACAGCACCAGTAATATGTGTTTTATGCACTTTTGCATCTTTTAAAGCATCTTACAGTACAAATTGTCTTTAGCATTACTAGATGTCTAGGCAGAATCATTTATGCAATTGCACGCAATTTTGCTAACATGTGGCCTTACTGTTTGGGACACAGAAAGGTTTATTATCTATAAAATAATTTCAGGTCATATAAAGTAGCCATGATCAGTAAGCATAGATTATCAGGCATCATCAACATTGTTATATGGTGGTTTTACATACACAGTTCAAAGACATGCCCGTTTGGTGAATTGGAAACTTTCTGCTTACAGGGTTACTTTCTTAAAATAAACTATTCTGCACATCTGCCAATACATTAATCAGCTTTGGAGACTGAGGATATAGTGGAAAGGGGAATAAAATCAACAAAAGAAGTAATTTCTTGTACAACTGCATTTGTGCTAATGATAGGAGGAGCAGTGGCGTAAGGCAGTAACAACAGGCCCTAGTGCAGGCTTATAATGGGCCCTTGGGCTAAACTGTTACAAAACACACACGGGGAACCCTTTATTGGCAAATTTATGTGCCTTGATTCCTTATTTTGCCACGGTTTAACAACTGATACACAGCAGTCTAAAGTAAAGTACCATCATGTGATGGATTTCACAGTCGAACTTTGTCACCTAGGCTTTTGTTTTTGCTAAGTACAGAAGTCAAAGAGAAAGTTTTAAGGAACATGGCCAGTGCTGTATCCTGTAACGTCATGTCCACTGTGCTGAAAAGACTTTCTGGCAATTTCAGTACAATAACCTCCCGAATCACGACAATTACATTCCTCATCGACAGAGAGGCAAGATATTATGGTGAATAAGAAAGAAAAGTGGCCTACTGATAACACAGCACCATGTTCTGAAAACAGGCCAGCTACAGCGCACACACAGTTTAATACCCACAAGCACATCCACACAATTAATAGGTAAGCCTACGCAGCGACAACCGATCCCCGAAATGATAACCCGCGCTGTACTGGGGGCCCATGACGGGAGCGGCCCCTCTGAGCTACGGGCTGGTCTTTGTCAGTTACATGGTAAAAATGCATCAACTTTCATCAATCAATAGTAAACACACTTTTCACCTCAAACTGTATTTTCAATAGCGATCAAGTGCTATATATACAGATAAGACTCAATGCATTTTTACCATGTACCATGTAAGACCGGCTTGTAACTCGGCGGGACCGCTCCCATCAAGGGCCCCAGTGCAGCTGCATTGTCTGCATTGTCTATACCCACGCCCCTGCCCAGGATACTGAAACCTGCTGATATAAACTACCAGTATTTCTTCGTAGGCAGGGAAGTTCAACATGATCCCTACGCTCATTAACATGGTGGCAGCCTTCACGTCAGTGGGAGTGGTAAGTTTTAGTGGTATACTTGACACAACCAATCTAGTCTAAGTTCGTTATACCAGTCATGTTTCATTCAGTGCTTTTGTGTTTTTTTGTCAGGACTGATAAACTGAGCTGTATATTACCTTTTTATCTCTGACTTTAAGTGTTATCTCAAGTACAATACCTACTTTATTGTGAACTGTGTTGAGTTTTAAAACATGAATAGTGAAATCATGGAGTTTCTACTCTTGCTTTGTTGAGTGCTTTAAAAATAAAGGTTATTGTTATTATTATTATTATACAGGGCACAGTGCTGTGTGACATCATACTGCTGAACTTCCTGAAAGGAGCAGAGCAATACAAGGCCAAGAAATTTGAAGAGGTAAAAATATCCTGTTCTTAATGTGATGTGCACCTTATTAATCACAGTTTTGGTAATATGTGGTTTGTCCACACTTAATGCTTTTTTTGCCACTTGGGGGCAGTAACGGGTGACAACATATCACTCTTTACACTGCATGCTCAATTATTAGTTGTACTCCTCAAAATTAATTTTACCGTTGAACAAATACAGTGCTCTCAGTCAATCCAAAATATAATTGAATTTCAAACCTGAGTGTGTAAGAAAACATGAGTTTTGTCTTGCTCAGAAGTATATACACTCACCGGCCACTTTATTAGGTACACCATTCCATCACGTCCCAAAGGTGCTCTATTGGTTTGAGATCTGGTGACTGTGGAGGTCATACAGTGACCTCATTGTCATGTTCAAGAAACCTGTTTGAGATGTACACTGTGGTCATAAAGGAATGGACATAGTCAGCAACAATACTCAGGTAGGCTGTCACGTTTTAACAATGCTCAATTGGTACCCATAGTGGGGCCCATAGTGTGCCAAGAAAATATCCCCCACACCAGTAGTGTAAGGCCCCAGTGCAGGCTGTTATGATGGGTCCTTGGGCTCAGTTACAAAGTACATGCTCACACACACACACACACACACACACACACACACACACTGTGTTTGTGTCTAGAAGGGAACCCTATATTGGCAGATTTGTGTTTCCTTATTGTGCACGGTTTAACAACTGAAAATATTATATGCAGTAATACCTAAACTCCCACCTTAAATCAATTTCTTTCCATATTAACATATTAAAGTGAGCAGTTCTCTTTATGGGCTTCTCTCGAACACAGACATGCACAGCCTAAAGTGATGGATTTTAGATTTGGACTGTGTCACTATAGACTATTGTATTTGTAAAGTACAGAATTCATAGACTTTTGTGGATAAAACTACTGACTGACACCCTGGCAAAGGGGCATATGCACATTTGAGGATATATATACAATGTGATCTCATTGGTGATGTAGGAGGCAAGACAAAGTCGTGCATGTAACTTGGCCCGCTCCCATCATGGGCCCTTGCCCATGATGCCCATTTTCTATACCTACGCCCCTACCCCACACCATTACACGTCCCCCAGCAGCCTGAACCGTTGATACAACGCAGGGTGGATCCATGCTTTCATGTTGTTTATGCCAAATCTGACCCTACCATCTGAATGACGCAGCTGAAATGGAGACTCATCAGACCAGGAAACGTTTCTCCAATCTTCTTTTGTCCAATTTGGCTGTTCTTAGCTGACAGGAGTGGCACTCAGGGTGTGGTTTTCTACTGCTGTAGGCATCTGCTTCAAGGTTAGACGTGTTGCTTGTTCAGAGATGGTATTCTGCATACCTTGGTTGTAACAAGTCATTACTGTTGCCTTTCTGTCATCTGGAACCAGTCTGCCCATTCTCCTCTGACCTCTGACATCAACAAGGCATTTTTGTCCCCACAACTTCCGCTCACTGGATATTTTCTGTTTTTCGGACCATTCTCTGTAAACCCTAAAGATGGTTGTGCGTGAAAATCCCAGTAGATCAGCAGTTTCTGAAATATTCAGACCAGCCCATCTGGCACCAACAACCATGCTACGTTCAAAGTCACTTAAATCCCCTTTCTTCCCTATTTTGATGCTCGATTTGAACTTCAGCAAGTTGCCTTGACTTCATCTACATGCCTAAATGCATTGAGTTGCTGCCATGTGATTGGCTGATTAGCTATTTGTTTAATTAGCAACCGAACAGGTACCCAATAAAATGGCCGTTGAGTGTATGTGTGCGCAGAATTATTAGACAACTAAATTACCAAGATAATTTCTATCAAATTACTTGTTTATTCTCAGTTTGTGTAACAACACAAAATGATAAACAATTGTTGGCCTTTCCTTACATTTAGCTGACACATTTATCCATAGCAACAATTGCTACATATGTCAGAGGTTGCACGTCTCTGGAGCAACTAGGGGTTAAGTGTCTTGCTCAGGCACACATTGGTGTGTAGGATTTGAACCCGGGTCTCTCACACCAAAGGCATGTGTCTTATCCATTGCGCCACCCCGTATTTAGTAACCAATATAACCTTTCTTTTCAATAAGTACATTGATCCTTCCATCCATGGAGTCAGTTTCTTGATCTGTTCACTGTCACTTTTTGCTGAAGCAGCAACCAAAGCCTCCCAAATGCTGTTAAAAGATCAAATGCATAAAGATCCTGGCCTTCTTGAAAACTGAGAACTTATTCCTGCACCACTGCTTGGAACAATTATCTTCCAGAAACTGGCAGTAGGTTTGGGAGTTGAGTTTGAGTGCATCTTCACCCTGAAAAGGTCCAGCTATCTAAGCCTTAATGACAGCTGCCCATACCAGTACCCCTCCTCCACCTTGCTGGCGCCTGAGTCAAAGTGGTGCCATGTCCATCAGTGATCCAGCCACAGGCCATCCATCTGATCCATCACTCTCATTTCATCTGTCCATAAAACCTTTAAGAAAAAATGTCTTCAGGTATTTCTTTGCCCAATTTTGACGCTTCAACTTGTGAATCTTATTCAGTGGTGGCTGTGTTTCAGCCTTCCTGGCATTGGCCATGTCTCTGAACACTTACAGAGTAAGTACAGTGTAATTCTGGACACTCCAGGTAGGTTGCAGTTCTGGAAAATAGTCGTACTGAAGGATAATGGGTTCCTGGTAGCTTCACGTTTAATTCGACGGAAGTCTTTTGCAGGTAATTTGTGCCATTTCTTCTCCATGCGCTTTTTTTCGCACCAGTTCTCTATTCACAACAAAATGTTTGATTGTCCGGTGGTCACGCCTCAAAAGTTTAGTGTTGCATCTGTCTGTTACAATTTTTGACTTTTCAGTGTCAGTTAAATCCCTTTTTTGGCCCATTTTACCTTAGGTAATGCAGCTACCTAATAATCATGCACAGCTTGATATAAGGTGTGATTCACTTTCACCACATCCTCCCTCATTACACAAATGTATATCAGCTAAAAATAATTAACTCTAATGAGCATTAAATTTTGTATGGTTTGGAGTTGGAAAATGTGCATAGAAATAATTATTCATTCAGAATACTTGTCTAAAAATTGTACATGCAGTGTAAAGTTGTTTAAAGATTATTAGCAAAGAGATCTTTAATTACGCACTTACCAGACATGAAGCAACATTAGCATTAATTTAAGCTGTGGCCGCTTAATGTAAGTCCAATAGGAATTCTCCATTTAGCTCTGTTTTGGTGTAAACCAAAATTTAAGAAAAATTTACCAGCTATCGTCTAAAGTTGTTTGTCTGCTGTTTGGTGCTGAGCAGGGAGCATACAGTGGGTTTATCAGAGCTTTTTCTCTGAAAACAGCTGCCTGTTGATGACAGTGGAGTTGCAGGCTGGAAAACCAAAACACTGAGCTAAAAGAGGCTAAATGGCTCTGTAGAGCTGAAGGGGGTAGCAAAGTTGGGTGATAATTCTCTGCATGGACAGTATTCATTAATTATGTATGTAAGTGAGGTAAGCTGTTGAGGACCAGCGGCTGAGGATTTTTATGATGTTATCGGGGATTCCCTGACTGGAGGCAGCTCCGATGCGGAACGAATGCCCGGAGTACAGTTAAGGGGATATTCCAGATTTGGTAAAATTTTGCGAAGGTGTAGGTGAAACCAGAAGCGCGTGGCTAATTTTCCTGTCTCTGTGACGAACAGAGGATCTTGGGGGGCAGCGTGGCTGACTAGTCTTGAGTCCACGTAGAGGCATATGGGTTCGTGCGGTCTGAGGTAAGAATTGAGTCTGAAGAGGTAGATGGTCTGCAGTAAACTGTACTGGTTGGTTTTGCTGCATTTGAGGTGATAGATGAGTGTCTGTGGATTGTACGGAGATGTTGGCCATGGTGGCGTGGATACTTGGTTGGTATTGGAGGCTGGAGGCGGTGAACTCTGAGCACCGCAAGAAGCCAAAAAATGCCAGTAGAAACATGGATTCCAGGACTTTGTCCACATATGGAGTCAGATAACCCGATCTGAGGGTCTGAATGCAACGGGCTAAGAAGTCTGAAGTGAGGGGTAGATGTTTTGGCAAGGGATGTGGTTCGACCTTGTGGAGGTCTTTGGTTAGCATGCTAATATGGGAGCGGGACAAAGCCATTATCCACAGCTGTCCCTGTGGATAACTTGACAAAGAAGTTGATTCCACTGATGTAGACCTGTATGGTGGAGGATTTAATCTTGAGATCAGACTGGGCGAAAGTGATGAAGATTGAGACTGAGATTGAGAATGACGTCAAGAGAAGGGGATGCCGTGGGAGGCATGAAAAGCTTTAAAGCAATTAATGGCGTTATTTGAAGATGGCCGCTGAAAACGGCAGGACTGCAGTTGGAAAGGGGTCGGCAGCTTGCGCCATTTGCTTGAATCTCTGGAAAGAGAAACGAGAAAGAGAGTCAGCAATTGTGTTTTTGTGACCTGGTATATGGGAGGCTCGGATGATGAATTGGTGGTGTGCTGAAACCAAGGTGAGCCTCCGCATGAATTGCATTATGTCTGGTCAATGGGACCGTCCTTTGTTAATTATGTCTACTACTGCACTGTTGTCAGAGTAGATTGCGATGGTTTTCTTGGACAATTTAGACCCCAAACAATGGCTGCGATAATGACGGGGTACATTTCGTAGATGGTAGAGGAATGAGAGAGGGCTGAAAATTCAGACGGCCAGTCGGCTGCGAACCAACTACCACTGCAGTAGCCACCAAAGCTGACGGAAGGGGCAGCGTCTGTGAAGAGCTGAATATCTTCTGCCTTGGTGACGTGGTCATTGTGGAAGAAGAATATGCCGTTCCAGGAGGAAAGAAAGTGGTGGCACATTTCAAGCTCCATTTTACATGCGGCATTTAGGCATGATGTGGTCATGGAGAGATGGGACGGAAGCGGCTATGCGACTGGAAGGACCAACCTTATGGGATGATCCGGGTGGCGTAGTTGAAGTGGCCTAGGAGTAAGAGAAGTTGGTGTTTGGTGCAGCGGTGGGCCAGAAGGAAAGTAACAGTGATGTGTTGGGGCATTCTGTTTTCTCTGGGGAGAGTGGGACTGCGAGTTCGTGGAATTCGGAAGTCAAGATGTTGAGGCCATGAGATGGCGGTGAAGTGGGTGGCGTAACGGTGAGAAAGTCATCTAAAAGGTGGATGACAAATGGGAGCTTGTGGTTGTTGGTCAGGATCCAGCAAAGTGCTTTGGAGAGGGAGTCGAATATTTTTGGGCTGCTCTTACACCCGACGGTTAGATGAACGGCGAAATAGTAAGCGCCCCTCCAGAGAATGGCGAAAAGGTTCCAGTAATCAGGGTGGATGGTAAGGACTTTGAAATCACTGGTGATATCTTTCTTGGAAAGCTAGGCTCCTTGCCCTGCAGTGTGGATGAGGGAGATGGCGTGGTCGATGGTTGAATATTGCATAGAAAAGTCAGAGCTCGGGATGAGACTGTTGATGCTCGGGACTGTGGAGCCGTGCGGGGAAGAGAGGTTGATAATTAGTTGTTTTTTTCCAGAATATTTCCTAGTTGCTACGCCAATGGGACTCATTCTGAATGTGGGAAATGGTGGGCTGTAAAATGGGCCCATCATGGAGGTTTCTTTGGTTTCTTTAGCCAGGAGTTTGTCAACTGTGTCGGGGTCGGTGATGGCTGACTGCGAATTTTGGTATGTAGGTGATGAATTTGGTATGGCCAGCAAGCCGTGTGTGAAGCCCTGTATATGGTAATTGACAAAATGATGATCTGTGTCAATGATCGATTTTGTAATCGTTTCATCTGATTTGAGGCCGCATGTTTCGGACACTCGGGTGAAGAGAGGGGCAGAGCTGTCAACTGATCACCATCTGGTGGTGAGTTGGGTCAGGGGGTGGGGGAAGACTCTGGACAGACCTGGTAAGCCCAAACGGGTAGTGCGGGTGAACTGGGAACGTCTGGAGGAGGCCCCTGTCCGTGAGATCTTCAACTCAAACCTCCGGTGGAGCTTTTCTGGCATCCCTGTGGAGGTTGGGGACATTGAACAGGAGTGGGCAATGTTCAAAACCTCTATTGCTGAAGCTGCAGCGGAAAGCTGTGGTCTCAAGGTCTTAGGTGCCTCAAGGGGCGGTAACCCTCGAACACTGTGGTGGACAACAGTGGTCAGGGAAGCCGTCCGACTGAAGAAGGAGGCCTTCTGAGATTTGTTGTCTCGGAGGACTCCGGAGGCGGTTGCAAGGGCCCGAAGGACTGCAGCCTCTGCTGTGGCAGATGGAAAGCAGCGGGTGTGGGAGAAGTTCGGAGAAGACATGGAGAAGGACTTTCGGTCGGCACCAAAGTGTTTCTGGAGAACTGTCCGCCATCTCAGGAGGGGGAAGCGGGGAACCGTCCAAGCTGTGTACAGTAAGGATGGGAACCTGCTGACCTCAACAAGGGAGGTAATTGGGCGGTGGAAGGAACACTTTGAGGAACTCCTAAATCCGACTGACATACCCTCTTTAGTAGAGGCAGAGCTCGAGGCTGATGGGGGATTCTCGTCAATTTCCCTGGTGGAAGTCACTGAGGTAGTCAAACAACTCCACAGTGGCAAAGCCCCAGGGATTGATGAGATCCGCCCAGAAATGCTAAAAGCTTTGGGTGTGGAGGGGCTGTCTTGGATGACACGTCTCTTTAACATTGCGTGGAAGTCGAGTACAGTGCCCAAGGGGAGTGGTAGACTGGGGTGGTGGTTCCCCTGTTCAAAAAGGGGGACCAGAGAGTGTGTGCCAATTACAGGGGTATCACACTTCTCAGCCTCCCCGGTAAAGTCTATTCCAGGGTGCTGGAACGGAGGGTTCGGCCGATTGTCGAACCTCAGATT
>NW_024040040.1:59184320-59304320 GCF_014851395.1 Micropterus salmoides | reverse complement strand
AGTAGTCATGACAAAGAGGATTTTAGAGAAAGTGGTCATTGAATCCATTTTGAGTGTCTGCGGTGACGTCAGCACACAGAATGGCATAAGGGTTCCTCCGAGAAAATGCTTATTTCGCCTCATTAAACCATCAAATATAATATTCTTCAATGATTTTTGAAATGGCAAGTGGGGCAAGAATGGGAAAAAGGGATGGAAACAAAAAAAGCGCATACTGAAGAGCCATAGATGAAGGGAACGCGGATAACGGCTCACCTACACAGGTAGGCCTACGAGATGGCGAAGCTAACTTCCCCCAAACCGAGGCGGCAAGTCTGGCGAAAGTTTTGGAGGGGATACAGGAATTTCACAACTTTCAAAACTGAGCTCACTAATGTTCATAAAAAAATAGCGAAGGCAGAGACACAAATCGAAACGGTGGAAGACCGCGTTCAAAACGTGGAGCAGGTGCTAAACAAGATGATAAAAGTGATCGATGGTGGTTACTACGGGACACGTTGGAGATCCCCTTGACAACGGAGCTGGACACTGAGAGAGCACACCGGGCGCTCGCCCCAAGACCTCCCAGGGATGAAGTGAATAAGCCGCGATCAATAATAATCAAATTCCTCCGCTACAAGACTAAAGAAGAGATTATATGCAAGGCTTGGGAAAAGAAGAAGGTGTTCTGGAACAGGAAACTAATATACTTTGATCAAGATTACCCCTCAGGCAAAGACAGAAGTATTCTTTGCGTTTCTGTAAGATTGATTCTGTAAGCGAAGCAAGTGTTAAAGCAGAGCAAGATCCGCTTCCAGACCCCGTTCCCTGCCAAACTACGAGTATTCTATGAAAACGGGACACGGCTGTACCAGACAGTGGAGGAGGTGACTACAGATATGAAAGATAGAGGGCTGCCCATCAAGGTGACAGTACAGAGGGAGAGCCTGGCCGAGCAGCTGTTCTGCTCCACCTGGAAAACTGTGAGAGGTGCAAGACACTGGTGTCGGGAGAGGAGCGAGAGAAGAACATCAAGGAGACTGCGAGCTGACAGAAGACAGCCTTCGACCCCTCCTGAAGGACTCTGAATAACGTTTAAATGATTGGTGAGCTAAACAGTAAACAGTGTTATATTTGGCCTAAGTAGACTGATATAGATCTCATTATTATTACTCTATAATATGACCTGCATTCGCTTCCATTTCCCTATTTAAATGTGAATTACAACATGTGAGGAATACACAGACTCTTCTGTGTTAATGGACAGAGACTTTTTATTTTATTTTCTCAGATGCCATAGTGGGGGCCCTCAGCTCATAGATGGAGAAGGCCTTCGCCCACAGCTAGATGTTCCTTCTAGCCCAGCTCAGGTTCATCTGTTAGACACCCCAGCCTTGGAATCACACTTTTTTAGTAGTTTTTTCAGTTTTATTTAACTGTTTGTGCATTTATGTTCTTTATTCTTGTTTTCCCAGGGAGTAGATCTAATATGTTTCATTTGGTTAATTTTGAGACTACACTGTCAATCAAACATATATGGTTGGTGAAAAGGTGAAATTTGTTTATTTTAATGTCAATGGGCTGTGTTAATGTCAAACGCAGGAAACCCATTTAAAAGATAATGAGCATGCAAAACTGAAGAGAATGGGGTTCACTAATATAATTTACTCCTCCTATAAATCAGGACACAGGAGAGGAGTTGCTATTCTCATCTCAAGGAAGCTAAATTTTATTTTTTTAGGTATTCGAAGTAGGAGGGCAGATTTATTTTAGTTAGGGAGAATCTAGAGGGTAATTCAGTTACTCTGTTGAATGTATATGCACCCCCAGGTAGTGATATAAGCTTCTTTCAGAAACTCAGTAGCATCATGGTAACTGAAACAGAAGGCCTCCTGATCTGTGGAGGAGATCTAAATATACACCTGCAACCAAAGTTAGACTCTTCCAGTGGAAAAACGCATGATAGAAAGTCTTTACATAAGAAAGTCAATACACTTTTTGAGGAAGTTGGTCTAATTGATGTATGGAGGGACCTATTCCCTGATTAAAGGGACTATACTCATTACTCTGCACCCCACTCTCTATATACAAGAATAGATTACTTACTATAACATTTGGAAAAGACAAAGACAAAATAAGCACCTGCGAAATCGGAACGATAGATTTAAGCGAACATGCCCTATTTATTTATCTGTTGATTTTAATTTACGACCAAAAAATAATACATGGAAACTAAATTCTAGTTTACTCCGTGATCTCTGTTTTATGGAAGTCTTTATTTGGAGTTCAACGATAATGGGGAGGTTTCACTTCCCATTTTGTGTGACACTTACTGAAGGCTGTATTAAAAAGAAAGATCATAGCAATATCTTCATACATGAAAAAAAATGAGAAATAAAACAGAGGAATCACAAAACAACCTGAAGGAGATAGAAAGAAAACATAAATTGAGTTTGGTTACAAGGTATACTAAAGGAAATAAAACAAATTAGGAATAAAATTGATAGTTTGGCTACATAAGATATCAAGAAAAAACTCATGTTCCTGAAACAGAGACTGAAATGGATCTATATCTATGAAAGTATTGGCATGGAAACTGGCAGAAACTACAATTCACAAAATTAAGGATCCAAGGACAAAAATGGTTAAAAATAAAATAACTGAAATTCAGAAAGCCTTTACAGTGTTTTACAAAACTTTGTATTCTAACGTACCAGGGGGAAGTGTTACCCAAATTGACACTTACCTGAATAGAGCTACCTACTTTAAATGAAGACCAAAATTTAATATTAACTGCTGACATAACTGAAGATGAATTAAAAGCTGCCATTAGTAGACTTACATCAAACAAATCACCAGGATAGGATGGCTATACAGCAAAGTGGTATAAGGAACTTAAAAATGAGTTAATACCGGTTTACTTCCCCCACTAAACTGGGTTTTAAAAAAGGCGCAAACGCCACCCACCTGGAAAGAGGCAATAATCTCAGCTATACCAAAAGAAGGCAAGGACAAAATGGAATGTGGATCATTTAGACCAATATCTGTTCTTATTGTAGATTATAAGTTATTTACATCCATTATGGCCAAACGGTTAGAAAAGTTTCTGCCAACATTGATACATAATGATCAGACAGGTTTCATAAAACGACAAACACAGGATAATATATGGAGAACACAACACATTATGGATCATATATGGAAAACTGAAAAAGTGTCGATGCTGAGAAGGCCTTTGATTCTGTTGGATTACAGATTAAAGATGGTGCCTGACCATTAAGAGCTTTGTAGGTAAGAAGAATGGTTCCTGTCAGAACACGTGCTGCAGCATTCTGGATCAGTTGAAGAGTCTTAACGGACTTTTTCGAGCAGCCTGATAATAAGGAATTGCAGTAATCCAGCCTAGAAGTAACAGATGCATGGACTAGTTTTTCTGCATCATTTTTAGACAGGATGTTCCTGATTTTCACAATATTACATAGCTGAAAAAAGGCGGTCCTTGAAATTTGCTTAATGTGAGACTTAAACGAAATGTCCTGATCAAAGATAATTCCAAGATTCCTCACAGTGGTGCTGGAGGCCAGGGTGATGCCATCAAGGGAAACTATATCTTTAGATAATGTGTCACGGAGGTGCTTAGGCCCCAGAACAATAACTTCAGTTTTATCTGAGTTTAACATTAGAAAATTACAGGTCATCCAGGTTTTAACATCCTTAAGGCACATTTGAAGTTTAGCTAACTGATGAGTTTCATCTGGTTTGATCGATAGATATAATGGAGTATCATCTGCATATCAATGAAAGCTTATGGAATATTTCCTGATAATATTGCCTAAAGGATGCATATATAAAGTGAAGAGGATTGGTCCGAGGACAGATCCTTGAGGAACTCCATGACTAACTTTGGCGTGCATGGAGGACTCATCGTTAACATGTACAAACTGAAATCGATCTGATAAATAGGACTTAAACCAGCTTAGAGCGGTTCCAATAATGCCAATGAAATGTCCCAGTCTCTGTAATAGGATCTGATGGTCAATGGTATCAAATGCAGCACTAAGATCTAATAAAACCAGTACAGAGACAAGTCCTTTGTCTGATGCAATATGGAGGTCGTTAGTAATTTTCACCAGTGCTGTCTCTGTGCTATGATGAGCTCTAAATCCTGACTGAAAATCCTCAAATAAACTATTGCTCTGTAGAAAGTCACACAGCTGTTTAGCAACTGCTTTCTCCAGAACCTTAGAGAGAAATGGAAGGTTAGATATAGGTCTATAGTTGGCTAAAACATCCGGATCAAGTTTGGGCTTTTTCAGAAAAGGTTTAATTACAGCTACTTTAAAGTACTGTGGTACATAGCCTGTTGATAAAGATAGATTGATCATATCTAGTATAGAAGTGCTGACTAAGGGTAAAACATCTTTAAGCAACCTAGTCGGGATGGGGTCTAAGAGGCAGGTTGATGGTTTAGATGAAGAAATTATTGAAGTTAGTTGGTAAAGATTGAGGGAAGCAAAACAGTCTAAACATTATCTGGTTCTACAGCTGTTTCTAAGGTTCCTGAGTTAAGAGATAAGTTGGTGCCAGTTGAGGGCAGGTCTTGGTGAATTTTGTCTCTAATAGCTAGAATTTTATCATTAAAGAAGCTCATGAAGTTGTAACTACTGAGAGCTATGGGAATACTTGGCTCAATAGAGCTGTGACTCTGTCAGCCTGGCTACAGTGCTGAAAAGAAACCTGGGGTTGTTCCTATTTTCCTCTATTAATGACGAGTAGTACGCTGCTCTGGAATTACGGAGGGCCTTCCTATAAGTTTTAAGACTATCTTGCCAAATTAAACGAGAATTTTCCAGTTTGGTGGAACACCAATTCCTCTCAATTTGCGAGTTTCAGTATTATACCATGGAGCTAACCGTCTGTGTTTTAGTATTTTCTTTTTTAGAGGGGCTACAGAATCGAGTGTCATTCGCAGCGAGCCTGCAGCACTATCAACAAGATGATCGATTTGGGAGGGACTGAAACTAGCATAGGAGTCCTCCGTTACTGTGTGACTTGATAATGAATTTAGAGCTGATGGAATCGCATCCTTAAATTTAGCTACAGCACTATCAGACAGACATCTTGTATAGAAATTTTTGCCCAATGGTTCAGCAATACAAACTCAAAAGTTAACAAACAGTGGTCAGATAAAGAGGGATTCTGTGGGAACACCACTAAATGTTCAATTTCAATACCATACACCAAAACAAGGTCGAGGGTGTGGTTAAAACAGTGAGTCGATTCATGAACACTCTGAGAGAAGCCAATGGAATCTAACAGAGAGATTAATGCAGTACTAAAGCTGTCATTCTCATTGTCCACATGAATATTAAAATCCCCTACAATAATAACTTTGTCCATTTTAAGGACTAAATTTGACAAAAACTCTGCAAATTCAGATAAGAATTCAGAGTACGGGCCAGGTGCTCGGTACACTATAACAAAAAGAATTGGTTGCAGTGATTTCCAACTTGGGTGTGAAAGACTAAGAACAAGGCTTTCAAATGAGTTATAATTTAGTTTAGGTTTAGAGCTTAGCTGCAACTCCACCTCCTCGGCCTGTGCCTCGAGGAATGTGAGTATTAATATGACTGGGAGGGGTGGATTCATTTAGGCTAACATATTCTCCATCACCCAGCCAGGTTTCAGTAAGACAAAATAAATCAATATCATAATCTGATATTAGTTCATTTACTAGTACACCTTTAGAAGAGAGAGATCTGATGTTTGTTGTCTGATGTGAGTCCACATTTAACTCTCCTATTCGTTTGCACTATTGCTCTTGTGGTTTTAATTTTTATGAGGTTTTTATGTACAGCTCCTCTTCCGTTTACCTTTTTAAATAATTTCGATGGTCAGGGGGGCAGACACCGTCACTATAGGATTTTCACTAAGTAACTCCTGAAATGGAGGAGCAGAGAAGTGTGTTAGACTGCGACTCTGCGTCGGGTTTTGGGTGGGTAACTGCTGAATTAGAAGGGCAGAGAAGTGTGTTAGACTGGGACTCTGCATCCTGGTCTCAACTCTGGGTTGTCATGGATTTGGTCCACTAATAAACTTGGCCAGATTTCTAGAAATGAGAGCTGCTCCTTCCCAAGTGGGATGGATGCCGTCTCTCCGGATCAGTCCAGGTCTTCCCCAGAAAGTCTGCCAATGATCTACAAAGCCCACATCGTTTGCTGGACACCACCTCGACAACCAGCGGCGGAATGACGACATGCGGCTATACATGTCATCACTCATTTGGCAGGGGTCCAGAGAAAACTACGGTGTCCGACATTGTTTTTGCATATGTACACACCGACTCAACATTAATCTTAGTGACCTCCGATTGGCGTAACCGGGAGTCATTACCGCCGACGTGAATAACAATCTTACTGTATTTACGTTTATCCTTAGCCAGCAGTTTCAAATAAGACTCAATGTCGCCCGATCTGGCCCCAGGGATGCACTTAACTATGGCCGCTGGCTTCGCTAACTTCACGTTAGAGCGCAGTGCTCTGGTGGGGCACCAGAGCACTGCGCTCCCAGAATTCACCTGTGGTTCCTAGGGTCTCCAAAGTAGAATGGGAGCCAGAGCGTTCAGCTATCAAGCTCCTCTCCTGTGGAACCAGGTTCCATTTTGGGTTCAGGAGGCAGACACCATCTCCATATTTAAGAGTAGGCTTAAGACTTTCCTCTTTGATAAAGCTTATAGTTAGGGCTGGCTCAGGTTAGTCCTGAACCATCCCTTAGTTATGCTGCTATAGGTCTAGACTGCCGGGGGATTTCCCATGATGCACTGAGCTCCTCTCTCCTCTTCTTTCTCTCCCTCTGTATGCAACTTCATCCCATTATTGCATGTTACTAACTTGACTTCTCCCCTTTCTGGTAGTCTTGTGCTTTCTCGTCCCTCTCCTCTCTCCTCCTATCACTTCCTGCAGGTGTTTCTGGCTCTGGAGCTGTGGAGTCTGGATCTGTGGTTGCGAGTCACCTGCTGCCCCTGTGTTCCTGCTCGACACCCTATGCTACAACTATTGTTACTAGTCCTATTGTTATTATTGTAATTATAATCATTAACATTACGATTATTATCATTAACACTACTGTAAATATCTGTACCATTTTTCATTCAGTCTATAGCAACATCACCTTTACTGTCTGTACCTGTGTGTATATTGTGTAGGCTGCCTCCCTTCTCTCTCTCTCTCTCTCCTTCCATCCCTCTCCCTCTTTCTCTCTGTTCCTCTCTTGCCCTCTCTCTCTTTCTCGTCTGTTTAGATAAGCATTCCCCTTATTCAAGAAACGACAACAAAATTTTTGTTATTATCCTGGTGATATAAATAAAAAGGCTTTAAAATGATAAAGTCATGTTTCTATGTATTTATTGAAAACCAATACAATTAAAAAGTTATCCAATCACTCAATCGCATTTCAGGAGATACAAATGGACTTTTCATTGTTTGCTAATCGATGCCCTCTGCTAACAAGAGGTGTAGATGGTGATCCAGTAATAAGAGGAGAAGATTCTCCAGAAGTCTTTGTCTTAATCTCGTCAATTTTTCTTTTGACCTGTTGATTTGGTACAACTGATAAAGGTATATTCAATATAGCCAACGATTGCAGATATTCATCCCAACCTGTAGGTCTCTGGCTGTCAGACACGTTGTGAGAAGCAGTCACTCCTCTTATCAAGTCATACACATGAGACCCTTTAATAACATTAACACAAACTCCCCATGTTCAGTCCATGCAGACATGTTTTTTGAGGAGGACATTTTATCCAGAATATGCTGGGCTTTATTCCTGCTGTTTTTTAGCATGTTTTTTAAATCTTCTTCAAAAACAAAATCTCTTCCTTCTTGATTCTTCTGCTCTGAAGAGTGAAAATCCTCAGCGACCGGCATTGACAAAGTTAGTGTGTTCTGGTCTTTTTCTCCTTGTTTTACCATGGTGAGAAATCTCTGCAATGCGATGGAATATTTGTTTGCTTTTTCATGAAGATCTTCAGTCTTTTAATCCAGAATGTCTTTTATAGTGCGATCCAGGTCATTTTCAACAGTTTCTCGAATAGACTCGTGTGACGGAGGTCTTCTTAAAAGATCAAGTTGTTGTTTAGATACCAGAAACATTTTTGTGCATACTCCATAGTCATCTAAGTTTGTCTTGAAGCAATAAGACTCGTTATAAAAGGCACAGCGATACTCAGGACGGGGAGAAGAAAACCGCCAGACTGTTCGCATCGTCTTCTTTTTCGTTGAAGCGCAAACCTTTTTATTGGCGAGCAGTCTAATCCCCGCCTTCTTCTTTTTAAATTTTTGATACTGACTTATTTAAAGGGATTTTACCTTTTAAAACATTGTAAGCTATTTCACATGATGATACCAAAAGGTCTGGTGATGCAGAGTTAATAATATTCATTCTCTGAGATGGAGATGCAGTATGCAGAGCTTGCAATAAAGACAGGTTTCTTTTAACGCGCTCATTCACAACAGGCAGGTCTGAAAGCAAGTCAGTTCTGAGTCTCAAATCATCAGTTGTCTTAGCTTTATAATCAATCATTAAATAACACTTGTGGCATCATCAAAACAATCCATAAAAAATGACTCTTCCCAGTAAACATTTGTCTGTCCATTAGCATGATTTGGTATTTATCTCTGGGATTTTTAAACAAAACAAGATAATTGGTATTCAAATTAATAGTACGGTTAACTTTGCCTTGAAAAAACAAATTCTGAACTAGATATAAACAACTTAAATTTCTGTGATGCACATATTTTGTAAACACATTTTGGACCTCAATGTTATTGCTAGCATCATTCATTAAATCATCAATAATCAACAAATTGTTGTAGTGAACAGCCAGTGTGGATTTGATGATATTATATCAAATAAATTTGGAGATCCCAAATTCTTTTTTGTCTCTCCCTGAGAGAAAGAGGAGGGGGTTGAGATATCAACCCTCAGCAGACAGCTGAAGTACCCCAAAGGAGGGGGTGAAAGGTTTGCTCCACTCCCAAGTGCTGCTTGGGTAGTTTCAGCCATAAAATCTACCACCTCCGGTGAAGTTGAGATAACAGACTCTATGCATGACTATTAAAATGACAATATTAACATTACACAGAGACTAACCTCAACCTGAACCAGGCTGTGAGGAACTCAGCAGCCATAAACTAAACAACCTCTAAACACTCCCAAGACCAAAAGGGCAGGGTAACCATGGTAACAAAGTTCCTCTTTCAGATTACTTCCAAACATCAAAGATCTCCTCTTCAGTCTTGACTCTCTACCCTACCAAAGAGCCATTAATTTGGACTCTTAACATGCCCTCTCTCTTTGTCACACCCAGGTGTGAGAAACTCCAGACGCCAGAGAAGGACACTGCCCCGAATTCCTTTGTGTGGACAAATGAATACTGTCTACGTATAAATTGTTTATACGAATGCTTTATTCCCAACACTTTGACACTTTCTTTAGAAGTGATATGATACAGAAATATTATCCTGTGCTACTTAATTAATTTTCGAGCTCGAATTTAATGTTAAATAACCATTTCTTCCCTAGTAAGAGGATCAATTGTTCTCTCGTGGAACCAGTGTCCTCGAAGAGGACAAACTAAGTATGACAGGTCTCTGTTTCTTTAATGCCTCTCCCGCTGTTTTAATGTATCACTCTGTATTTTATTGGGTATAATCTGAGGCCATGTTCGTGTAACTTGCTTATATTCTCTAAGTAAGAATGTGTAACAGCCAATATTATCCAGGAAATATTGAGTTAAGTCTCTTTCATTCTGAAATCCTCAAAATGTGTTTAACCTGTAACCATTCCAATCATTACAACGATTAAGTAATTGTTTCCTTTCCTTTTTATCAAATGCTTGAAACTAAGAACGGTATAACTGTTTATGACATTTAAGGTTTGATTGTGGAAAGGTATTTGATTAAAATACGCGCAAATAGATTTTAAAATAGAAATTGAAGTTAAGGGACAGCCTCTCTCAGGGGAAACACAGCCCCTCCTGGGACACGCCCTAGGAAACAAAACTTGGCGACACGCGCCGCTCTCTCTCTTGTTCTCCAGTCTCGCTCTCTGCTCTACAAGCAGAGCGTGCTCCGTCTCCCAGCAATGCCCTAAGAAGTCCGTTCCGGCTTGCCGCAAAGATTTCTTTGTTCTTTTCAAGCCACACACACAAAGCGCCGTAAAGATTTTATTCTTTTTTTTTTTTCTTTTCCTTTTTCTGCAAATTAAGCTCAATTTTTGGGGCCTAAACATACTCGAAAACTCACCAAACTTTGCACACATGTCAGAAGTGGTGAAAAATTTCGTATTTTATGGGTTTCGCGCATTGGCCAAGTTAGTATCATATAACCTGCTGTTATTAGTTATCTTGCTCCTTATGAAACAAATTCTTTGTATGTTTGTTTAGCCATTGATTATTTCTTTGATGTATATTTAACCGCATTTATATCCACCTTTAGTTAGTTAATAAATTTCACCGTAATCACAGGAACTGTGTGTGTGTATTGTTTAACTCCAGGTCACTGTCACGGAGGATTTATGCCTTCGATATGAGATTGACTGATTGATTAGATCGATTCAAGATAATTAAATAATTGCTACTAACTGATCACTAGGAAATAATTGTATAATTACTAAGCTATACTTAAGGTTCCTAAAGCTTTGGGTGGACAGCAAATCTTTAGGTGGTGCCTGAAAAATTTGGATTTATGAATTAATATTTCTGAAATATTAATATTCATAATTTGTATTAAAAATCATACGTAGATATGCTACATTGTTTTTATCCACAGGCAGCAATGTGTCATCACATAAAGACAGAGGCAAACCTTCAACAAAATTCACACTTCTAATTTTCAATAACTGGCCATACAAGGGTTGCCAGCACGAATAAATATACATATACAAATAACATTTTCAATCTGTTTTGAAATTAGCTTTTCTGCATTTTCAATTAACATTTTCACAAAATATGTTTCAACACTGTTTGATGGGCCTGACACAATTAGACTAAAAGAATGCTGTAGTCTAAAATCAAAACCATCAGTCTCTCTAAAAGCCATTCCAAATTGTAAATTCCTCAGATCAGAAAACACCCGCAGTTTGATGTCCACCACTTGGAATCTTTGAGCAATTGTTTTGTTTTTCAGTTTAAAAGCCCTTTTGTCTTATATGAGATAGCAAGAATGCATGGGGGGTGGGAGACCCAGGAAATGGCTATGAAATGGGCCAAATTACTGGGAAAGGGGCCCCGTCATGTGGGGTGTAAACATTATGACAATTTGCTAACATGACTCATCATGTGAATTGCATGCAGTTGGCATACAGTTTCTGTACTACCCAATGTGGCCGTTCTTAATAATTATATTAGAAAATGAAACAGTCCCTTCACTCATGGTTTCAATAGTAAATCACAAGAATGACAATTACCAACAAAAAACATTATATTCTAAGCAGACATGTTTAAAACAGCATAAATCACAGAGTAACTTTTGTATTTCAAACAAATAGGAGCAAATTAGCAAATTTTAACAAACTTCCTTCACTGCAATGCATCAGGGGAATACTGAGGGACGGCCTTTAAGCTAATACATAGGCTATCGGTTTAATATGGTCCTCAACCTCCACTGGAAGCCTATGTGTTTTAGCAGCTGAACATCAGCTTGCTTTTACACCGGTATGGCAGTAGGGGGTGGTAACAACCTCTGGGATGCAAAACTGTATTATTATTATCAGTTCAAAGTCCTAAAAAATGACTTTTTAAATTTTTTTATTTTATTATATTTTATTTATTTATGATACACCGATACTATTAGAATTTAAATAGTCAGACTTGGTTCATTCCCTTAGACCCATCGATTACATACTGCCAAACAAACTGCAGCCTAGGATCTGTTGTTGACACCTACATTGTGATATTTATTTCTACTTACAGTATTGTTGACTTCTGTGTTACTTTCTTAGACTGATTATATGTTTTGCGTCCAACATCTTAATTATTAGTTAGTAACAAAAGACGTCAGACGTGATGCATTAAAAATTTCCCTCTGAGAAGTTTCAAGTGGTTTCATAATAAAAAAAAAACTCAAGTAAGCTTTTTATTTTACTACTGTTGATGTAGTGTTTTGTTGGAAGACTGAATATCAAATGGTAATAAAACACTGTTTTAAAACTTAGACCATCTGCATTCAGGAATCTCTCCTTTCACACTTTGGTTTTACCACCACATTCTGCAGACTGTGTTTGTAAGTCTTCTGAAACTAAGCTAAGATCAACTCTTAGTTTCATACATTTTTTCACTTTCCCAAGCCATCATCAAATCAACTCTTACCATCTTCACTGACCCCCATTCCTATGCAAGGCTCGACAATAATGGTCGCCCGATTGCCCAGGGCCAGTAAAATGTAACGTCGGGACAGTTGAAGTAGCAACTCACTAGCAAAAACATTATCATTTAAAAAAATAAATATATGAAACTCAGCATCCTACAGTTGTTTTACAGATCTTGGAGCACACCGATGTCCAATCCAGAGTTATAGCTACGTGATGAGAGGTTGTCAAATGTTCTGTGTGAATGAATGTTGATCTCAATAATGAGGCAACCTCTGGGTCGAAAATGAAACAATGCAGACGGAACTTAAAGCTGCATTCTCTCTAACGGCCAGCAGGGGGCGAGTTCCATTAGAAATAATGGTAAAATGTTGCTACTTCTCAGCTGATTTATTACCTCTGTAAACACTTTTAAGAGATGTTATTTTACTAATGACATCTATCTTAAAATATAGGTGGTAGGCTATAGCTTACCCAAATGAAGTCTGAAGTCTGCCTGAAAATCAGTCCGCCAACCCTGTATTATGGGGGCTGGGGTGACTTTAGGAATACTTAAGGATTGTCACCTCTCTGTGATCGCCATCTGTTTTTTTCACACATAAGCCCGTCCCGATTCACTAACAGGCGTTTGCTCTTTGAAACATTTAGTTCACCTCTACCTGAAAACAGTTTTGTATCATATAGACTAAGGTTGTCACGATCCTGTCCCGGGCTTGTCTGGATTATATTATTTTGGACATGTCTTCTCTGTGCTTTGATTTTTTTTTTCTCTGTGTCTGGGTTTTTGTTTCATGTCTTTGTTCCTAGTCCTGTGCCTTAGTTCATGTTGTCGTATTTGCTTCTAGTTCTTTCTCTGCATCATTTTGGTTTAGTTTGCTCGGTACTCTGTGTTCTAGTTCTGGGTTCTCGTTTAGGTTTTGTCTGTTATGATCCCTTTGTAATAGTTGTTCGGTATTTGTCTGTTTATGTGGTTTTCTGTTATTGTCTGGTAGATTCTTGTCTGGTATTTTGTTACATGTGTTCTGTCTGTGTTATTTATTTTGCCCCATGTCTGCCAGTACAAGTGTTCCATCTGTTCCCCCAATTATCTTGTCTCCCTGCCTCTTTGCTGTCTCTGCCTGCCTGCCTCTCTGTTTCCTTCAGTAATCTGCCTGCTATCCAGTCTCTTCTTCTTCTTCTTCTTCTTCTTGTAAGATTCCGGCAGTGTAGAGCATATTACTGCCCTCCACAGGTCAAAGTTTGAACTAAATTCTTACATACAGCCCTGTGTCATGCAAGAATTGAAGGACTGCCTTGGAGATCAGTTTATGCTCGTCACTGTGCCCAAACAAAGATAAAACAGAAAAAGCCTTAACTCCAAGTTCTGACAGTTTATTAAAGAGTACATTTCTTTCTGCCCTATACTTTCTGCATTCCAGGAAAACATGCACTATTGTCTCAAGACTCCCACATTCACACAAGCATTTTCTCTCTCAATTCCACTCTCCCTAATAATACATGGACATCTACTTCTCTTCCTAAACTCTCTTTTGCAATATTATCCATCCGTTCATTCCCCCTCACCCCAACGTGCCCGGGAACCCAGCAGAAACTGATGTTCCAAGTAAACCTAGTTCTAAAAACCACATTCAAGATGTCATTTACAATGTCAGGTCGGGCTTTAGATTTTCCTACTTTCAAATTTTCTAGAGCACCTGTAGAATCAGAGCAGATAATGACTTCTCTAGGTTTGACTTCCTCAATCCACCATAGAGCCCATAATATTGCCATTAATTCAGCAGTGAGGACAGAGCTTCCATTAGAAATACGTCGACCAATTTCCAACCCTAACTGCTCCACATACGCCCCAAATCCAGCTCTCCTACTAACTGGATCTCTAGATCCATCTGTATAAACAATCATTGTGCTCCCACTAATTGAATTAAGATATTCCTCTATTTTTGGTGCTACTTCCCACTTATCTTTTCCCTGAAGAAAACCAAGCTCAATATTTATTTCAGGCAGCACCCAATATGGTATTGGTAACCAACTTATATGCTCTACAGTACCTCCCTGATCCATGCTCATCTTACCTGCCCACTGATTTACTATATCTATTAGCTCCAGCAACCTCTTGCAACAGACACCTTGCTGGGAAGGTATGATTACACCCATTAATTTCAATTCAATTTTATTTATATAGCGCCAAATCACAACAACAGTTATCTCACAGCACTTTTCATAAAAGAGCAGGTCTAGACCGTACTCTGTGATGTTATTTACAGAAGCCCAACAGTTCCCACCAAGAGCAAGCACTAGGCGACAGAGGCAAGGAAAAACTTCCTTTTAAGAGGCAGAAACCTCGAGCAGAACCATGGCTCAGGGTGGGCGGCCATCTGCCTCGACTGGTTGGGGTGAGAGATGTAAGGAGAGAGAGAGAGAGATGTAAGGAGAGAGAGAGAGAGATGTAAGGAGAGAGAGATGTAAGGAGAGAGAGAGGTAAGGAGAGAGAGGCAGCCTACACAATATACACACAGAGGTACACACAGTGAAGGTAATGCTGCTATAGACCAAATGAAAAATGGTACAGATATTTATAATAGTGTTAATGGTAGTTAGTTTTACCCAGTATTGTAACCCTAACTTAATGCGTCTTAACCATAAGGGCATTTCTCCCATTTCAATGAGTAGGGCATGGACTGGGGAGGTTCTAAAGGCCCCACAGCAAAGCCTCAAAGCCCTTGCCTGCACAACATCTGACCTATCCAGAACAGTTTTGGAAGCAGATCCATACACAAAGCTCCCATAATCTAGAGCAGATCTAATCATGGCCTGAAAAATTAGCAGCACCGTCTCCCTATTAGCCCCCCACTCACACCCAGCCAGACTTCTCATTACATTCAGAACTTTTTCACAGTTCAACACAATTTTATCTACACGCACAGCCCAAGTCATACGCTCTTCAAACCAAACACCTAAAAATTTAAAAACCTTTACCTTCTCTAATGGAGACCCATACATATATAGCCCTAGATTAGGTAACTTTCTTTTAAATCCAAATACTATATATTTAGTCTTAGAAGCAGAGATTTTAAAGCCCCATGTATTCCCCCATTCCTCTACAGATACTAACACTCTTTGAATCTGTTTTAAAACAAACTCTACATTACGCCCTCTTTTCCAAATGGCCCCGTCATCTGCAAATAAAGATAACCCGAATCCTCTTTCTACTTTACCAAAGATATCATTATTATATTAAATAACACTGGACTAATTACACTTCCCTTTGAACTAATACTACCAACCTTTACTTGCATTGTTCTTTTCACTAAAAAATCCTTTATCCAATTAAACATTCGTCCCCTAACTCTCAAGTCAAAAATTTTAATCATCAATCCCTCCTTCCACAAAGAATCATAAGCCTTCTCAATATCCAGGAATAGACTCACTACTATTTCTTTATTGCTAAATGCCCTTTTAATATCTTGATCTAAAACTGCAGCTGATTCCATTGTAGACCTTCCATTCCTAAATCCATTCCGTTGAAGAATATACTACATTAAAACGTTAATGAGGGTCCTCATCATTCACCTCACTAACGTCCTCCATACTGCTAGTCTTCAACAACTGTGATCTGTCTATACACTGACTCTGCATCATGTATTGATGCAACTTTTCTGGCAACTGCTTTATACTCTATCTTTCGGCTGCACCCACCACTAACCTAATGACATCTGACCAGTTAGTTGCTTTCTTAAATCCCACCAACACATCAGAAACAAAAGACAAAAATAACTCCTTACTAAAAATTAGCATGTCAGATGAAGATGCAGATGGTAGATTTGGCACAGAGACCTTGCATCCTAGCACCGGCCTTTCCCCAGAGCTTCCATTTCCTCTTTCTGTAGTCACTCTTTGAACCGCCTCTGCATATGTTACTTTGTTCTGATCCTTCACAACCTGCACCCGCCTAGCTTGGACAAAGTGCTCACAACCATAAAACCGTGCTGCATGATCCCCATCACAGTTAGGGCACTTAGGAGTCTCTGCCTTACAATTGTGTATGATATGATCTCCACCACACTTTGCACACTTTCTTTTGCTCCGACATGATCCAGCAACATGTCCAAACTTCTAACAATTATAGCAGCGCAAGGGTGGTTTAATGTACTCCCTCACATGATACACCATACTCCCTAGGAACACTCTCTGTGGTAGTACACCATCTTTAAACGTTAACAAAATGGGCGGATCTCCAGCTCCATCTCTACGTTTAAATCTTACCACATCAGTTACTTGGGCCCCCTTAACATTTTATACTACTCCCTTGACTCCCTGATTGCTTCCTCTAGGGACCAAAGTCTCCACCTTAACCACTAATTTTCCAACACCTCTAGAATCATCATACTGTTTCCTATTTTTGCAACAAACTCTTAACATTCCATTATATAATATCTTGCCTATCTGACTCTCCAAAGCATTAGTAACCTTTAATGGGTTAATTGCTCTAAATCCTGCATCTCCTTGATTAGCTCCCTTGACTTTAAACAGCACAACTAACTCTTCAGAATTTCCTGTTCTCCTAACTTTATTTCCTTCATCTTCTGACATTTCAGGTCTTTCCCTCGATGCCTCCCTCTTAGAGCCCCCTTTTTCCTTAACCACCGTATGCCACCCACCACCACCTTCATCCCCTCCACTCACTGAAGCCACTGGCCTCCAATACCCCCTCCTTTTCCAACACTAATCTAATATTATTATTGCTTATACTACTAATAAAAGAAAATGGGAAAAAAACAAGGACCTTCCAGCAGAGAACACCAACTGATCTCCTGGTTGATCACTCACTGATGGGGCAACAGCCTCGTCATGATTTCCGTTCCGTTTCAAATGTTCCTATCCAGTCTCTCTGTTTTCCCCTTCTGTCTCTCTGCCTCGTTAACCCTGATCCCAGTCACCTGTGTTGCCCCCGCCCTGCTCGTTAGTCCCTGTGCATAAATGTTTGGTGTTTCTGTTCATTGTCGCATGTCTGTCTTGTCGGATGTCGTGTTGCTACCCGGTACCTGCTTTTTGGATGTTACCAGTTCCTGTTCCCGTGAGTTTTGTTCTTGCCTGTTTTGTGCGTTGGATTAATAAACCTTGAACTCTATCTCAGCTTACAAGTGTCTTGCCTTTGGGCTCACTCCTGCTGCACACACTCAGCAATCGTGACAGAATGACCAGACCAATTATGAGCCCAGCAGACACACTTACTGAGGTACAGACTGACGTGCTGAGGGAGTTTTTTGGCACTGAGGAATATGTGTTTTGGGGCTAGTCACGTTAGCCATAAGGCCTCCTCGGCCTGTGCCTCGAGGAATGTGAGTATTAATATGACTGGGAGGGGTGGATTCATTTAGGCTAACATATTCTCCATCACCCAGCCAGGTTTCAGTAAGACAAAATAAATCAAGATCATAATCTGATATTAGTTAATTTACTAGTACACCTTTAGAAGAGAGAGATCTGATGTTTAAGAGTCCACATTTAACTCTCCTATTCGCTTGCACTATTGCTCTTGTGGTTTTAATTTTTATGAGGTTTTTATGTACAGCTCCTCTTCTGTTTACCTTTGATTTAAATAATTTTGATGGTCGCGGGGCAGACACCGTCACTATAGGATATTCATTAAGTAACTCCTGAAATGGAGGAGCAGAGAAGTGTGTTAGACTGCGACTCTGCGTAGGGTTTTGGGTGGGTAACTGCTGAATTAGAAGGGCAGAGAAGTGTGTTAGACTGGGACTCTGCATCCTGGTCTCAACTCTGGGTTGTCATGGATTTGGTCCACTGATAAACTTGGCCAGATTTCTAGAAATGAGAGCTGCTCCTTCCCAAGTGGGATGGATGCCGTCTCTCCGGATCAGTCCAGGTCTTCCCCAGAAAGTCTGCCAATGATCTACAAAGCCCACATCGTTTGCTGGACACCACCTCGACAACCAGCGGTGGAATGACAACATGCGGCCATATCATCACTGGTCAGATTTGGCAGGGGTCCAGAGAAAACTACGGTGTCCAACATTGTTTTTGCATATGTACACACCGACTCAACATTAATCTTAGTGACCTCCGATTGGCGTAACCGGGAGTCATTACCACCGACGTGAATAACAATCTTACTGTATTTACATTTATCCTTAGCCAGCAGTTTCAAATAAGACTCAGTGTCGCCCGCTCTGGCCCCAGGGATGCACTTAACTATGGCCGCTGGCTTCGCTAACTTCACGTTTCTCAAAATGGCGCTGCCAATGATCAGAGTTGGTTTCTCAGCGGGTGTGTCGCTGAGTGGGAAAAAATTAGAAACATGAACAGGTTGATGGTGCCCCGTGGACTTTGAATGCTTACGACTATTCCTCTTTCGGACAGTCACCCAGCCCCCCCTTCCTGGCTGCACAGGGGATGCCAGAGGACGGCTACCAGAGGCTAACTCAGGCCGTTCCGCACCGACTACCGGGGACTGGCTAGCTACAGTAGCTAAAGACTGATCTACCAAGGTGCGGAGCCGGACTTCTAAATCACTGAGCCTCGCTTCCATGTCTAAAAATAAACTACACTTATTACACGTCCCATTACAGCTAAAGGAGGCAGAGGAGTAACTGAACATCTGACACACCGAGCAGGAGAAAGTAGGAGAGAGAGAGGTAGAAGGAGAAGCCATCGCTAGCTGCTAAACTAAAGTCGCTAACGGCTAAGCTAAAGTACTGTAGCGTCAGCTACCGAAACTTTAGAACAACTATGAGATTGAACAGCAGTCACTAAAAGATGGCAAGAACTGCGAGTGCTTAGGCAAAATTACTGTAAGAATAAGTGTTTAGCGGACAGTTGGCTGCTGTAATCTAACAAATGTCACTGTTATTTAGCGAGAGCAGCAAAACACGGTACCAACACACAAGCACCGCAAACGGAAATGAGTCGACACGCTTACGTACGTCAGCACGGGGAGATGACAGTGAACTAATCAATACTGTTTCCTGTGCTGACGGAGCCCAGGCAGCTGCCGTGTGACGAGTGAACGTAAGAGACCAAGATCCTTCACGCATGCGTGAAAATGAACGAATCACTCACTGAGACAACCTGTTCCTCCCGAGTCATATACACGATTAGGTATTATGAACAAAACGTTCTTTGAACGACACAACACTATCCTACACCGATCACTCTAAAGAAAGCTCAGCTTCAGCTCTTTTCAGCTGTGTAACTCAAATCACAAAACTCAGTTATAAGCCGACTAATAATAACAACAAACGCAGCAATATACATTCAGTTACAACCGCTGACTTACTTCTGTATTCAGTCCAAAAACATATTCTGTGTCAAAATCTTGGTGAGGTCATTGAGCTGGTAGTTTTCTTTCTCTCCTCAAAGTGAAGGAGAGAAGAGTTGCTTTGGGGGAGGCGGTCTTTATCGGCCTCTAATGGCCGACCCGTAGGAGCTAGTAGGAGCTACACAGAAATCCAGTACAGCCTGTTGTGGTGGCAGCCTGGCTGACGGTCAGTGTCCTGGTTTTTTCTCCTTTTTATCAGTTTTTCTGCTTTTTTCCCTTGGTTTTCTGTTCCCTGCCTGCCTCCCTGTGTTTTCTCCCCTGTGTGCTCTCTCTCTCCCTCTGCTCCTGAGCCCAGCCCACTACCTGCACCTGCATCTCATCAGCCACCTCGTCAGCCTGCCACACCTGCTGGTAATCACCTCATGACTGCCTGTATTTCAACCCCGGTTCTCCACACCATGCTCGCTTGATCGTCGTTGCTCCTTACCCGGTGCCACCTCTACGTCCAGGCTCTCATGTTCCTTGTTTTTTCTCATTTTCCCTGCATTTTGTCGCTCCAGTCACTAACCCTGTCTTTCTGTCTGTTTTCCCTCCCAGGTTCACTCACCCTCGTCATCCGTTCAGTCGGCTGGGCTCATCCTCCGGTCCTCTCCTCTCGGGCTTCCTCCTCCCTGCTCCTCGCCTCACCACCCGTGCCTCGCCTGCTCCTCGGTCCTCCGTGCCCGCGTCCCCTGGTGTCCACCTCTCCTCCCTCACCTCTTCCTTAGCCCCCTCCGTGAACCCTCAATAAAACCTCCCTCTGAGTGTTGCGTTTGGGTCCTTTCTGTCCCGTCCCCTAACAACATCCCACTTACGTAGGATGTTCTGTTCAAAGCAAGGGAGTACTTTTGGTCAAAGGAATATTGATCAATATTCACTGTTTTTATTAATATTTCAATGTTTTGGAAGCTTTGTTATTTGGAACGTGGTTGTATGAGAAATAGTGTTTTGAAGTAAACTCCCAATAAAAGTGAACATATAAACAGTAAATATTGCCAAAACATGGACATTCACCTGGTATATTTAAAAATAAAAGTCTAATAACTGTTGTATATCAGTTTCTTTTCATCAAATTTACAGTTACTGTTGTATTCTAGGTGTAATAGAAGATATTCAGTTGCATTATAATGAGTTGGATGATGGTTTTGATGGTAACATTGCTATTAAAATATAGATTTTATACCAGGCGAGGATGAAAATATATTTCCTTTATTGCATCTCCATTTACTCTTTAATAGAAAGATATAAATAAATAGGTTCATTTAGCTTCTGACCTGTCAAAGGAGACCAGAATAATGCATGTAGGCCTAATGGTTGAGGAGTTATTACTGGTTTATTTTGGGGATGTTATTTTAGGCGTTTTTCCAGGGATTAGGTGGCAGTTATCTTGTGGTTAAGTTGTTGGATGGTCTGCACCACCTCATCTTTTCTTATGTCACCAATTACCTGAGAGAAGTTAAGTGAGCTGTTGGGAGGAACGTCTCGGGTTACGTATGTAACCCTTGTTCCCTGAGAAGGGGAACGAGACACTGAGTTGGTGACACTATGGGAATGCCTCTGGGCGTGACAGGGCTGAAATCATGAATGAAACTACTCCAATCCTATTGGCGTTGCTAGAATGGTAGTGTGTGATGGCGTAACTGTAGGCGTATATAAGCACGCCGGCACACCGGACACATTAGCTCTTTGCTATGAAGCAATGCACTCCAGGCGGGGTGAGGTGTGGCAGACTGACGCAGTGTCCGAGACTGCGTCGGTGACGACACTTGGGAACGAGAATACCCACTATCCCACGCCTCCACCTCCGCCTGCCCCCCCCCAGCGTGCACTAACCCGTAGGCACGACTAAGAGGAGAGCGCACGGGTGCCGGGTGCAGAAGGAAGGTCCAGACTGTAAAACCGGATGAAAGTGTGAGGATTGTCCAGCCAGCTGCCTCACACAAATCCTGGAGCGAAGCCCCTGCGAGGAGGGCCCTAGAGTACAGTGCGCCCTTACGGCCATAGGTGAAGGTAACCCACGTACCTGATAGGCCAGGGAAATAGTCTGCTGATCGTGTTTTTGGAAGCGGGGAGCCCAGCCTTGGGGGACCTGAAACACACCAGCAACTGGTTTGCTTAACCACCACAGGGAGGACCTCAGAGTGTAAATACTCAGCGCTCTGACAGGGCAGAGCAGATGAAGTCTCCCGTCCTCCACCGTCACATGAGGTGGGGGATGAAACGCCTGCAGCACCGTAGACCCTGCCAACCTGGATGGAACCTTAGGGACATAGCCCGGACAGGGGTGCAGGATGGCTCTGACCCTCCCCGGGGCAAACTGCCAGGCATCGAGGAGAAACCGAAAGTGCCTGGAGATCCCCCACCCTCCTCAGAGAGGTGATAGCGAGGAGAAAGGCCATCTTAAGGGTCAGGTGCTTGGCCTCAGCCGACTCCAGGGGTTTGAAGGGGGCCTCAGCCAGCGCTTCGAGAACCACTGCCAGGTCCTAAGTGGAATGACCCTGGAACGAGTAACGGGTCTCATCCTCCGAGCTCCACGGAGGAAGCGCACGACCAGTGGAAGCCTCCCCAGAGGGATGTGGAACGCTGCCATGGCAGCCACATACACCTTGAGTGTGGACAGGGAAAGGCCAGCAGAGAAACGGTCCTGGAGGAACTCCAGTACCATAGTTACTGGGCAGGTGACAAACACATTCCACTTCAGGCCGTACGTCCTTCTCGTGGATGGGGCTCTGGAGCTGAGCAGCGTCTCGACTGTTCCCGCCGTCAGGAACTGGGCCCCCTCAGGGGCCAGACTCACAGTCTCCAAAGGGCGGGGCAAGGGTGAAAGACCTCTGAGGCGGGACCTGCCACGGCGGGCCCTCCAGGAGCGATATTCAATTCAATTTCAATTCAATTTTATTTATATAGCGCCAAATCACAACAACAGTTATCTCACAGCGCTTTTCATAAAAGAGCAGGTCTAGACCGTACTCTGTGATGCTATTTACAGAAGCCCAACAGTTCCCACCAAGAGCAAGCACTAGGCGACAGAGGCAAGGAAAAACTTCCTTTTAAGAGGCAGAAACCTCGAGCAGAACCATGGCTCAGGGTGGGCGGCCATCTGCCTCGACCGGTTGGGGTGAGAGAGACAGAGAGAGAGAGAGAGAGAGAGAGAGAGAGAGAGAGAGGAGGGAGGCAGCCTACACAATATACACACAGAGGTACACACAGTGAAGGTAATGTTGCTATAGACTAAATGAAAAATGGTACAGATATTTATAATAGTGTTAATGGTAACCATCGTAATGTTAATGATTATAATAACAATAATAACAATAAGACTAGCAACAATAGTCGTTGAGGGTTATATTATGTCCGAGAATCACACTCGGGCCGGCCAAAATGGGGCTACTAGCAGTAGGCTAACACCGTTCTGACAGACCTGCTCCAGAACCCCCGGGAGCAGAGCGACTTGAGGAAAAGCATACAGACGCAGCCTCGGCCATGTCTGCACCATGGCATCCAGCCCTAGCGGGGCTGGGGGCGAGAGGGAGAACCACAGTGGACAGTGCATAGTCTCTTGAGACGCAAACAGGTCCACGTCTATAGGGCCGAACCTTTCGCACAATAACTCCACCACCTCGGGGTGGAGTCTCCATTCCCCAGGCCTCAGCCCCTGTCTCGGCAGCAGGTCTGCTCCCTGATTCTGGGTCCCAGGGATATACGTCGCTCTGAGAGACAGCAGTCTCTGCTGGGACCACAGGAGGATCTGATGTGCCAACTTGCATAATGGGCGCGAGCGCAGACCCCCCTTGTGATTCAATATTGCCATGTTGTCGGTCCTGACAAGGACGTGGCGACCGCGGAGAGCGGGCAGAAAACTCCTCAGAGCTCTGAAAACCGCCACCATTTCCAGGCAATTTATGTGCCAAGAGAAATGATGCTCCTGCCAGGAGCCTCTCGCAAAGCAGCCGTCCATGACCGTGCCCCACCCTGTGAGTGAGGTGTCTGTCAAAATAATTGTCCGGCGACATGACGCTCCCAACACGGGACCCTGGGACAGGAACCAAGGTTTCCACCATACAGACAGGGAACGAAGGCACCTGCTCGTAACCCGTACGAGACGGAACAGATTTCCCCTTGGGGAGAATCCCTTGGATTTTAACCACCACTGCAGGGCTCTCATGTGCAGCAGGCCAGATGGGATTACGCTGGACGCTGCCGCCATGAGACCCAACACCCTCTGAAAGTGTTTCACAGTGATGGTGTGGCCTAGCTTCACTCTGGTCACTGAGGAAAAAATGGACCCGATGCGTGCAGGCGACAGGTGGGCCCGCATCGTCGTCGAGTCCCACACCACTCCTAGGAGCGTAGTCCGTTGGGCGGGCATCAGCATGCTCTTCTTTGCGTTGAGCCGCAGCCCCAAACGATGAAGGTGGACGAGGACAACATCTCGATGCCGAACCGCTAACTCTCGAGTCTGGGCCAGAATGAGCCAGTCGTCGATGTAGTTCAGTATGCGGATGCCCTGGAGCCTCATCGGGGCCAGAGCTGCATCAATGCACTTGGTGAACGTGCGAGGTGAGAGTGCTAGGCCGAACAGAAGAACCCGATACTGGTACGCCGCGCCCCCGAAGGCAAACTTCAGGAACTTCCTGTGAGAGGGACGGACGGAGATGTGGAAATATGAGTCTCGCAGATATATCGTGACAAACCAATCCTCGGATTGGATGTGACTGACGATGGCAGGGATGGTGAGCATCTTGAACCTGAATCTCCTCAGAGATTGGTTCAGGGACCGCTCAGGACCTCTTCCCCCGACCCCAGCGAGACTGAAGAACGGTCCTCAGATCCGTTGTCTCGGGGGGCTGTGGGCGAGAGCGCTGCCTTAAGTCCCGGGTGTGCTGAGGGGGGCCATGAGAAACGACACTCTGCCTCTGCCTCTGGCTCTGGCGGTAGGAGCTGGAACCGTCTCTCTGCAGGTAAGAAAACTTCCTCTCGTGGTTGTACTTCTTTGTAATCTCAAACATGCCAGAGTGCCTGCTGAATAGAAAAAAGCTAATGTGTCCGGTGTGCCAGCGTGCTTATATACGCCTCCAGTTACGCCGTCACACGCTACTGTTCTAGCAACGCCAATAGGATTGGATTAGTTTCATTCATGATTTCAGCCCTTGATTTCAACTCACCGACGCAGTTCGAGTTCCCTCGAAGGGGAACTTCCTTTAACGTAATGTCCACACATTCTGCCTCAGTATCTATTTTTTTATATGCATTGGCACACAAATCTCTTATCACTTGTCTTTTCTGTGTTTCACAATGAACAGCAACACCATCCTGATTTTTGTAGATTCTATGTATTTACTTAGGATTTGCTTTAGTCCTATTTTGACGGATGGATTAAGTTTCTTCTGTTATGTTTTTCTGTATATTTAAAAATGTTAAATAACAGTTCACCAGTAAATTTATCTATTTGTACTTTTAATTCTAATATTTTATGTTCGTACCTTTTGTTTTAACATGATGTATTGTTTCATTAATAAGTCATATTTAATATTTTTACTTTTATTTAGTTCTCTACATTTAAATTTAAAATATTCTTTCATTCTATGTTTTAATAGTTCCCACAGTTTAACATCAGATTTGGTAAAAACATTTAATGGTGTTATTTTGTGAATTTCCTTTTTAAGTTATATAATTATTATATATATATCTTTCTTTTAAACACAGTGTTTAGTTTCCAGAAATCTCTGTTTACTGAGGTTCCAGAGGATAATGACTAAAAGGTGATCTGAAAAATCATTTAAAACTGTTCTATAATAACATTAAAATGTGTTGAAACATATACGATATGCAAGTAAAATACAGACAGGTTAATGGCTCTACACACATCTAGTACTTTAGTTTCCTTTCAAGTTTCTTTTAAAAGCTTACCTTCTCGCCTCAATTTAAATAAAGTGTTGCTGCACCTGTCATATTCCTCAGTCACTGTTTTGAAATCACCACATAAGATAACTTTGTACCCCACCATGAGTAGTTCCCCAAGTCTTTTAAATAACCGTGTTAAATTACATCTCTCTGGAGCAGTATAAACATTTATAATGACATATTTTTCTCCTCTATAAACACAGTCCAGCATAAGTAATTTGCCTGGAATAATATCTCTCCTTCTAATAATAACTAACTTGTGAGTTTAAATATTTATTAAATATTTAATAAACATTTTTGCAACATCTTAGTCACTTCAGCAATATCCTCATTTGTTTTTACCCGTAATTCTTGTGTGCACAAAATGTCAATGTCAGTTTTCAATAAATAATGAATTTTCTATTCTCTATTGGCACTTGACTGAATACCTATGGTGATGGTTTATCATCCAGACGTTTCCCCCTTTTTTTAGTTGGGCATGAAGCTCTTCTCTTTTTACTGACTACCTTAAAAAGTTCTTCATCCTGAACCTCAAATCCCGCGGGGGCAGAAAACTCAGGTGAACTGGAAAAGGAGCCTGAGTTTCTTCCTGATGGAGGACCAGGAGGCCTTTACCTCTCACTGTAATGTGTCCTTCATTTACTGACGTTGTTGTACATGTTCACACCAAGAACTACTTCAAAGTTCAGTTCAGTACAGATTCATTTAAATCATTCATGTTTACAGTTCATAAATTTAGAATTTTGAACAAAGTTCACAGTCCCGAGCGTTATCTCTTCTGTTCCGACAGTACATTACTGTGAGCACCATCCCCCAGGAGGTATTCTGGGAAGGAATGGCATATTCTGGCATTGATGGCATGCTACTACACTCTGCACTTACTTACCCAAAATGTGTAGTCACAGCCCTGTCTGTCATTCTGACCGAGGTAATTGGTGATGCCATCCACGATGAAGAAGCTACTAGCACAAAAAGAAAGCAGTAGGTGAATGGAAATCATTTAAGTTTATGGTTTAAGTTTTAATATGGATTTAGGTTTCTTTCAAAACCAGCAAACTTGTATCAAGAAACAGCTTAATCATACTTGAGTGATTGAGTGAACTGAGTAATATTTTACTTAAGTTAGTGATTTCTGTCTTGTTCCGAAGCCATAATTTGCTAAAATTAAGGATACATTTATTTTATTTTTTTTTAAATAAGACTTATTTGCTTATATTCAGTATATTTCACTTATTATTGTGCTGTAGGAAGTTTGATTTCAAGGAGTTGGATCTAATAATCAGGCTTTTCTACTTATTTAGCCCTTTTGAATACTTATCAGGGCCTTCTTGTCGTATTTCAAGATTTCTTGGTAAGGGAAATTAACTTGCTGCATGAAAAGATAATTTCTCTTGTTTTAAGTAATTTTCTCCCCTTAAATTTAGTGTTTTTTCTTATATTTTAGCTAACCTTATTTGCAGTGCAACTGTCTAATCCACCGCTTACCCCTCCTTTCAAAGAGCATTGAAATGAAAAGAAAATGTAAGTGTCTGCAACATTGTCACAGTTTCTGCACCACAGTCCATTATAAACCACATAATAGAAGAAGTTTATACAAAGGCATACTACAGCATTAACAAGAGAAACACGCTACTTCTCTCGGTGATTATGGACCCTTGCCAAAACTGCCCACCAACAATAATATCTGGCCCGTGGCCAGATTTTGAAACAGTCACTTCATAATCAATTTGTTGAAGAGGAGAATCATGCACGTTACCAACTGAGCTAACCAAACACCATAACATTCAGTTTAAATATTATGTTTTATATTCTTACCCACCATCTAATGGATAAAAAAATTGCAATGCGGTGATGAGCGTCTACACTGCCAGAATTCTACAAGAAGAAGAAGAAGAAGAATGTAATGATGAAACACACCGTTGGCGGCTACTGTGGAACATGGCGGTGCAACATGCCGTTTCTGTTACTTGATCCTCACACTGAAGGAAGTTCAGGGAGGGGACACGTTGAACTGAATTACGAAATGGTCAGACACATGCAACGTGGTAACTAAGAGGTTGTATGCCAGGACAATGTCCAACTGCCAGACGGGTCCAGACCTGTTTAAGATCAAATTCAGGGAAAGTCAGCTGATTAGGGTTTGCCAAGGTGGATGCTCCTATCACCCAGTATTATGAGTGGACAGTTTTCAGGGATGGGAAACAGTTTCTCCAGCTCATTAACATAATGCCAAGCTGTCCTGTTGGGTAATAGATCACAATAAAACATTCTGATTGGAGCTGTCAGTGTGATTGAATGGTATTAGCAGAAGGTGCCTCTCATGGTATTGTCAGACAGTTATGAATGAAAAAATACATTCCACGCAAGCCTAGTTAGAACCTGTATATAAACTAATCTGTAAAAAGCAACCTATTAATGAGTTATTAACAGTACTGTGCTACTTCCCCCTAGGCAGGCAGAGAGGAACTTGGAATACGATGCAAGAGCAGTGCAGACAAAGGAACACACACAGGACAGCAGAGAGAGAGAGAGGACATACAGTCAGGCTCTAGCCAGTACAGCATCACAGTGACTAATCGGTAAATCCCTGTAATGCAGCAGAACTGATGATCCGACACACCAGAGGTAAGAATCTAAGAAATATGCAGTGTGTTTCTGTCTCTTACTGTTTTCTGCAGTTGTAGTCATGGGGCACAGTGTGTGTGTGCATGTGTAAGAGAGAGAGAAAGCGAGCAAAGCAGAGAGAGTACTAGATCTTGTTATTGCAGACTGGAGCCTAGCGTTTTGGTGCTGTCCTGTCCTTGTGTGCTGTGCATGTGTGTGTATGAGAGAGCCTGTTTGTCCCTGTGTGTCTGGAATATATTATATTAACATGAGTTGTTACAGTTTTCCTGCCATCAGATGGAGACTGTGTGTGTGTGTGTGTGTGTGTGTGTGTGTGTGTGTGTGTGTGTACGCATGTGTGTGGGACCATAACAGCTTCAACGAGCTGTGTCATCGGATCTTGACAGTGTAGTCTAAAGCCGCAGTCCCCCCCACCCCCACCCAAACCCAACCCAACCCAACCCACACACACTCTATAGTCCCTTCTGCCATTCTCCCTGTCCTACTAGTTTATCTCACTATGATTCTGCAAGCTGGGCTAACGGGCTGGACAGAAATAATGGAGGGTGGAGGTTGGGTGAATTTCATGTTACATAATATTGACTCTTCACTTAAAAAAATGTATTATAACCATTATAAATATTATATATTTTTACTGTAACACAAATGTTCAGACAATAACAGCAGGAAACAGTTGTGAAAGGTGCTTCTACAAAGGCAGGTCCATCAGAGGTCGATTGAATGAGCACCTCCTTTTGTAAAACAGATGGTCTAACCTCACAGAGACCCAAACAATGGAAATAACCACAGTGAAACCAAACCTTCTGGGTTATTTTACAAAAGTAAGAAAACCTCATTTGAAGTTTGATCAACAAACTTACTCAAAATCCAGCCATGAGGCATAACAGCTTGGCTCAGGAGGTAGAGCGAGTCTGCATGTTGAAGTGGGCTTGGGCAAAATACTGAACCCCAAATAGCTCCTGAAGCCTGTACCATCAGTTTATGAATATGTGTGAATGATTAGTTCATTTCTGATGAGCATGAGCAGTGCAAGCGCTTTGAGTTGTCCGAAGACTAGAAAGTCGCTAAAGTACAGTCCATTTACCATTACCTTACGTAAAGGTTCAGTGTGTAACATTTCTGAGGATTTATTGACAGAAATGTAATGCAAGATCCATAACTATGTTTTTTGTGCCGTATAAAGACCTTACATAATGAACCGTTGTGTTTTTATTACCTTAGAATGAGTCATTTCTATCTACATAACAGCGTGAATAATTAAGTAAATATAATTTCTTATATATGTAAATATATCTATCTAAAGAAAACTAATTTCTTGACTGACTACTCTGTGCACAGGTAGTAAGATATATGTTTTCTTGTTAGGCTTGGGAATATAATTATAGCTACGCCTTATGGCATCCAACAACAAGAAAGCTGCAGACCTTCCACTGTCGGTCCAGCCAGCTCTGATCCTCTTTTTGTCTCCCCAACTGTGCACTGAGCTCAGTGCTTATTTCAATCCTTTTTGTTAATAAATACGTGTAGACAGAGGCTATACCACAATATTTTGTGGATATAATTTATTGTCCATCAATCAATTACCGTGCTGTCATCTGCAGCATGCCACTCTTATGTGACCATAAGACCTCTTGAAGTTTGGCAACCAAAAATTACAAAAGACACTGTAGTTACTGTAACATTGCCACCCGATAAAGAAGAACAACAAACAAAAGCTGACATTAGATAAACAGACTCATTACACTTTGTCCTGTGTTTTTCTTTTACATTACATTTACTCATTTAGCTGATTCTTTTTATCCAAAGCAACTTACAATTGCTATATAAATATGCAACTACTACTGCATCACACATATCCACCACAATCGCAAATGGTAAGCAAGTCTGGAGCTTTCAATACAGGGGTTCTGGATGAAATAGCCTTTACCTGAGCTAAAGTCTCCTGACACTCTTCAGACCATACCCACATCACCTCTTTACCCAACAAATCAATGATCAGTGGCAGCAAAGAAAAAATCAACACAAGAGCCAGTCTTTGTACTTCTATTCCTCATTGGCTGGATGAATAGCAGGTCTACGCTTACGTATTAGCACACGTTACTTTTACAAAGTAACCCACAGTTATCTCCTGAGCCTCCTTAGCAAAAGTCATGACAAAATCTGGCTGAGCTTGTTCTTGCTTTCTCCACTTCAATGTGAGACATTTTCTCTTTGTGGGCCATATCCAGAGCTTTCTCATTTCCCCTATCTACTCTTTCCTTTTCTTATCAGCATTTTCCTTTTCTTTCATTCATGTCATTGTTGGTGTTTTCTCTCACTTTTTCAATCAGATCTTTCCTTTTCTTTCTCTATTCTGTCTCTGGGTTTTTCTGCTCTTTCCTTGTCTCTCCTCTTTGCTTTTTTCTACATCAACTTCTTTCTGCTCTGCAATTACGATTAACTCCTACTTTTAACTTTTTGAGCCAACTAAACTTCACAAAGATCATATGCTAAATTTCCAATGTTACTCATGGAGGTGGTTTTTTAATTTGTTTTACCGAAAGTCCAAAACTCAGCTCCCACTGCTCTGAACCATTTCATATTTCAGAATAGAATAGAATAGAAGAACAGAATAGAATAGTCTTTATTGTCATTGCACTGTGAAGGTACAACGAAATTTAGGGTGCTCCCACAAAGCCACCATAAAAACAAGAAAAGAAAGAACAAAAAAGACAAACAGGTTAAAACAAACGGTGTTCTCATAAAAATAGAGACACAATAATATATACAACCAGGATATATAAATATAAAATATGTATATATGTTTACCTGTATTGTATATTATCTATATACACACATAAAATCTAGTAAAAAGGTAAAGTCTTAAAGTGTCTATAGTGTCACACTCCTACACAAGATGACTTCAGCTTGTTACTAACGTCCATTAAAGAACCCCAGGTAGAACACATCCACTAACACCGGAGGATAAAATAAATAAATGCAGAAATAAATAATTAAATACACAAATAAATTAAAGCTGCAAACAGCGTTGGGCGGGCACTTGAAGCGCGTGAGGGTGTGAGGCAGCCGTGTTGCAGATTCTGGAGCTCTGTCGGTGCGGCTGCGAATTTGCTACATGTTTTGGACGCTGCATGAAGGTGTTATACATGACTTCCTGTGTCCCCTTTGTGGCGCTACATAGCACTTGGCATACGACTATAAATGAATATTGGCGTGTAGATGTGTTCGGGGCGGGATAGTTTTCAAGCACAAGTTTTGTGCAGATGTGAGCATGTACGCAGAAGTTACACTACCTTCCTGTTGTGGAAAATCACAAATTTTTCACACCACGCCACAGGGACGCCGTTCCACGAAAACTAGTTTGTACAACTTTTAATCATCAATGGGTTTAAATAGTCGGTCGGACTAATTTGGTTTAGTCAAAGGCTCCAAGAGGCATTTTTGTGCATCTGGACATGATACACGTACCACAGAAATTTCGTACACATAGGTGAAACTTTGTTCGGGGGCTACTCTGTAGGGGGTACTAGTGAGCCATTTTGCCTCGGCCATGCACGAAACCCATAAAATCCAAAATTTTTTGCCGCGTCTGAATTATGTGCAAAGGTGAGTTTTCGAGTATGTTCAGGCCCCCAAAATTAAGGGAGCAAATATTGGTTAGCTGGTGGCCACATAACAAACCCGACAGAAGCAAGCGATTCATTTATATTACACAAGCTTGCTACACAGTAGATACCTTCGTCAGAAATATGCAGTGTCAAAGTACATGGACTCTTTCATGGTTATTACAACAAAACTAGAGGAAGATTGCACCTGTGTTGCTGTAGTTTTTTGTACTTAAAAGGCTAGGTGAAAGAATTACTCTGGAATGCCCCACCCCACCTCCTTCCCTTTGTTTCAGCCAGAGGTGGAAAGAGGTACTAAAATATTGTACTTAAGTAAAAGCACTGGTACACTGATGAATTTTTACCCAACTACAAGTGAAGTTCCTGTTATAAACATCTACTCAAGTAAAAGTAAAAAGTAGCTCACTTGAAATTTACTCAAAGTAGTTCTTTATTATGAAAACTGTGGCGACCTCTCCGTTTGGGGAAATAACCTCTTTTAAATGGCCTACGTGGGACCTTTTCACCTCAATGATAAATTAATTCATATTAATTCAGTTACTCCTGGACTTTTATAGCTCTTGTGTTTAAGCAGGTTTTCTGCTCATGTTCAAAACTTTCTGCACATTCAGAATATCTCCCATAGTGTTCTCTGACATGTCCAATATTACGAGACTAATGTCATCATTTCATGAGAGTTCATAATATTTTTAATTCTAGCTGGCCTCTACTCTGCTGTGCATTACATTATTGATCTATTACACCAGCACTGTTTGGGACAGCATGCTGCATGTGAAACCGAAACCAACCAAAAACACAGATAGACCTATCTCACTACAAATCCACATGCTAACTTCAGCAGCTCCGATAAAGTGCAGCTCACAGTCCAACAGCAAGGCTGCGCTTCAGTTTTAAGATGTTTATTGTAAAACTGTAGCCTACCAGTTACGTTACTGTGTGGACTCACAGCGCGAGATGCACATGATTAAAATCGCTAGTGTTGCATAGCACCCTGACATTTTGCTTCCGAGGAGATGGCCCTTTAAGATATGAAGCAATTTAATTAATAATTTAGTGTATTCAAAATACTTAAGTAAAAGTAAAATTACAGATTATAAAAATGACTTTAAAAGTCATGCAAGTAAATGTAATTCATTACTTTCCACCTGTGGTTTCAACCAACAGGAATTTTTACTGCGTCATTTTCCTCTCATCGAAAGTCTGTGGTAAGTGTCTCCTAATTACTTATTAAACCATTGTTTTGCATTTAAATAGAAGCAGCATTGTAGAATAACTTAATATTTATCTTCACTACACACTCTAGCAGGTTGTATGTCTTAAAATGTAGAATTCTGACAAACTCAATTTCGCTCGTTATATCATGACAAAATAAATCTGCCACCCTACCGTAAGTATGTATAATAAAACCTTTGCAGGTGAAAAGACTTTTTACTTTATCAATACACCTGTGTGTAGGCTAAACATGTGGAAAGCTTTATTTTAATCTGCTCTGTCCTCAGTCTCTCATCCTCTGTTTTTTCATATAAGCACAGCTAATGTTAGCTTGACAATTAGCCAAATGTTACAAACAAGCTAAATTGAAAGCTGTCTGTCTGTAGTCTAACTTTTTCACTTAGTTTGCCCTGCAGCTTAAAATTTGGCACACTGTAAACTCAGTTGCCGGCTGAGACCAACCAGCCGCTTCTCTACACCAGGTAATGGTACCTGCATGCAATGAATAACCAGAGAGAGAGGAGGACAAGAGGAAAAACTGATGATGACTGATGTCTGAGTTTTTTATTCTTTCAGAATTGTGATGTCAGATATTTATACAGTGACATTGCTGTTGAAAAACTTTAATGTTGCAGCTGTAAAAACATTTAGTGGTATTTAAAATAAATATTCAATTCTAACCCTATAATGAATTTTAAAATAACGAGGCAGCTAATGCACACTTTATTATTTCTTTATTTATGGCAAGTGATATTGTCATCTCAGTATACAACAATGTTATCGCACATCGCAGATTTTCCTCAAAACGTGCAGGACAGCCTCACACCCTCGTTCGCTTCATTCGTCGTTCAAACTCTGTGTGTACACACACACAGGGAGATTCCCTGGCAGCCCATCCACCCCCAAAAAGCTGTCAATCTTTGGTATATTTTTAAAGAAGATTTTGTTAGAAGAACTGAAGATTCTTTTTAATTTAGTACAGCAGTAAGTGCCAGAAGTACAAGTAAAATTACTGGCATAAAAATCTACTCAAGTAAAAGTAGCTCATTTCAAATTTACTCAGAGTAAAATTTACTTACTTTATTTTAATAACTTTATACTGATTTAATAGCTTATTTATACTTAATATGCTTATTTAATGAAATTGCAGTTTTTGCAATTTGATAAGGTAACAAAGCCATATCGTGCTTTCAATTTTAGTTTGGAATATGAAGTCATATCCCTATTTACATTCAAACGTGGTAATTTTAATGGATATCATAAGCATTAGCATAATAAATAACTAGTTACCAGGAAGTTGCTAATGCCAACCAACATGTCTTTTTGGCTGTTTGGAGCAAAGCATCTTACCAAACTATGAAAACTTATTTTTAACCACCACTGGAATGGTACAAGTAGGCTGTTATTTAACTGACCTCTACATCAGAGGTCCTGAAATACATTTGTTCAAGAGCACACATTTTTCCAAGCAGACACTATGGGGGCTGGACTGGAAATAATTGCCATTTTACTGTTTAATATTTGAATCTTTCGCAAAATGAATGTTATTATCCTACATGGTAGGCCTAAATCCATAATGATAAAGGCTACTAAAGTTCCAAACCGTTTCAGGGGAGGCTCAGTGAATGGAGGTTAAACAATATTACATTACTTATTGCATTAGTTATAAAATAGGAGATCACATAGATTAGCAGTAGTTTTTGGGAACTGTTTTCCCCCAATCAGAGTCAGAAACTAATAAACAAAGTTCATAAAAATAATAGTTCATAAAATCTTATACTGACTTCATGTAGACCTTCATTTCAACCTCTGTCTGAAACAAGCTGTAGATGCTCCTGTCTCTTTAAGGCCCCCCCCTCAAAGCCCACTGTCTTCTGGCCAAGACCTGAAGCATGTTACAGGCATGACCATATATGGAATACCGGCCCCGACTGGCTCCATATGTCATAGAACAGAGCCATTGGTAGAAAAAGCAGTTCAAAACAGAATGTTTAGAACTGGAGGAAATCTGAGGTTTTTGCTCACACAACCTTTAACCTTATTTTAAGCTTTGGCCATGTTTAGCATGAACATCCAAAATTAGAACATTGTAGATATGTCATAAAATATGGAAAAGCATAATAGGTCTCCTTTAAACTATTTAGTGTAGTCAGAAGCAATATTAGGATATTTTTGGTTCACATGTTGAGTGTCTTTGGGATCAAATAATATAATCATGATGCCATAGGCATCCAGGAATCGAGAGGAACTTACAAAGTAAACTAAAGATGTGATGTGGGGGGGTGCCGTTTCCCAAGCTTTGTCTGGGGGAAAGCCTGCTATCTCAGACTTTGAAAACCCCTGGGCTACTTCATAGGCCTACTTAACTAGAAAATTGAGGCAGCTTTCTGAGGAGTGATGGTTAAAACCTGTTATTGTAAATGTAACTATTATGCAGCTGCACCATTATTGTGCATGAGACTTTAATTTTTGGCAGCTTAACAAACTATTGTCAGGCAGTTATTGGTATTTTTCATAATTCTGTGAGCAGACATGATCTGACTTTATGCTGCACACAACATGAGTCTGCAAACAGCGAAAGTGAAAGGAGTTGGTTACCTGGCTGAGAAGATGGAGGTGTGCAGCCTGTCGCCTGCAGCTCTTTATCTAACAGCTCACTGTGTCTACTCCTGACTATTGCTTTACTCACTGCAATATTTCAAACTGGTCCGCTGTCAGAAAACTGTTGAAAATGTTGTGTAACAAATGTTGTTATGTTGTGTAGACACATTTTTGATGAATGAGAGCGGTAAGCGCTAATCTCACTTACAAACAGATTGATTCTGTAACTACTTAAAATAAAAGCCAACTCCTGTTTCGCCCGTTAAATGCTTTTAATGTGAAGCGGCTGCAGCAGGAAATGTTCAGTTTGCATTAGCAGTAACTTAATAAATTTTTTTTTCACAGTTTACACTGCATGATAAAGCAGCTGTTCTCTTGCACTTGAAGCCAAAGTGGTCGCGAGTTTTTCCTTGCACTTTTTTTAAACTCAGAAACGGATGTGATTGCAAATGTAGCGAAGTATAATACTTTAAACAAAACATACTTAAGGAAAAGTAAGGAAGGTAAATTGCCAAAAATTAAAAATGGCAAAGGTCCTGTTGGGTTTAGGCTATGGCTTCAAGAAGCTTTTTTCGTGTGTCCTGGGATGATACATGTGCCACAGAAATGTTCATCATCTAGGTGAAACACGTCGCAGGGCTGCTTTGTTGAAGGGTCACTTCCTGTTGCCAGTATGTGGCGCTACAAGAATGAATGAATGTTGGTATGTAGATGTCTTCAGGCGGGGACTCTAATCAAACATATCAAATTTGGTCCAGATGTGTGCTGCCATACCATGGACATGCTGTTAAGCAGAAACTCTGCATACATCATCAAAGTGTTAAGGCTTTTCTGAGATAGTTTTGAAGTGGATGTGGCTAACCTGCTAGGACATTAGATCATGACATAAAATTTTTCATTTCCTATGTTGGCATATGGATGTGTTCAGGGCAGGGCTGTTTTCATTAGAAGTTATACAACTTTATGTTCTATGGCAAATCATTCATTTTTCACACCACGCTACAGACATGCCCTTCAACAAAAACTCACAGATAGCACAACATTTTATCATTATCAATGCCTTTTGCTTGCACTGAAGAATTTTCAAGTTGATCAGATTAATTCTGTAGGAGGAGTTTGTTAAAGTACGGAACCTGTGATCACCAAAAATAACTGTTAAATTTAAGCGGCCTGGGGGCTGCTTTTTAGGGGACATGTTTCAGTCTCTAAAAATTAAATCAGCTCTAAATTTTGTATAAATATAAATTACCATTAATAGCTAGTCGGCTGAAGGATTTCGAGTTCTACATGAAAGAGGTTGGCAATAATTTGCCTCCTGCATGTGTGTGGTTGCTTAAGGCCAAATCAGAAGTATAATAACAATAATAAGTTTATGTGTCACATTGTTGAGTGTGTCGCAGGCATGAAATTCTAACTTTGTTTATATTTACAAAACACAAGTTGTCAGTTAAATAAAAGTTTATGTAAATTCACAGATTTTATTATTATTATTATTATTATGATTTATAAATCTAGCAGCTGCTGCGGTGAAGTAAATGTACATGTTGATTATAGCCCATCTGATACTGTATTTCTGTCGCATATACTGATATTAATATATCCATTAAAAAATGTATACATCATCGACATTTCACATTAAATTCATTAAATATTAAACGTCAGCCAGTCAGACTAATTCAACTAAAAGGGGATCCAATTAGTTGGCACTGACAGGATTGGTGTAATTACATAGTTACATAAGCTCTAAAGTGCTATGTTTGATTTTGTTAAGTGGTGTCGTAATGGAAAACACTATGATACTGTGATAATCCTATCAGTAAGCCTTTTGCATTTTCAGTGTTACACTAAATACTGTAAGTACAGTAGCCTGGTGTACTCAAATGTAAAACACAAATATTATTATTATATTATTATTTATACAGAAATACTGTGTATGCATAGGTAAAAGGTAAATTTATTGTTTTATTACAACATGTCTGAAAGATGAGATCCAGTTTCCCTTTATGCTCAAAGCAAATGATATATAAAATACATAACAAAAAAGTGTGTGAGGGCTGACTGAATCAGTTTACAGCCAGGTACATTTTCATATACGAGGAATTTGCCTTGATATATTGGTGATTGGTGGATATTTACCATAAATATATAAATATAAATATAGATCAAGTAAAGAGATAAATAATGTACAAGTATACAAAATAATACTAATGTGTGTGTGTGTGTGTGTGTGGGGGGGGGGGGGTGTCCATGACCATCTCCACTGTCTTCAGAGCATTGCTCCCAGACCTACCCTAGGTCTGTAGTGGACTTGAGCCGGGACAACACAAGGCGCTCAAAAGACTTCTCAACAACAGAGGTCAGGGCAACGGGTCTGTAGTCGTTAAGTCCTTGGTTTTTTGGGGACAGGAATGATGGTGGAGTTTTTGAAGCAGGCTGGCATGTCTCCAGTGAGGTGTTAAAAATGTCCGTGAACACAGAAGACAGCTGATCAGCACAGTCCTTCAGGGTGGATGGGGAGACAGAATCCGGTCCAACAGTCTGTTGACATCCTTCTCCAGAATGGTAAGAGAAGGGGAGGAGGTGGAGGATACTGTATTTCAAAGCAACAGTAAAACTGGTTCAACTAGTTGGCAAGATGTGAGTCATTCATGGAGTGGGGGGATTTAGGTTTGTAGCTATTGATCTGTCTGAATTCTCTCAGACAGAAGCAGAGCCATTTCTTGAGAACTGGTGTTGTAGTATCTCTGAGTACAGCTGTTTAGCATCTCGCACCGCCTTGCTAGACCTGTAATTTGACTCCCTGGCCCGGTCACCACTCCTAAATACCTCCTCCTTTTCCAATCTCAGCTGTCTGAGTTTAGCTGTAAACCAGGGTTTGTCATTGTTATAACTCACCCTGGTGTGTGTTGGTATACAGCTGTCCTCACAGAAACTGATGTAGCACGTCACGGCCTCTGTGTACTCATCCAGATTGTTGGTAGCAGTCCTGAAAACACCCCAGTCAGTGCAGTCCAAACACGCCTGGAGGTCTTCTACAGAATGAGGGTGAGTGCCACAGGATGGTAGTGGTTCAGACTAGACATTGCAGACTTTTTAGGTACAGGGCAGAGATGCTCACAAGTCTCCGAGCTAGAGTCAAAGTCAAGTTGTATTACCTGCTGCGTTCAATCCAGCTGCTTATAACTTATAAATTCTGTAACTGTAACCTGTTTTTCACTTACAGAGTTTAAGTTTAAAGTTTATTAAAGTGTAAAATCACCAGCTGTGTGGTCCCAGTACACTTTACAGAAAACAGAGAAACATAGAATTTGTAGAAAAAGAAACACATAAGAAACACATTAAAAAACAACAATAAAATAGACAATTATAAAACTAATAATAAATACAATAAAATAAAACAGACAATTAAAATTCATAAAATACCCTTGCCCAAACTATAAGCCTTCTCACAAAATACAGAGAAAACATCCCTAGCTAAAAGCTTTATTAAAAAGAAAAGTTTTTAGCCTACTCTTAAATATGGAAATGTTGGTTGCTTCCCGAACCCAGACAGGGATCTGATTCTACACCTGAGGTGCCTGATGGCTAAAGGCTCTGGCTCCTATTCTACATCTGGAGACCCTAGGCACTACAAGTAGCCCTGCATCTTGGGAACGCAGTGTTCTAGTGGGACAGTATGGTGTAAGGAGTTCCCCTTCAAGGGAACTCGAACTGCATCGGTGACAACACTATGGGAACGCCTCTGGGCGTGGCAGGGCTGAACTATGAATGAAACTACTCCAATCCTATTGGTGTTACTAGAACAGTAGTGTGTGACTGCGTAACCGGAGGGGGTATGTAAGCACGCTGGCACATAGGACACATTAGCTTCTTTCTATTCAGCAGGCACTCTGTTTGGAAGCTCCATCATCCTACCTGAAGCAGCAGATCATGTCGAAGCGATTCCAACAGTGTGTCTTTCCATGCGAGCGTTTCATCACGGAAGGTGATATCCATGGGATGTGCGTCTCATGCCTGGGGATGTCGCATGCTCAGGCAGCTCTTGAGGGGGCTGCCTGCGACCATTGCGAGGCCCTGCCCCTGAGAATGCTGAGGTCTCGAGCAGCTCTTTTTCTAGAGGATGGTCGGATGCGCTCCCCCCGTGGCACAGGCCCCGCGGTCGCTGAGGTATCGTGGCGGCTCCGATCCTGGGGATCGCAACGCGAGATCGCAGAGGGTACCGGATCGGCTGAGGCCTTTTTCCGGTCCTCATCCGCGGAATCCTCCTCCCCTCGTCCCCGATCGGGAGCCCGTTTCTCAGTTTCTCCCACTCGAGGGGTGAGTCCGGAGAGGCTGACACGATCTGGCTCTGAGGAGCTAGATGGCGCTCCCCACCAAGCCGTGTTGGATGACGTCCGATTTGGTGGGCAAGGCCTATATGGCAGCGGGTCGAGCTGGTGCCAGCCTGCACATGATGGCTGTCTTACAGGCATACCAGGCTGACCTTCGGGACAGTGATGTAGGGAGAGGTCCCTCTGAGGAGGACCTGACGGAGCTCCGTAGAGCGATGGACTTGGCTCTCCGCGTGACCAAGGAAACGGCCCGTTCCATCAGCCGATCCATGGCGCCATCTGTGGCTCAACCTATCGGGCATCCAGGGGAAGGAGAGGGCTTTTCTCCTGGATGCCTCTCGCCTTCTGGCCTGTTTGGCGAAGCAGTAGATGCTGTCGTCAACAGGTTCCAGCACGCCAAAACTCAGGGAGAGGCGTTTGAGCGATATCTCCCCCGCCGGTCAGACTCCAGGACCACGACGGCTCAGGAAAGGCAGACGCAGCCTTCGTCCAGCACCTACAGCTACAGCCAGAAGCAGAGCATTGCTTCAAGGGATCCCCTTCAACCAACCTGGGACGCAAGACGGCGCTCTCACCCACACCCCCCCGGGAAGACGGATCTGAGGACCGTCATTCAGTCTCGGTGGACCCTGGGGAAGAGGTCCTGAGACTTCGAGTAGGGGACTTGTTTGCGTCCCAAGAGATGGCCCACTATCCCCCTGTGGTTCTCCCTCTCGCCCCCAGCCCCACTAGGGCTGGATGCCATGGTGCAGACGTGGCAGAGGCTGAGTCTGTATGCGTTTCCCCCAGTCGCTCTGCTCCCGGGGGTTTCTGGAGCGGGTCCGCAAGGGCTGGTCAGTCTACTATTAGTAGCCCCGTTTTGGCCGGCACGAGTGTGGTTCTTGGATTTAATATCGCTCCTCGAGGGCCCGCCCTGGCAGGTCCCTCTGAGGAGAGCAGGTCCCTCTGAGGAGAGACCTGCTGTCCCAGGCGGAGGGCCGGATCTTTCACCCGCACCCCGCCCTGTGGCAGCTATGGGTCTGGCCCCTGAGGGGGCGCAGTTCCTAGATGGGGGCCTGACGACAGGAGCAGTTGAGACGCTGCTCAGCTCCAGAGCCCCGTCCACGAGAAGGATGTACGGCCTAAAGTGGAATGTGTTCACCACCTGGTGCAGAGAACGGGCGGAGGACCCAGTTACCTGCTCGGTAATTGTGATACTGGAGTTCCTGCAGCACCGTTTCTCTGCTGGCCTCTCCCCGTCCGATGCCTGGAGTTTGCCCCGGGGAGGGTCAGGGCCATCCTGCACCCTTGTCCAGGTTATGTCCCTAAGGTTCCGGCCAGACTGGCAGGGTCCACGGTGCTGCAGGCGTTTCATCCCCCACCTCATGTGACGGCGGAGGACGGGAGACTTCATCTGCTCTGCCCTGTCAGAGTATTTACACTCTGAGGTCTTCCCAGTGGGGGAAAGCAGACCAGTTGCTGGTGTGTTTCGGGTCCCCCAAGGCTGGGCTCCCCGCTTCTAAACACACCATCAGCAACTGGATTGTTCAGACTATTTCCCTGGCTTATCAGGTTCGCGGTTTGCCTTCACCTATGGCCGTAAGGGCGCACTCTACTCGAGGCATGGCGGCTTCTAGGGCCCTCCTTGCAGGGGCGTCACTCCGGTATTTGTGTGAGGCAGCTGGCTGGGCCACCCCTCACACTTTTATCCGGTTTTACAGTCTGGACCTTCCTTCTGCACCCGGCACCCGTGCGCTCCCCTCCTAGCCGTGCCGTCAGGTTCTGCACGCTGGGGGCAGGCGGGGGCGGGCAGGGGCAGGCGGGGGCAGGCAGGGGCAGGCGGGGTTTCGGCGCAGCCTAAGTGGGTATCTCGTTCCCATAGTGTCGTCACCGACGCAGTTCGAGTTCCCTCGAAGGGGAACGTCTCGGGTTACGTATGTAACCCCCGAGAAGGGGAACGAGACACTGCGTCGGTCCGCCACACCTCACCCCGCCTGGAGTGCCTTGCTTCATAGAAAGGGCTAATGTGTCCTATGTGCCGGCGTGCTTATATACCCCCTCTGGTTACGCCGTCACACACTACCGTTCTAGTAACACCAATAGGATTGGAGTAGTTTCATTCATAGTTCAGCCCTGCAACGCCCAGAGGCGTTCCCATAGTGTCATCACCGACGCAGTGTCTCGTTCCCCTTCTCGGGGAACAAGGGTTACATACGTAACCCGAGACGTTCTTTCAAATAGGATGGTGCCTGACCATTAAGGGCTTTGTATGTAAGAAGAAGTATTTTAAAATCAATTCTCAATTTTAGCCAGTGTAAAGTTACTAAAACAGGGGTGATATGATCTCTCCTACTGGTTCAGTATGCGTGCAGCAGCGTTTTGTATTAACTGGAGAGACTTAAGAGATTTTTTTGAGCACCCTGACAGCACAGAGTTACAGTTGTCAAGCCTTGAGGTAACAAATGCGTGAACATGTTTCTCTGCATCATCGCGATGAAGAAGGTTTATAATTTTCACAATATTGCGAAGGTGAAAATAGGCAGTCCTTGTAGTTTGCTTTATGTGTGCGTTGAAAGACAGGTCTTGATCAAAAATAACTCCCAGATTCCTCACGGTGGTGCCGGAGGCCAAGGTAATGCCATCCAAGGCAACTATGTCTGCAGACAATGTGTCTCGGAGGAGTTTGGGTCCAAGTACTACAACCTCAGTTTTTTCAGAGTTCAACATCAAGAAATTATAAGACATCCAGGTCCTTCACATCCTTAATGCACATTTGAAGCCTAGCTAACTGGTTGGTTTCATCAGTTCTGATAGAAAGGTATAACTGAGTGTCATCAGCATAACAATGAAAGTTTATACTGTGGATCCTAATGATATTACCTAGCGGAAGCATATACAAGGTGAATAATATAGGTCCAAGGACTGAACCTTGTGGAACTCCATGGGTAACTCTGCTGTGCAGAGAAGACATCGTTTAGATGTACAAACTGGGTGCGATCTGATAAGTAGGATTTAAACCAGCTTAAAGCAGTTCCTTTAATGACGATTAGAGCACAACCATGTAATGTGCACTGCAACATCTAATCAAAGCTTATAAACTACTGTAAGTCAACACATTCCCCAGACTCTCAAACCCAGTGTAACATTAACTAATTAAAACTGTGACGTTAAATTATCAACAATAAACCTGTAACCTGTTTTTCACTTACAGAGCACAACCACTTAGCCTAATGTACAATTCGTCTATAACTAACACACAGCTTATAAACCAGAGGTGGGAATAAGTAACATATGTCCAAGTCACAAGCAAGTCTCAAGTCTTAACATTCAAGTCTCAAGCAAGTTATTGTGATGAAAGTCAAGCAAGTCAAGTCATTACTTGGGTCAAGCAACTAACAAGTCAGGTCATATGAAATTCTTAGGAATTCAGTTTGTTTAAACAGTTTAAGAGGGGTGGCAATTCAACTTTATGATCATTTTGGAAGATGTATTGAGTGTTTCTGTTCTAACTATATTGAACTATAAAGGTGTTTCTATTAATAGTAATAGCGTAATAGAAACACTTGTCAGTATTCCTGTAAAAAACTATATTTAATATATTTTTTGTTTCCTCTTGAAAAAAGTTTGTTAACAAATGCATGAAGCAGATAACTACAGCTGGGATTTATTAGCTGGAAAACACTGTGGCGCCACAGCATAAAGCCCTACCTAGTCCAAGTTTAAATTTTATACCAATACCATGAAAAATTAATATTTTACACAGTTGTTTCCAAGGGTATGTCTTCAAAAACAGCACTGGCCCTTGGCGGCAAGGGGCTGTTACTGCCATCACGCCGTAGTTTGACTCAGATGTGTTTTTTTGCTGGTAGATTATGAACTTCATGCTAAAACCTGGATATCATTATTTTCAGAATTTTATTGGCTACACAAAGTGCCAGTCATCAGCACAATTGACCCTTCGCTAAGCCGCGCCCCAAATACTCAGCTGGCCAATCACAGTGCAGTATAGGACTCGCTCTAACTGACGTCCGACACTTTCATGGCTGCGCTCCATTGACTCAAATGTAAAAAGAGTCGTTTTCTAGCTTTCTTTGGCTGTATTTTTCTTAGATATGGTCAAACGCTGTTCCTGGGGCACTTGTGATAGTTACAGTCGCTATCCAGAGAGGTTGATAAGAGAAGTACGATTTGTTCACTTTCCAAAACCTAAAATAAATGATAAAATGTCTGCTGCGGATTGTTCCTAATGTAATGTTAGTTAGCTAATGCTAGCTAACTTCCTACTGAATGTAATGTAATAAAGCCCTACTGTTCTGCTTTTTAATGACTGTAATAATGAATAGAGGCCTACCCAGCTTTACAAGAACAGTGTTGATCCTTAATATCGTTGCCTTTTGTCTCAATTGTCGGGGGATGTGGTGGTTCACTTGTACTGTGTGAGTGGTAGGCTTTAGCTTCTATCTTTAATTTTTTTCATTTTAATTTGAGTCAGTTTGCCAGCCTGAATACAACCTTCAAATGTATAATGCAACGGCAAAACTGTCTGATTCTTTCTGAGATCGCTTTTTCCAACACATTTGACAATATTTCTCCAAGGATTGCATTAATAGACAGTGGCAGCGCCGACAGTTTGTCGGACTTAGCAACAGTAACTAAGGGGGGACAGGGCTTAGCGAAGGGTCAATTGCTTGCAATTGGCTCAGCCTACCCACAAAATAATAGGGGCTGGTCCTTTCTTATAACATGGGCTCTTGTTGGCTGTTGTAGGCTGTGTACTGGACACATGTAATGTGAGCTCCTCTTTGGTCGAATTCGTCAAGAGGTTAGAGTTCAGCTGCTAATTTACACAAGATATCATAGTTGTCAAATAAGATTTATTACAGTTATAATGACATACTAGCCACATCTTCGGCAAATATGAAGTCCCTGGAGATTTATTGATGGAATAATGTGCTTTGCACTAAATGTTTATACTGGATTGGATCATCTGGACCTTTGACAACGTAACAAGACCATGGAATATAATCAGTTGGTAGATTACTATACTATATTGTAGCTTAAACTTAACGCTAGCTTTCTGTTTGTTTGAGCCTATAAGTTAGCTAAATGAATTATTTATATTAGACTGTCACTTGAATTTCTTTATGGGTTCTGTAGTGACGGATGAAGATGGATGTTGTGGTGGTTGTGTCACTGATTTTTGAGCTGCAGACCTTGCACACCGCTGTTCTTTTCTTCCTACCATCATCGACAACATAATGCTTGAATGTTTGTGTTGTTGCTGCTCTGAAAACAGTTCGCTATAATAAAATATTAAATTTGATTACTATTCCGAATTTATTCTTTTTTAAATAACATATTTTTAAAAGGCAATTCTATATATAGATAGATAAAGACTGAATGAATACATAGTATCAATAAAATCCTAACAATATAAAATAAATAAAATAAATGGCAGCCGGTAAAGACAAAGTTTATGATAATTTATCACTCATAGTTAACAAGTCCATCTCTGGGATGGATCTCTAATTTATTTAATTTACTATTTATAAAGATTAAACACGACAACTTTAATCTTGTTATTTTCAACAAAGTTTGTGCTGCAGTTTGTGTTATTCTAAATTTTGACACCAAGATTAAAAATCTCAATACTACGGTTCCACATATTGGTCATCGGTTTAATTGGTTATAATAAGGCATATTGATATTGATCATAACTAGTAATGAAGTGCTGACTAAGGGTAAAACTTCAGCCTAGTATAAATATAATATAGTCTAAGAGGCAGGTTGATGGTTTAGATGAAGAAATTATTCGAAAGAAGTTAGTTGGTGAAGATATATGGAAGCAAAGAAGTCTAAATATATATCAGGTTTTACAGCTGTTTCTAAGGTTCCTGAGATAAATTGGTAATGGCTGAGGGTTGGAGATAATGAATTTAGTCTTGATAATTAGAAAGTAATCATTAAAGAAGATCATAAAGTTGTTACTACTGAGGGCTATAGGAATACATGGCACAATAGAGTTGTTACATCTGTCTGGCTACAGTGCTGTAAAGAAATCTGGGGGTCTTATTTTGCTCTCTTAATGATAAGTAATAAGCTGCTGTTAAGAATACTTATTGGATGCCTCAGCAATATTACAATACAGGAAGTCCTGCAGTGCAGTGGGGGTTAGGGGTGATTGTCAATTAGTAACAAACTAGCAACTGAGACAAGTTGTAGTTCTTGTGAGTCTGCTAGCCACCTTGAGCTAATGTTAATGCTTTCAGAGATTGTGTATTTACCTAACTGAATACCCCACATTTACGCTAAGCACAAAACTGCCTTGTTAGCTCAGTCTTTTGAACTATGAACTTTGCATGTAAATAGTGACCAAACTAAGGTAAAATGTATATCTTCATTCCCTTTAATCATTTGTAAGGGAAATTGGACACAGAAACACAAGGGAATTTAGTAATACAATACAATAACATGTAATAATTTAAAATAGGAATAATACACTATAAATAATTTTGTGTGTAACTACACATGTGCTGAGTGACCTTCAGAAACTATTACAATACTACTGAAAATCTAGGGCTTTACTACCCAGATAGCAAACTGACTCCGCACTGGAGGTATCACACGGTCCGGAACGGATCTGCAAAACGGGGCCGTTTATGCAGTGGCTCATCCGGCCTGGATCCGATTTGGATCCGTTCATAAAAGTGGCTCATCTGGCCAAATATGTAAATGTAAATGCTCCGTACTTGTATAGCGCCTTTCTAGTCTTTTCGACCACTCAAAACGCTTTTACACTACATCTGCATTCACCAGTCACACACATTCATACACTGAGCCTAAGTGCTCAAACAGAAACTAACATTCACACTCATTCATACACTGGCAGAATAGCCGCCAGGGGCAATTTGGGGGTTCAGTATCTTGCCCAAGGACACTTCGACACGCAACCAGGGGGAGCCACGGATTGAATCGCTGACCTTCCGATTAACGGCCAACCCGCTCTACCTCCTGAGCCACAGCCGCCCCTAAATATCTCAAATCTAGCTGACCAACATCTACTGTTCTGTTTAAAAGCTTAAATACTTATTATAACCTGTCTATCCTTTAAGCCACCCTGCGGTTCTTTAGTTAAATGCTTTTACTTTTGAAGATGCAGAAAATAGTAATCGGAAGGTCAGCGGTACAATCCCCGGCTCCTCCAGGCTGTATGTTGAAGTGTCCTTGGGCAAGATACTAAACTCCAAATTGCCCCTGGTGGCTGTTCCAGCAGTGTATGAATGTATGTGAATGGTGTATGCGATGTGGTGTAAAAGCGCTTTGAGGTTTACAGCAGGAGCTCTGCTGAGAGAGGAGAGCAGGGGAGGGGCTGCAGCATGATGGCTTGCTTGTTGTATTGGCTGCTTCCGCACAATAGTCAGTGTTAATAGGCTGTTACTCATGACTTGTAATCAGCAAGTACTGTGGACATTGTACTCAACACTCTGTGGGCCTGAGCAGGCAGAGAGAGGCGGCTGCGTCAGAGCCAAAGGAGAGCATTTTTTATTATTTATGTCAGCTATCTGTTTTTAAAATGACCAATGCAGATTATTGGAAAAATTAATATCGGCGCAGATAATCGGCCAGACCGATTATTGGTCACCCCCTAGCAGTGACTTAACCATGGGTGAGTAAGATAGAGTATAAATGTTTTGTTTGTTAAGCTAAGAGGAGAGGAAAAGTCCGCTAGCCACTAGGCTAATTTATGCAGTTTAAAATGTCATAGGCTAAGATAATAATTTTGGACATAAAAAAAAATCTTGACAGACAAATTTTTTGCTTATGTTAAATGTGATTGTTATTAAGGCATGTTTTATGTGTGGTAGTGGTGTCAATTTAAAGTTGACTTTGCTGTATTTATTGCTGCAATTATTTTATGTGTTGTTGTTTTTTCTTTTATTGCCAAAAAACACAGAAAAAAGAGGAGGTAGCATGAAGTCTCCATCAATTGCATCTTTGTCAGAGGAGGATAAAAATAAGAAGTAGGACAAAGGACAGCAACACAGGATACCTTTTTATATTTTTATATTTCCCCTTACATGCCTTCTTGTTTATGTGTAAATACAGAGTGAAAATAGGAGCACATCACATAGCACGTTGTCACTGTGTGATTATAGAGCATGGGAGAACAGTGTATACTTTTAACATATTTCTATACATACACACACACACACACATATATATATATACACACATTATATATATATATACATATATATATATATATACATATATATATACACACATATATATATATATATATATATACATATATATATACACATATATATACACATATATATATATATATATACACATATACATATATATATACACATATATATATATATATATACACATATATATATATATATATACACATATATATATATATATATATATATATATATATATATTATATACATACACACATACACAGTTCTGAAGGCGAAAGGGGGTCAAACACAGTATTAGTATGGTGTTCCTAATAATCCTTTAGGTGAGTGTATATATACAAAATAAATGTATGCAATGTATGCCTAATGTGTTATCACTCCAAGACAACATCCTTGCAGAGGTAGAGGGTGATGATAACCCCAGTCATGTTGATGAGGAGGGAGAGAAGGAAGAGGTGGAGCTGCAGGATGAGGAGAAGGTTAATGGAACAAAAAAAAACAGTGGCAGGTACAGGGGCTGAGTAGTTAATTATATGTAGAGTGAGAATTATAAAATGCATTATTATTAGTCAGATTTATTACTGATGTTCTTCTCATACATAAGTAACTGTACTATCAGCAGAGACAGAGTCCAGCACAGGGGAAGCTGAGCCAGGGAGAGGCTTGTATTTTTAACACACACACTGCTCTATTTTATGGAACTGTATTGTAGTTTTTGATTGTGTCTAACTTGTAACTAGTTAAACAAGCTGTACACACGGCATTTTGGTAATAGCATACTGTAACTTACGCTGGGTGTATTTGAAATGTTTGCTACATTCCCCTCCGGTAAAGCCAGTTAGAACATTAGCTGTAACAGAGATAGGAAGAACGGCACCCGCTAATAAAACAAGCAGAAAAGCAGTGCGAGGGGGCCAGTTGCCAGGATGGATGATGCAGGGCTCTACAGAGTATTTCACCCGCAAAAAAGAAATACATGGGAAGAGGAAAAATTATTTACGTGCCCAGTGTGCGGGTAAAGACTATAAACTACCGTAACTGTTCTGCATGAATGGTTATGATTATTGACAAGTATTTCCTTACTATTAATAAATTAGAGACCAATGTACACTGTTTTTCTTGCACATGAATTTTATAAACGGAAACATTCCACAAAAATTTAACCACTGTAACACGGTTACTTTGGAAATGTAATACATTACAGATCACAAGTTTAAAATGTAACAGTAGCCTAGGTTAACTATTTCAATTACTCTATCAAAATATTATCACTTTTCTAAATTTCTAATGAATATTTTTCAACTGTTAACTATTTAAAGTTAAAAGTTTGTGGGGCAGGTTAACTGGCAGATAGTGGTGCTGCAAATTCAGACAATAGAACCAATCAAAAAGCATCAAAGTTTACTAAACAGCTGTGGCTGGAACTGGCAAAGAAAGACATCGTGTGTTTGTGAAAAACAAAGCAATATAATTAATATTATTCAACATATAGTCGAGATTTTTATAGAAAATAGTCAGATGTAACCCCCGATGTTATCATAACCATTTTCATGTAACTGTGATTTAAATACACATTTTCCCCAGTAACTGTAACATACTAGTTACAGTTTATTTGTAATTAAATTATGGAACTAAATTAGATGTAACTAGTTACTTACCAACACTGGTAACTGGAATATAATATTCATAATAGGCCTAGCTAGCGGTAAACTACATAGTATATATATAATTTATTGAATACACTGAGATTATGTAAGTGATATAGTAACATTTTGCTAACAGCTGACCAGTATAGCTGACCTGCCGCCCAGTCGCGCATTCACGCCAAGGATGGTGCATTGAGTAACTCAGAACTTGGATTAGTAACTAATAATATTACTGGAAAAAGTAATCCGTTACTCTACTAGTTACTGGGAAAATGAGTAAATGTAAAATGAGAAAAGTAATATTAGTACAGTTCCTACCCAACTCTGCTAACAATAGGCCTAGCTATGAAATTTGTTTTAATTTAATGTTAGAATATACTAATAGGAATAATTTATTCTCCACAGATTCTGTGCAACCAAAGTTTTTTATTAAAAATTAAATAATACTGACAAATTAAACTCAATCAGCAACAAAAAAAATACTTTCTTAAAAGAGAAAGCAAGCATGTAACCACATTTTAACTGAAAACACAAACAATTTGTAAACACTTTCAACACCCTCCCTACTCTGAGGGAGTAAACACGAGCCTACAGCTCCACTCTTATTTCTGACCCTAAACCAGGAGTTCTTAACCTTTCTGACAGTCATTTACACTGGGAACGCTGGGGACAGGTCCCCACCTCATTTTGAAACGGCTGATTTTGTCATCACTTTTTGAAAGCATTTGTTAAAAATGCTCTGAAAAATAGCTTGCACCAAACAAATTAAGTTAACTAACAAATGAAAATGCTCTGAGAAAGGTTGATTTGCACAATAAGAAAACATGCTATGCAGTATAGTTTTTCACATTTTCACCATAAATTGGTGCAGAAAATGTCTCCAGAATGCAGGAAATTACGAGTTTAATGCTCAAAATCTTCTGGGGGAGGACTCCCAGACCCCGCACATATATCTATATATCTGTATCAAATATTTAAATCTAAATAGTGCTAAAAATCTTCTTGTCTTGTTCTTGAGCATTGTCACGTCTCATGACCCAAATGTATCATCATGCCACTGATCTGAGCCCCTATGTCCCCACCACTTTTCAACTATAATCACCTTGCTAACCACATGGTATATTGTCAATCTTTTTTTTTTATGTTTTACCTCTGTTACAACGTGACTTCCGTTCTTGGTTAACAAAAAACAAATTGAAGTTCTCAGACCCTCTTCATTCTTCATTAAAAAGGAATAAATATAAAATGAATTGCCAAAAACCAAAAAAATCTGTGTATAATCCGTGTATGGTTCATTCTTTGATTATTTCCTTTCAAAACCGGAAAACCAAAAATGGGAAAAAACAGATAAACAGAAAACAGCTTTGTGTATTAGACTTACTTGAACATCAACATAGGCTCAGCATTCGGTTTGTAACTCACTAGCAACTGGGACAGGAATAGGACACCTCAGAATTTGCCTAAGAATCCTCTGGTTTTTAAGATTTCTTCAGTATCAAATTAATTCAGTGATAGTTGTGAGTATATCCAATGATACACATTAAACATGAACTGTTATTAGTTAATATTCATTCCTCTACACTGTTTCAACCTGACCATTATTTTGGATGGAAGAATTTAGAAAGTTACCCAGCGCTGCGGAGAGCCTTCAGCTGCAGTAGGCACATACTGTAGATTAGGCTATACGTAAAAAACAGTGGCATTGAACTTCATCCAGCCAGGGGAAACCACCAGTTCAATGTGGCACTCCAATATGCCGGTTCCACCAATGCGTTCTCATCTCAATAACAATATATCTCAACTCATAACTGACACTTTCAGACAGAGTGACAAAGCGTAAGTATGAAACGCCACCGTTTGCTATGTCCCAGCAACACAGAGGATGTTAACCCTACCTGCTAGCAAATCAGCCGTGAGGCCGATGTGACCTGGTGCACTGCAGAGGATCGGTGATCATTCCCTCTGGTTGGATGAAGCCTGACACAGACCACAGCTGTTTCAAACAACAGGCACACGTGTACAGCAGCTAGTTAGTTTGAAAACCAGTAGGGATACAACACCGGTCATAGATGGAACAATACGCAGCTGCCTTTTTTTCCGATTTTGGTTTTAAAACAGAAGAACAAAAACAGATGTTTGGTTTTTTGTTTTCTGTTTCTGTTTTTTTTTCCGATTTGTTTTGAAACGAAAGAACAAGGATTAAAAAACTGACCATTGTTGCTGGCATACTGGCACTGCAAGTACAGAGAACACAACCAAGTACAGAAATGCTGCAAGAAGCACAGGCGACAATGGCAACTGTGGGACACTGTGGAAAGTGATCAACATGCCCGGACACTGCATGGGACACAGTTGTCCAACCAATAATAATAATAATAATAATATTTTAGCTCTTTTTCCAACACCACTGACCAACTAGCCAACTTAACTTCATGAGTCACAAAGCAGCATTTAACTCTGTTTTAGGAACCATGGCTGCTGGATTGAGGCGGGTGATCTTGTTCCTGTTGCTGCTGTGCTGTTGGCAGCTGACCACGGCCAAAGAATCCACAAAGAAGGGAAAGAAAGGCAAACAAGTCGTCTGTCCATCGTAAGTAAATATCCAAATACATCTTTTCTCAAAAAATTGCTATTGTTATTAACATTATCCTGGCAATTTATCATCATTCTGTTACACCAGAATTATCTGGTTATTGTAGTGAACCTACTTTACTATTGGTGAAATTATGAATATTAATATTTGAAAATATATTGTAAATACTTGTTGGGGCACCACATGAAAATTCTGTCCGCTCAAGGTCTCAGGACTCCTTAGGTATGGTTTGATAATCAAACAATTTCCTAGTAATTTGTTAGTTATTAATGGTTCAATTATTTCAAAATTGGTGAGTTTAATCAATTAATCTCAAACGCTAAACAGTACATACACACAAATAACTGATTCAGGTGAAATGTATTTACTAACTAAAGTGAATACAACAGTGTGAGTAAATATAATCGTATCACAGAAATAACAGTCAAAACAGAAACAAACCAGAATGTAATTAACAGAATATAGTGTAGAGTAAATTCAGGATAATAGGTTCAAAATGCATTCAGTTTGGTATTGTGGAGGGAAGATAGTTCCAAGGGAATAAGGGAGCCAATGAGCGCAAGTTACGGAATAATTGAGTTTAGGGCTGAAACGATTTATTGATTAAATTGAAAAAAAAAAAAAATAAAATCATAAAATGCTTCAACACAAATTCTTTGCATCAATGCTGCATTTAATCAATGTAACTATACAGCACAGTGTTTCACAGGGACATTTATCAGTGTCGCACACGACATGATTATTGGAGCTGTTTGCAAAGTGGAGAAAGAGAGAGAATATAGCGAGAGACAAAGAAGAAAGTGTCCAAAGTATGGGATCACTGCCAGCGGAACACAGACAAGGTGACAGTAACAGCAACTTTAGCATTTAACTGAAATCATGATTGACTGTTGAGTTGAAGCCAAAGTAAGCCGCAGTCCTCAGCTGTAAATGTGCACACGTGCGTTGGTTGTTCTCCTTTTTGGGCCGTGACTTGAAACCTCAGTCATGAGTTAACTGGGTGTCGGGGAGCTCCAGCTCTCTCTGTAACTCAGACAATCCCTGCTACCTGTGTGTGCTAATCCATCCTTTCAACCAGATTCTGTCTTTATAATCGCCATCTTTATAATAAACAGCTGTTTTGTGTGCAGAATCACGTGTTTCACGTGTTTTATTGAAAAAAAAAACACAAACAAAAAAACTTGGTTTGGAGACCAGCGTCGTCTGACAGCCGCTGTCAGCTCCTGTAGTGTTTGTGTCCCTGTCACCGATCAGTCACGTAGTGTGAACGCCACAACGACTTCAAGACTGCTGTCCTGTGACGGCAAGTTGTGTGAACTACACGGCCATCAGCTGACGCTGAAAGTCGTGTAGTCTGCATGAGCCTTTAGTATAACTTGTATAGCACTCTAAGCAGCTGTCTGGTTGTTGGTCTGATGTTTGCTGGATGACACTATGAAGTTCCGATAGGACTAATAAAGATCACCTATAAACATGCACAGCTGATCCCGTTAGGGGGGGGGGGGCGCCGCCAAGCAAAAGTACTTCTAAATGATGCGTTGATGAATCATTGAAATAATCTATTGAAGCTTCGAATACTAAAATCATCGTTAGCTGCAGCCCTAATTGAGTTAGAGGAAATTAGGAGTTTAGTAACTAAGGACTGTAATACCAAAGCTAAAGCACACCAGCTCAACCACCGAATTAACTCAACATTTAAACTCAATTATTAGTCCAAGAGCTAGGGAAAAGAATTAAATAACACAGTATGATCCTTCCGTTACGAGAAAATATGAGGAGAAATGGGAGCATGCCGTTGATACAAAACGTAAACACAATATAAGCTCATGCTATAAAACCTGGAACACCGGCAGGAAAGTAAATGCATCAGAGAAGAAATTAAGAGTACTACAGGTTAATTTAAGTCTTTTAGCTTTACCAAAATGGTATTTAAAGAAAACTGACATAGCAATTACTAAACAAAATAAAAAGGCGAGAACCACTACTAACTTAGCAAAGATTATGAACCAAACATAACAGCTTATACAGAAGAACCTTTTGTTCACAAGGTCTGGGTTGGAATAATATCCTTTGGTTCACATTCTTGTTGCTTATCTTGTTCACACATTGGCTAGAAAGTGGGGAAGAGGTGTTTGCTGTGTGTGTGTGTGCGCGCGCGCCTCAGTTTTATGGCTGAGGGACTCCTTCGTAGGGGGAGGGGCTAAGGCGTGGAGGAAGCTAGCGTCCCAGGGTGGGACAAAATCCTCAAACGAGGGGCGGCCACCAACAACTGTTGAGCCCTGGCACAAATAGCTTCCTTAAGGCTGTCAGTGGTAGCTCCCTTCCACTGGACTTTAAGGTCCACGGACTCCAAAAACATGTTCTCAAAATCCGTGGGGGGTCAGTGGAGGAGGGTGAGGGCGAGCGTGCTGTGGGTCCATGTTGGCTTGATCGTTCTGTTGTGAGTCAGGACAGAACAGACCCAAACACAACACTCAGGATTACAGGTTTTATTTAGGGGAAAATGGGGGTTGAGGGAGAGGTGGGGGGGAACACGGGCACAGGGGACCAAGGAGCCAGTAGGGTAGAGGAGGCGGCGACAAGGGAACCGAGAGGCACCGGGGACCGAGGAAGAGAGGCATGGGAGAACTGACTGGGTGGTTGGTGGAGGAGTGTGGTGGCAGGCTGAGGAAGAGCTGGGAGGACGACATAGAGGAAGCACGAGAAGAGAGGGCAGGTAGGCGAGCTCAGCCGACACAATGGAGAACGGAGGTGAGTGAACCTGGGGAAAGGCAGACAGATGGATAGGGTTAATCACTAGGAAACAAAAAAACAGGGATTTTGCGAGATCAAACGCTTGAGTCAAGCAGTGGCACCAGGTCAGGAGCAACGACGATCAAGCCGAGATTGTGTGGAGAACCGGGGTTGAAGTACTGGCAGAGATGAGGTTGATTGCTGGCAGGTGTGGCAGGCAGAGGAGGTGGCTGACGAGATGCAGGTGCGGGTCGTTGGCTGGGCTCAGGAGCAGAGAGAGCACACGCAGGGGGAGAGGAGGAGACACAGAGAGGCAGGCAAAACACAAGGGAAAACAGAATGGTAGGAATAAAGGAGAAATAAACAGTACACTCACAGTCAGCTGGGCTGCCACCACAATATAGACCTTTTGGGTACACAGAGAAAGTCTTAGATCTTTGAGTTCAGCTCATGATGAATCAGGGCAAAAAGTGTTTTGTTCATTGTATAATAGTATATATATATATATATATATATATATATATATATATATAGTTATCCATGTTGGTCAAGTTACTCCGGAATTGTAATTGTAATTACTTTACTTATTATTGGGTATTAAAAGTAACTAGTTATGTTACTTGTTACTTTACTGTACTTCACTACCCCTAGCCCCCGGCCCCTCCTAAAAAATTCTGTTAATCCACTTTACTGGAACAATAATTAACCTTAGGAGTTAACGATCAGAAAAGCGGCATAATGGCAACACCAGCTGTCAAAAGAATGCCTATCTCCCTCATCCTACATTCTTCCTTTAGCTTTTTGGCTAGCAGCCGACTTGAATCAGAATCAGCTTTATTGCCAGGTATGTGTACACATACGAGGAATTTGACTCAGTATTGTACATTTCTCATGATGTGCTTACTCATGCACAATAATAAAATATAATAAAATAAAATCAGACACAAACTACAATATAGACAACACTAATATACACACAAAAAACAACAAACAATTAGTGCATTGATCAGAGTGCAAAGGTAAGAGTAAACTATTATTCTCATTATGTACATGTTGATAGTGGATGTGATATACAGGTACACATACACATACATGCATACATGTACACATGTACACAGTGTGATGGAGCATAGTGCAAAGGATGCAGGAAAAAATAAATAAGACCTGTGACATTATGACCTGAGGTAGGTGTATTGGTATACAGTATATACAATATGACATAGTATGAACAGTACTGAAATAGAGAACGGTGAATAAATAAATAATAAGTGGAAACCAGTAAACAGGTGCTGATTAGAGACAGAGTTACTGGGTTATTGTACAGGAATTGTTCCTGACACTGTGAGTCAGAAATGAGCTGTTCATCAGAGTGATGGCTTGTGGGAAGAAACTGTTCCTGAGTCTGTTGGTTTTGGCGTACAGTGCTCTGTAGCGCCTACCAGAGGGGAGAAGCTGGAACAGGTTGTGTCCGGGGTGAGATGGATCTGCAGTGATGTTTCCTGCCCGTTTCCTGACTCTGGAAGTCCTGAATGGAGGGCAGGTTGGCACCGATTATTTTTTCTGCAGTCCTGACTGTCCGTTGTAGTCTGCTCCTGTCCTTTTTGTTGGCAGATCTAAACCAGACAGTGATGAACGTGCAGAGAACAGACTGAATGATGGCTGTGTAGAACTGGATCAGCAGCTCCTTAGGCAGGTTGAGCTTCCTGAGCTGACGCAGGAAGTGCATCCTCTGCTGGGCCTTCTTGATGATGGTGTCAGTGTTGGGGTCCCACTTCAGGTCCTGGGATATAGTGGATCCCAGAAACCTGAAGGATTCCACAGCAGACACAGGGCTGTTGAGTATGGTGATGGGGGGGCAGAGTTGGGGGGGCTCCTCCTCAAGTCCACGGTCATCTCCGCAGTTTTGAGCGTGTTAAGCTCCAGGTTGTTCTGACCGCACCAGAGAGCCAGCTGATCAACCTCCCGTCTGTAGGCCGACTCATCACCGTCCCGGATGAGGCCGATGGCCGTTGTGTCGTCAGTGAACTTCAGGAGTTTGACAGATGGGTCCCCTGAGGTGCAGTCGTTAGTGTAGAGGGAGAAGAGCAGTGGGGAGAGCACACACCCCTGGGGGGCGCCAGTGCTGATAGTCCGGGTGCTGGATATGATGTTTCCCAGCCTCACCTGCTAACTCCTGTCAGTCAGGAAGTCTGTGATCCACTGACAGGTGGAGGCTGGCACAGTGAGCTGGGTGAGTTTGGTGCTGAGGATGTCTGGGATGATGGTTTTGAATGCCGAGCTGAAGTCCACGAACAGGATCCTTGTGTATGTCCCTGGAGAGCCGAGGTGTTGCTTCTGACCTTTCAAAGGAGACCAGAATTATGCATCTTGGCCAAATGGTTGAGGAATTATTCCTGAATCATGATAATTCATATTCCTGATGTTATTATAGGTTTTTTTTCTGGAAAAAGGTGGTGTTTTCCAAAGAAACTCCTGCACACTGTCTAACTTGCACTGGCACTGTTTCTGTACTAGAGCATCAGGCAAAATTTGCCTTTATAAATATATTTTGCAAGTACGACAGTGTGCAGGAGTTTCTTTGTAACTTTTGACCTACTTGTTTCCCTCCGACACACCTGTTTAATGTTATAGGTGAGGTGTGAGGTAATTTTCTGTTCTGAAATTCAATAAATATGAAATAAAGCACAGATTTTTTTCATTGAATACAACAGTGGATTTTATTTTGTATAACGGAAATAAGGTGACCAATTCTTCTGTTCTTTTTTGATTTCTTTGACATTGAGATACCTTGCATAAGACAGTGGACGCTGCTATTCTTGACCGCTAAACAGGAATTCTGCTGGACAAATCACACAGGAGTGATTCCTCATGTAGCAGTCCCCCCAGGAGGAAAATACACTAGCTGCCGCTGTTCACAATGCTCTGCTACAACCATTCGACTTGTTACTCCCTTACTAATCAGACTGATCCTTGGGGCCATACATTTATTAAAAATCTCTTATAGCTTCTAAATGTAGAACTTGAAACAGTTCAGCATATTTGATGAAGTTGATGTACTTCTGTGTAAATAAGCTGTGTTGACTATGTTCAATTCAATTCAATTCAATTTTATTTATATAACGCCAAATCACAACAACAGTTATCTCACAGCGCTTTTCATAAAAGAGCAGGTCTAGACCGTACTCTGTGATGTTATTTACAGAAGCCCAACAGTTCCCACCAAGAGCAAGCACTAGGCGTTCAACTATGTTGACTATCTTAACTCTCAAATATCACTGTAAAAAATTAACATACAGTGTATGAGTAAGGTGGTTATAGGCTTCATTTTGTGTGGGCCCCCTAACATCCTATATTAACAAAGAAAGAGAAACAGAGTAATTTGGTGGCACATTTCAAGGAATAGCCCAGTGGAAATATGACACAGCACAAACATTTGTGCAGGAAATAACAAAACTAAACACACAACTGTGTGTGCTGTGCACATGTGAGCAGGTTATGGAACAGACATATCACTTCTTGAGTGCATGTATTTAGATAAATTCATCTCCAATAGTTAAATGGAATTGTGTTACAGTACTGATTGAATGTTCGTCAATAATTATACATATATATATATATATATATATATATATATCCAGTCTTTGGATTTGGATGTTAATTATATCCATTTCTATTAATATCCTATTTAACAGCCAGTTGTCCCCAGAAGATATGGCACAGGTTCCGGCAAACTCCACCTCCAACATCTTGAACCGTCTTATGGTCAGTTATGACCCAAGAATAAGGCCTAACTTTCAAGGTAATGCTACAAACTATACAGGTAAGTGATGACAAACATTTTCTTTTAAGAAAGACACACAAGACCATTTAGTTCATTTATGTGTGCTCATCCAGAATCAGAAGATGTTTCACAATAAAGGATGGGTTTGTGTTAGGGAATAGGACAGAACGGACGAAAACGCAACAGTCAGTGAAAGGGGGTAAGGGGGAGGTAATAGAGGGGCTGGGGAAGAGGAGATGGAGGTGAGGCGGACACCGGGGGACGAGGGCATGGAGGACCGAGGAGCTGTTGAGGCGGAGGAGGTGAGGCGAGGGAGGCAGGGGACTGGGGAGGGGAGTGGTGTGGCAGCAGGTGGCCTGGCGAGTAGCGGGGGGCGCCGTGGAGGAAGCCCGAGAGGAGAGGACCGGTGGGCGGGCCCAGCTGACTGAACGGAGGCCGAGAGTGAGTGAACTTGGGAAGGAAAGCAGAGGGACAGGGTTAGACGCAGGGGAAAAACCAAGGGCTGGAAAACATAGATCTCTGCACGAGTTATCAGGAGCTTGAGAGAAGTTGTGGCAATCACGACAATCAAGCGGAGATGGTGTGGAGAACCGGGGTTGATATGCAGGCAGGGATGAGGTTGATTGCTGGCAGGTCTGGCAGACAGAGAAGGTGCAGGTGCGGGTCGTAGGCTGGGCTCAGGAGCGGAGGGAGAGAGAGAGGGAGAGCACATACAGGGGAGGAGACACAGGGAAGCAGGCAGAGTACAGGAAAACACAACAGTGGGAGAAATAAAATGAGAGCAAACCAGGACACTCACTGTCAGCCAGGCTGCCCCCACAATAGGTTTGCAGTTTTTCAAATCTTCAGACAGACAGACTTGAAAAAATGTAACTTATCCTTTAAAGTTGATGTTTTTTTATATATATAAAAGTGCTTTTGGTTAAATTTGCTGAAATAATCAGTATATCAGATTAAGCATTAAGATATAACATTAAGAATAACATCTAGGCAGCCCTTTATATATTCATATCAGTTCCTCATCATAGGTTGTCTGTATAAAATGTATAAAATTTTAACCTAAAAATTTACTGTTGTAGCATACCTACTTGCTGTTAATAAAGGGTTAACCCTAAATAAAGTTAGTACAAAGTTTGGTTAAGTGTATCAAAGACATAAAAACAATAATGACTAAACAACCAGGATGCCATCAATGAGAATAATAGAGTTCAATGTGAATTTAGTTGGTCTATTGTGTGAAAGAATTCGATTCTAAGGGAGTAACGGAACTAATGAATAATATATGATATATGTATAATAATAACGTAAATGATAATAAGTTAAATTTGGAGTTTTAGGCTAAAGGATTAAAAGCTAGAGGACATCAACTTGGCCACAGAATGCAGGATTTAGGTTTTGCCTTAGTGCGTGTTGTTTATCCCACTGTCTGGATGACAAAGGCCTCACTGTACTTCCCTCTAAGCACAGGCAGACACAAGTGGTTTTCTTGCTACTGTTTTATTGAAGGCAAATCCACCGTGAAAACTAATAAAACAACACTGACAAGAAAATATAGAAACAATGTTAGCTTAACATAAACAGTAACATACACAGCATGTGGAATAACATTTACCAAATGCAGACGGACAAAACAAATACCTTGTTGGCTGCATGCTACGAAGACAGAGGAGTCTTTGAGTCTTCAGAGGTAAACTTAAAACCGCTGACATCAAAGTCTGCTTTAGCCAGCATGAAATTTTCACCGGAACACACACATGTCCATGCTATCTGTTGCCCACTGGTGTTGAGCAACAGTACAATTCATGCGAGAGCAGCCCAAAGAAACTTGTGAGTGACTTCAAAATAAAAGCACAATAATAAATGTTACTTAAATAGAAAAGGGAAGTATACAAATTACAAAAATATAATTGCAACAATTACAGTCACAGTCTTGTCTGTCTTGTCACTGGCTTGTCGTGTTCAGGGCCTCCATGGCTTGGCACGCCACAGGCCTCTCGAACGAGTTTTGGGCCGATGGGGTTATCCCGGAGTCCTTTGGCTGGCTGGTGGTTGCGGAAAACTCTGCAGTGCTAGGGCGTTGGCCTGGCTTCGTCCGCTGGTTGATGTCCTTGGTGTTACAGCTGGTTGAGTCCGAACTTTGGTGGAAGTTAATTCGACTGAAATAAAGCTTAAAAGAAACTTGGTTGTTTCTGAATTCAAAGTTGCGTGACTTAAACGGTCTGATAACTTAACATAACAAAACAAAAGACAAGGTAAATTCAACAAAGTTCCGCGGGACCTCGTGAATATTGGCTATGTACGTTGCTGTGAGACAAAATTCTTCGGAAACTATCCGAGCCGGCAACTTAATTTTCAATTCAATTCAATTTTATTTATATAGCGCCAAATCACAACAACAGTTATCTCACAGCGCTTTTCATAAAAGAGCAGGTCTAGACCGTACTCTGTGATGATATTTACAGAAGCCCAACAGTTCCCACCAAGAGCAAGCACTAGGCAACAGAGGCAAGGAAAAACTTCCTTTTAAGAGGCAGAAACCTCGAGCAGAACCATGGCTCAGGGTGGGCGGCCATCTGCCTCGACCGGTTGGGGTGAGAGAGAGAGAGGGAGAGAGAAAGAGAGAGAGAAGAGAGTGAAGAGAGAGAGAGAGAGAGAGAGAGAGAGAGAGAGAGAGAGGGATGTAAGGAGAGAGAGAGGGGAGGGAGGCAGCCTACACAATATACACACAGAGGTACAGACAGCGAAGGTAATGTTGCTATAAACTAAATGAAAAATGGTACAGATATTTATAATAGTGTTAATGGTAACCATCATAATGTTAATGATTATAATAACAATAATAACAATAAGACTAGCAACAATAGTCGTTGCAGTAGAGGGTGTCGAGCAGGAACACGGGGGCAGCAGGCGACCCGCAGCCACAGATCCAGACTCCACAGCTCCAGAGCCAGAAAACCTGCAGGAAGTGATAGGAGGAGAGAGGAGAGGGACGAGAAAGCACAAGACTACCAGAAAGGGGAGAAGTTGTGTTAGTAACATGCAATAATGGGATAAGGTTGCATACAGAGGGAGAGAAAGTAGAGGAGAGAGGAGCTCAGTGCATCATGGGAAATCCCCCGGCAGTCTAGGCCTATAGCAGCATAACTAAGGGATGGTTCAGGACTACCTGAGCCAGCCCTAACTATAAGCTTTATCAAAGAGGAAAGTCTTAAGCCTACTCTTAAATGTGGAGATGGTGTCTGCCTCCTGAACCCAAACTGGAACCTGGTTCCACAGGAGAGGAGCTTGATAGCTGAACGCTCTGGCTCCTAGTCTACTTTTGGAGACTCTAGGAACCACAAGTAACCCTGCATTCTGGGAGCGCAGTGCTCTGGTGGGGTAGTAAGGTACTATGAGCTCTTTAAGATAAGATGGTGCCTGACCATTAAGAGCTTTGTAGGTAAGAAGAATGATTTTAAATTCTATTCTGGATTTTACTGGAAGCCAATGCAAAGAAGCTAAAACAGGAGAAATGTGATCTCTTTTCCTGGTTCCTGTCAGAACACGTGCTGCAGCATTCTGGATCAGCTGAAGAGTCTTAATGGACTTTTTCGAGCAGCCTGATAATAAGGAATTGCAGTAATCCAGCCTAGAAGTAACAAATGCATGGACTAGTTTTTCTGCATCATTTTTAGACAGGATGTTCCTGATTTTCGCAATATTACGTAGGTGAAAAAAGGCGGTCCTTGAAATTTGCTTAATGTGGACTTAAACGACATGTCCTGATCAAAGATAACTCCAAGATTCCTCACAGTGGTGCTGGAGGCCAAGGCGATGCCATCCAGGGAAACTATATCTTTAGATAATGCGTCACGGAGGTGCTTAGGCCCCAGAGCAATAACTTCAGTTTTATCTGAGTTTAACATAAGAAAATTACAGGTCATCCAGGTTTTAACATCCTGAAGGCACATTTGAAGTTTAGCTAACTGATGAGTTTCATCTGGCTTGATCGATAGATATAACTGAGTATCATCTGCATAACAATGAAAGCTTATGGAATGTTTCCTGATAATATTGCCTAAAGGAAGCATATATAAAGTGAAGAGGATTGGTCCAAGGACAGATCCTTGAGGAACTCCATGAGTAACTTTGGCGTGCATGGAGGACTCATCGTTAACATGTACAAACTGAAATCGATCTGATAAATAGGACTTAAACCAGCTTAGAGCGGTTCCTTTAATGCCAATGAAATATTCCAGTCTCTGCAATAGGATCTGATGGTCAATGGTATCAAATGCAGCACTAAGATCTAATAAAACCAGTACAGAGACAAGTCCTTTGTCTGATGCAATAAGGAGGTCATTAGTAATTTTCACCAGTGCTGTCTCTGTGCTATGATGAGCTCTAAATCCTGACTGAAAATCCTCAAATAAACTATTGCTCTGTAGAAAGTCACACAGCTGTTTAGCAACTGCTTTCTCCAGAACCTTAGAGAGAAATGGAAGGTTAGATATAGGTCTATAGTTGATAAAACATCCGGATCAAGTTTGGGCTTTTTCAGAAGAGGTTTAATTACAGCTACTTTAAAGTACTGTGGTACATAGCCTGTTGATAAAGATAGATTGATCATATCTAGTATAGAGGTGCTGACTAAGGGTAAAACATCTTTAAGCAGCCTAGTCGGGATGGGGTCTAAGAGGCAGGTTGATGGTTTAGATGAAGAAATTATTGAAGTTAGTTGGTAAAGATTGAGGGAAGCAAAACAGTCTAAACATGTATCTGGTTCTACAGCTGTTTCTAAGGTTCCTGAGTTAAGAGATAAGTCGGTGCCAATTGAGGGCAGGTCTTGGTGAATTTTGTCTCTAATAGCTAGAATTTTATCATTAAAGAAGCTCATGAAATCGTAACTACTGAGAGCTATGGGAATACTTGGCTCAATAGAGCTGTGACTCTCTGTCAGCCTGGCTACAGTGCTGAAAAGAAACCTGGGGTTGTTCCTATTTTCCTCTATTAATGACGAGTAGTACGCTGCTCTGGCATTACGGAGGGCCTTCCTATAAGTTTTAAGACTATCTTGCCAAATTAAACGAGAATTTTCCACTTTGGTGGAACGCCAATTCCTCTCAAGTTTCCGTGATATTTGCTTTAATTTGCGAGTTTCAGTATTATACCATGGAGCTAACCGTCTTTGTTTTAGTATTTTCTTTTTTAGAGGGGCTACAGAGTCGAGTGTCATTCGCAGCGAGCCTGCAGCACTATCAACAAGATGATCGATTTGGGAGGGACTGAAATTAGCATAGGAGTCCTCCGTTACTTTGTGACTAGATAATGTATTTAGAGCTGATGGAATCGCATCCTTAAATTTAGCTATAGCACTATCAGACAGACATCTTGTATAGAAATTTTTGCCCAATGGCGAGTAGTTCAGCAATACAAACTCAAAAGTTATCAAACAGTGGTCGGATAAAGAGGGATTCTGTGGGAACACCACTAAATGTTCAATTTCAATACCATATACCAAAACAAGGTCGAGGGTGTGGTTAAAACAGTGAGTCGGTTCATGAACACTCTGAGAGAAGCCGATGGAATCTAACAAAGAGATAAACGCAGTACTGAAGCTGTCATTCTCAACATCTACATGAATATTAAAATCCCCTACAATAATAACTTTGTCCGTTTTAAGGACTAAAGTTGACAAAAACTCTGCAAATTCAGATAAGAATTCAGAATACGGGCCAGGTGTTCGGTACACTATACCAAAAAGAATTGGTTGCAGTGATTTCCAACTTGGGTGCGAAAGACTAAGAACAAGACTTTCAAATGAGTTATAGTTTAGTTTAGGTTTAGAGCTGATTAATAGGCTAGAGTCGAAGATAGCTGCAACTCCACCTCCTCGCCTGTGCCTCGAGGAATGTGAGTATTAATATGACTGGGAGGGGTGGATTCATTTAGGCTAACATATTCTCCATCACCCAGCCAGGTTTCAGTAAGACCAAATAAATCAATATCATAATCTGATATTAGTTCATTTACTAGTACACCTTTAGAAGAGAGAGATCTGATGTTTAAGAGTCCACATTTAACTCTCCTATTCGTTTGCACTATTGCTCTTGTGGTTTTAATTTTTATAAGGTTTTTATGCACAGCTCCTCTTCTGTTTACCTTTTTAAATAATTTCGATGGTCGGGGGCAGACACCATCACTATAGGATTTTCACTAAGTAACTCCTGAAATGGAGGAGCAGAGAAGTGTGTTAGACTGCGACTCTGCGTAGGGTTTTGGGTGGGTAACTGCTGAAAAAGAAGGGCAGAGAAGTGTGTTAAACTGCGACTCTGCCTCCTGGTCTCAACTCTGGGTTGTCATGGATTTGGTCCACTAATAAACTTGGCCAGATTTCTAGAAATGAGAGCTGCTCCTTCCCAAGTGGGATGGATGCCGTCTCTCCGGATCAGACCAGGTCTTCCCCAGAAAGTCTGCCAATGATCAACAAAGCCCACATCGTTTGCTGGACACCACCTCGACAACCAGCGGCGGAATGACGACATGCGGCTATACATGTCATCACTGGTCAGATTTGGCAGGGTCCAGAGAAAACTACGGTGTCCGACATTGTTTTTGCATATGTACACACCGACTCAACATTAATCTTAGTGACCTCCGATTGGCGTAACCGGGAGTCATTACCGCCGACGTGAATAACAATCTTACTGTATTTACGTTTATCCTTAGCCAGCAGTTTCAAATAAGACTCAATGTCGCCCGCTCTGGCCCCAGGGATGCACTTAACTATGGCCGCTGGCTTCGCTAAATTCACGTTTCTCAAAATGGAGCTGCCAATGATCAGAGTTGGTTTCTCAGCGGGTGTGTCGCTGAGTGGGGAAAATCTGTTACTTAGATGCTGGAGTTACAGGGCGCAGGAGCAGAGAACTGCCGAGAACGCGCGTGTGCCCACAGTGCTGTGTTTTTGTCTCCTGGGGCATGTCTAACAGGAGGAGCTTTGTTGCTCAGAGTCTGTGTTTTAATTTTAATAAGGTCTTAAAGTCCATCTGTGTGTGTTTTAATCAAATACCTTTCCACAATCAACTCATGTCAAACAGTTATACATTTCTAAGTTTTAAGCATTTAATAAAAGGAAAGGAAAAGTTATTGTTAATCCTCCATAACAATTATAATAGTTACCAGTTAAAAGCATTTCATAGTGTTTATAGCAGATGAAAGAGCATCTTAACTAAATACTTCCAGGAAAATACTGACGGTTAAACATTGTGACTTAGAAAATAAAGTTATAAGAACATGGCATCAGATCACAAACAATAAAACACAGAGAATAATAAATTAAGCACAAGGAGAGGCAGTTAACAATGGCATGTAATACTTATTTATGTCCTCTGGGGTGACACTGGATCCATGAACGGTGAATGAGATAACTTTGATTACTCAAACTTTAAATTCAATCCTTGGCTCAGGAGCTGGGAAAATTGGTTATTTAACATGATAATATTTCTGTACTATATCATTTCTTAGAAAGTATATAAAAAGGGCTGAATCAAAGCATTAATTAAACAAAGAACACAGGCAAGACAGTAAATTCCAATTTCAATTAATTATGGATAGCCCTTTGAGATGCAGCATCTCGTTTTCAAGAGGGTCCAAATACACACATACATTATACAACAGGAAAAACAAAAACAAACAAACAAACAAAACAAGTGTTCAAAACAATTGAGTTACTAGGCAGCTTACACCCTCGCCCCAGACCAAAGACACATCATAGCTCAGACATGTTATAGCTAGCTCAATAAGTACATCTCATTTACCTCATTGCACAAGTGGAACCCATAATACAAAAGAGATTCGATACGAAAAGGTATCACATTAGAAAGACAGAGGTTGAATCCACAGGAGGTAAATCAATTAGACAATTACATGAAGCAAAATACAATTACAAGCAATACTGTTTAGTCCAGCATCAATAACATGCACACACATTGTTAAGATATTGAAATATAGATAACCTAAATCTGCCAAAAGATGAGATGGGTCTCAATGAAAGAGGGAGATTATTCCAAATCGCAAGTAGCTTTATAATGAAAAGCTTTACGTCCAGCAGCTGAAAAGATTCCTGGTACAGTAAAGATGAGATATTACATATCTGTAAGTGGATACATAGCACTACAAGGAACCAAGAGTTCCTACAGATATGGAGGACAATCAAAGTAGGCACATTTGAAAATAAATAGGAATCAATGGAAGTCTCTTCTTTAATAAAGCTGAAGCCAATTTGGTGATGCATACATCACACAATGATGAGTTTTAAAAGGAAAACTCAGAACAAATCTACATAGAGAGTTAAAGACAACATTAAGTGGCTTAAGAACAGTGTCACTAGTGTTCATGTAGATGATATCACGGTAGTCAATAATGGTAAATATCAACTGAAAATTAACCTATTCCTGACTTCAAGTGTGAAACAATTAACAGATCTATAGAGTGAACTGAGACAGCCATATATTCTTTTTGTGATGTAATCAATGTGAGGTTTAAAAGGTAAGCTCAGACTCAATCCACAGTCCAAGGTATTTAAATTTTTCCAATTTCACCATGGAGGATCCATCTTCAAAATAAAGTTGCAAGTTAAGAGCACAAGGTCGTCTGTGCCTTGTCCCAAATAACATACAACAGGACTTTTCCATATTCAACAATAATTGAAGCCATTTTTGAGTCATAATAAAGTCAGCTTGTAACCTGTTCGGGATACAGTGAATATAAGAGTCAGCAGTGTAAATTACGGTATCATCAGCATAAAGATGAACCTTACAGATGGAGCAAATGTGCGATAAATCATTAATGAAAATTGAGAACAAAAGGGGTCCTAGAGTGGAACCTTGAGGAACCCCCTTATCAACCAATAAATAATCAGACAGTGAACCTTGAAAAGCAACACACTGCCGTCTATTGTGAAGATAAGAATTAAACCATAACAGAGCACTTTGATTCAAACCTATTGCATAAAGCTTGTCAAGGAGAAGCTAATGATCCACCATATCAAAAGCTTTGGAAAGGTCAATAAAAATAGCACCAGTTAGCTGTCCCTTATCGAAGGCAGAGAAAACGTCATTGGTGAACTTTGTGGTGGTTGAAAAATTAGGTCTAAAGCCAGATTGATATTGGGATGTTATTCTGAATAATTAATTTTGATAATTGATTAAAAATAATTTTCTCAAATATTTTGGCAGTGGTGCAGATAATAAAAATAGGGCAATAATTATTCATATGAGAAGCATCACCCGTTTTGAAGAGAGGGGTAACTTTCGCACATTTCCATGTAGCAGGAACAGTGAAAGTAGTCAAAGAAGAAGAAAATAGGTCCACAAGTGGAAATATCAATACATGCAGCAAGTTTAATATACCTAGCCTCAAGCCCATCCGGACCAGCACTACTGTTGTCCTTTAGATCACCTATAGCATTAAACACATCAATGGGCATGATTTTATTAAATTTGAATGGGCCAGAGGTAAAAGACAAGGTTGAGAAATGATCATTAGCATAGGAATAAACATGTTGAATCTGTTCTTTCTCTGGTGTCTTATCAGTTCGGCACATCGGCATGAAAAGGATGGGACATGTTAATGGCTCTTTGGTGGGTAGAGAATAAGGACTAAAGAGAGATATGCTGGATTTTTTCCTTTTGGCATAAAATAATTAAACCAACACTGGCTGGTTCACTACACTGATAACTATACAGTATAACTGTCAAATAAATGTAGTGGAGTAAAATGTACAATACCTGTAGTTACCTCTGAAATGAGGTGAAGCACAAGTATAAAGTGACATATACTTCATTCAAGTAAAGTATTCAAAATGTACATCAAAATAATACTTAAGTACTTATTTTCCACCACTGGTGTGTGCATCTCTATGAGGTTTGAGTTCAGTTTCTGCACTATGTTGGGTACTGGTAAGGGGAGGTTTGGCAAAAAATTTTAGAAATATTAATAACATTACTGTTTGGGACTAACAACCAAACATGAAAACATTCTCAAAAAGAGGCTTGCCCACCAATAAATGCCCACAATTAAACACTAATTTACATTAATAGAGCAGAGAGTGAAGGGTGAAGCCGTGCACTGACCGTAAAAACAAGCAGCTATTATCAAAACATAATACACAATAACCACAAGCAACGACTCTTAGGGAAAAATTTGGATGAATTTTACTTTAGCACAAATCAGTGATCACAGCTCAGTCAATAAACCACTACAATCTATTCTAAGTAAAAACAAAGCATACAGCTTTGTTTGTTTACAGCATACAGCTTTTATTGTCATTATATTACAATGAATACAACAAAATTGCGAGTGCATCTATTGATTTTGAACGCTGTAATAACACTGCCCTCACCCCACTGTCTGATGCATCAACCTCTACAACTGTCTGAAGGGATCTGGATGGACTCGGATGGGAGTGGATGTTGTGGTGTATAACATATGTGCATTTGACGCAGAACAGTTTAACATAGTACTGTAGCAGCTGGATAGAGGATTAGTGACCTTTTAAGGGGAGAGTAGAGGTCAGTGGTTATGTGGAGACTCAGACCCTTATATGGTGTCTAACAGATGTCTACACTTATGCTATAGGACTGTGCCCTTATATGGATTGGTGCCTTAGTTTGCAGACTCAGACCCTTATATGGTATCTAACAGATACCTAAACATGTCCTATATAAGCAGTGTTTGATGTACAGAGAGACAGAGTGGCCATTGGGCTGGGTCACTCTGTATGTAATAAACTTTTATGATCAAGAACAGTGTCGAGCGGATTTCTTCTCAACACATCATTGCAGCATTATTGTTCGGACACCACAATGTGAACAGGGATTTTAGCTTGTCAAACGCAGCTTGGGCTTCAGGAGACCAGGAGAAAAGGAACTTAGTGGAAGGTAGCTGTGCCAACGGGGCTGCAATCTTGCTGTAGTCCCTGATGAATCTGTGATAGAAGTTTGCGAACCCCAAAAACTGTTGCTGTTGTTTTCCAAAAGCAGGGACCTGCAACTCCACAACTGTTTTGATTTTACCTGGATGTCCCTGCATCTGCCCCCTTCCAATAATTTAGCCCAAAAAGGTTACAGAGCTGGAGTGAAATTCACATTTCTTGGCCTTGACATATAGCTTGTTCTCTAGCAGCCGCTGAAGAACTTGGCAGACGTGGAACACATGCTCTGTGGGATCCCTGTAAAAAATCTAAATATCATCCAACTAAACAAAATCAGATCAGCAGTGTAAATTACATTGTTTACAGCGTTTGTGTCCAAGCCCATTAATAGAGAGGTGAAGGGAAGGAAAAGATCTGGTAGAAAAAAGTGTACAAGTAATAGGGATAACCGCACCCTGGAGAGGATTGTGAAACAAAACCCATTCAAAAATGTGGGGGAGATTCACAAAGAGTGGAGTGCAGCTTCAAGAACCACCACGCAAAGACATATGCAAGACATGGGTTTCAGCTGTTGCATTCCTTGCGTCAAGCCACTCTTGAACAAGACACAGCGTCAGAAGCGTCTCGCCTGGGTTAAAGACAAAAAGGACTGGACTGCTGCTGAGTGGTCCAAAGTTATGTTCTTTGATGAAAGTAAATTTTGCATTTCCTTTGGAAATCAAGGTCCCAGAGTCTGGAGGAAGAGAGGAGAGGCACAGAATCCTTGTTGCTTGAAGTCCAGTGTAAAGTTTCCACAGTCAGTGATGGTTTGGGGTGCCATGTCATCTGCTGGTTTTGGTCCACTGTGTTTTCTGAGGTCAACGCAGACATCTACCAGGAAGTTTTAGAGCACTTCATGCTTCCTGCTGCTTACCAACTTTATGGAGATGCAGATTTCATTTTCCAACAGGACTTGGCACCTGCACACAGTGCCAAAGCTACCAGTACCTGGTTTAAGGACCATGGTATCCCTGTTCTTAATTGGCCAGCAAACTTGCCTGACCTTAACCCTATAGAAAATCTATGGGGTATTGTGAAGAGGAAGATGCAATATGCCAGACCCAACAATGCAAGAAGAGCTGAAGGCCAATATCAGAGCAACCTGGGCTCTCATAACACCTGAGCAGTGCCACAGACTGATCGACTCCATGCCATGCCGCGTTGCTGCAGTAATTCAGGCAAAAGGAGCCCCAACTAAGTATTGAGTGCTGTACATGCTCATACTTTTCATGTTCATACTTTTCAGTTGGCCAACATTTCTAAAAATCCTTTTTTTGTATTGGTCTTAAGTAATATTCTAATTTTCAGAGATACTGAATTTGGGATTTTCATTAGTTGTCAGTTTTAATCATCACAATTAAATGAAATAAACATTTGAAATATATCAGTCTGTGTGTAATAAATGAGTATAATATTATAAATAATATATAAAGTTTCACTTTTTGAATGGAATTACTGAAATAAACCAACTTTTTGATGATATTCTAATTATATGACCAGCACCTGTACATTGGAGAGAAGAATGGTGGGAAGCGGAGGGAGCCGGCATCAGCCAGCCTATATCTCCTTATTCTGTACTGGACACCACCTCTCCTTCCTCTATTTCTCTGGTGACTTTTGGGTAGTATATTCCCTATTGCAGAATAGACTATTGACACTTGCAGCAGGTGCGAGTGGAAGGAGTTCAAGCAGTAGCTCTCGAGTGTAGATAATCCTGTGACCAGCCCCGTCGCTGCCATCACTTCCCCAGGTAAATGTAATGTATGTAAAAGCACACATAAAAAACACAACCAAGCATTCAGCATTCGTGCTGCTCACAGGTCGCAAAGAAGCTTGAGTGCCCTGGAAGAGTCCACTGGAAAAGACATCAGGCATCAGGCTAGGTTCTTGTGTCAAAAAGTGCTCCGACATTTACCATTCATGCATCCACTCCTGATGTTGGATTGGTTCCTTGCAGTAAACATAAGTAGCTGCTATTTTACTGGCTAACTAATGCTAATGTCAATGTGATGCTGACTTTAGGTTTAAGTTTGCATTGAAGGTATTGTAAGTTGTAATCTTTAAGTTACCAATAGAAACTTTAAATGAAAACTCTGAAATAGGAAAATATACTTATCTATATTTATCTAACTTTTCATGTATGTGTATCGAGTACAGAAACAGGTACAGGGCCATTGAGTAAAGTGTCCATTGCCACTCATGACAATGTTCCTGTTTGTTGATTGTACAAAAAAGAAAAGAAATAAGTAACATGAGGAGTGTGTCTGGTTGATTTGCTCTATGAAGCTTCAAGCTATAAGCAGATGTCCTTTTTCTCTCTTTCTCTCGCTCACACACACACACACACACACACACACACACACACACACACACACACACACACAGATACCACAATGTACATATACTGCAGTTGCAACTATTTACTGTACAGACGTGCTCAAATTTGTTGGTACCCCTCCACAAAAAACGAAGAATGCACAATTTTCTCTGAAATAACTTGAAACTGACAAAAGTAATTGGCATCCACCATTGTTTATTCCACATTTAATAGAAATCAGACTTTTCTTTTGATTGTTTATTCAACATAATATTGTAAATAATAAAACAAATGAAAATGGCATGGACAAAAATGATGGGACCACTAACCTAATATTTTGTTGCACAACCTTTAGAGGCAATCACTGCAATCAAACGTTTTCTGTAGCTCTCAATGACACCTCTGCACCTGTTAACAGGTAGTTTGGCCCACTCTTCCTGAGCAAACTGCTCCAGCTGTCTCAGGTTTGATGGGTGCCTTCTCCAGACTGCAAGTTTCAGCTCTTTCCATAGATGTTCAATAGGATTCAGATCAGGACTCATAGAAGGCCACTTCAGAATAGTCCAACGTTTTGTTCTTATCCATTCTTGGGTGCTTTTAGCTGTGTGTTTTGGGTCATTATCCTGTTGGAGGACCCATGACCTGCGACTGAGACAGAGCTTTCTGACACTGGGCAGTACGTTTCGCTCCAGAATGTCTTGATAGTCTTGAGATTTCATTGTGCCCTGCACAGATTCAAGGCACCCTGTGCCAGGCGCAGCAAAGCAGCCCCAAAACATAACCGAGCCTCCTCCATGTTTCACTGTAGGTATGGTGTTCTTTTCTTTGAAAGCTTCATTTTTTCGTCTGTGAACATAGAGCTGATGTGACTTGCCAAAAAGCTCCAGTTTTGACTCATCTGTCCAAAGGACATTCTCCCAGAAGGATTGTGGCTTGCCAATATGCATTTTAGCAAATTCCAGTCTGGCTTTTTTATGTTTTTCTTTCAGAAGTGGAGTCCTCCTGGGTCTTCTTCCATGGAGCCCACTTTCGCTCAAAAAGCGACGGATGGTGCGATCAGAAACTGACGTACCTTCACCTTGGAGTTCAGCTTGTATCTCTTTGGCAGTTATCCTTGGTTCTTTTTCTACCATTCGCACTATCCTTCTGTTCAATCTGGGGTCGATTTTCCTCTTGCGGCCGCGCCCAGGGAGGTTGGCTACAGTTCCATGGACCTTAAACTTCTTAATAATATTTGCAACTGTTGTCACAGGAACATCAAGCTGCTTGGAGATGGTCTTGTAACCTTTACCTTTACCATGCTTGTCTATTATTTTCTTTCTGATCTCCTCAGACAACTTTCTCCTTTGCTTTCTCTGTTCTCTGGTCCATGTTCAGTGTTGTGCACACAATGATACCAAACAGCACAGTGACTACTTTTCTCCATTTAAATAGGCTGAATGACTGATTACAAGATTGGAGACATGTGTGATACTAATTAAAGAAACTAATTAGTTTGAAATATCACTATAATCCAATTATTTATTATCTTTTCTAAGGGGTACCAACAAATGTGTCCAGGCCATTTTAGAATATCTTTGTAGAATAAGCAATAATTCATTTCTTTTCACAGCTTCTTTGCTTTATTCTATGACATACCAAAGGCATGCAAGTACACATGATAAAATAGCTTTTAATTTCATCACTTCTCAGGAGGAATGAAGCATTATTTCAATGAGCTGTAAGGGTACCAACAAATTTGAGCATGTCTGTATGTGTACATTGACTATATGATGAATAAAAGTCTTACACTGTTGAGTTTCACTGCAGCTACACATGGCTATTGCTTATAACCTAAAATATTACAATAACAAAACTACACTTGTAGGCAATACAGAAAATAAAATATAATGTTTGGTTAATATAATGTGGTAAAATATTGTTGGATTCAATGAGAATCTGGTTATTTCAGTGTGGCCTAAATAATGTTCAACATTTTGGCCAAGCACATTTGGTGGTGGTTGGCTGTGATTGTATGCATTTGTTTGGCACTCTAAGAGCAGGAGATAGCTGCAGTGACCCTTGGTATTGTGGCCGTGCATGAGCACACGACCAAACTGTGGCAGTCTCTGCTCTCGATTGCTGTGTAACTGTGGTAAATTGAATATCTCAACAAGAAGGGTCAACCAGTGGATGAGAGAAAGTTTCCTTCCATGTTCAGCTTTCACTATTTTAGTATCTTCCGTGCAATGTAGAATCATTGGAGCTCAGTCTACTAGTCATTTTAAATCTAATTTTAAGTTGATAAACATTGTTGCACTCACAAAATTAAGTTTTATAACTTGTTTTGGGAACAAAGACCATGCCTTAAGCACATCCGATTTCCGCACAAAATTATTTAGGAACACCTTATCCATTCCTTTCCTCTTTGACTCACTTTTCAGATGACCTTAAACAGACTTGCAGAATACACCTTAACCTTGGACCAGGTGTGCCTTCTCAACCCTTCAGATAGCGATCTGATTGAAGAAGATCAGCAAACTCCTTAAGTCTGGAGTCCTGGAGTCTCCTTCATCTCCTAATATCCAACCTTTTCAGCAATCCATATTCCCCAGCTCTCTCAGCTTTTATCCTGCAACAAGTTCAATGTTGTCAGGCCTTCGTCTTCCAGCAGCTTGAGGGGAAGATCCCGTCTTGGTCGTTACTGGTTCCAGACTCCACTCTCCGAGCCACACAAGAACCAGGCACTCTAATGACAAGTGAAGCAAGCCACCGCAACCAGAATTCATCCTGCCAACTATTTGAGCATCCATTAGCTCCAAACATATCCAAGTGGACAGCGAAACATACCTTTCAATCACTCTGACAGAGCTAAACTGCACTGCATTAAGCATATTGACTCCACTTCCACTTCTGGTGATTGTGTGTTACTCGAAGTTTCCATTTTTTAGGGACTCTTGATTGATCTCATAGTTGTTTACAAGAGTTAGCTAATGCTACCGTGCTTTAGTTTAGCTGTTAACAACTTTAGCTTAGCAGCTAGCAATGGCTTCTCTCTCTCCCTCTCTTGCTCTCCCTTGCTTGGTGTGTCAGATGGTCAGTTACTCCTCTGCCTGCTTTAGTGGTAATGGTACATGTAACAAGTGTAGTTTTTTGTAGCCATGGAGGCAGGACTCAGTTATTTGGAAGTTCCGCAGATCAGTAGATCAGTCAATAGCTACGGTAGTTAGCCAGCCCTCGGTAGCCAGTACGGCCTGGCATCCCCAAAGCAGCAGAAATCAGGGTGGCGGGGTGACTGCCGTAAGCATAAAACCACGGATTATCGGCAGCTAAATTTTGAGAAATGTGAAGTTAGCGAAACCAGCAGCCATAGGATAAACTTAAATACAGTAAGATTGTTATTCATGTAGGCGGTAATGACTCCCAATTATGGCAATCGGAAGTCACTAAGGTCAATGTCAAAAATCTGATAAAACTGAAGTTATTGTTTTTGGAGCCAGGGAGGAATAATTGAAAGTCAGTTCTCGAATTCAGTCTGTAATGATAAGAACCACAAATCAAGCCAGAAATCTTGGTGTAGTCATGGACTCAGACCTGAATTTGAGAAGCCACATTAAGACAGTTACAAAGTCGGCCTACTATCACCTGAAGAATATATCAAGGATTAAAGGACTTATGTCTCAGGAAGACCTGGAAAAACTTATCCATGCATTTATCTTCAGTCAACTCGACTACTGTAACTGTGTCCTTGCAGGGCTCCCTAAGAAATCCATCAGACGATGGACGCTGCTGCTCGAGTCCTCACTAAGACCAAAAAGGTGGATCACATCACTCCAGTTCTGAGGTCTTTACACTGGCTTCCTGTATGTCAAATAATTGATTTCAAAATCCTGCTGTTAGTTTATAAAGCACTAAATGGTTTAGGGCCAAAATACATTTCTGATCTTCTGCTTCGTTATGAACCATCCAGACCTCTCAGGTCTTCTGGGGCAGGTCTGCTTTCTGTCCCCAGAGTCAAAACTAACAAGGAGAAGCAGCGTTCAGTTATCATGCTCTGTACATCTGGAACAAACTCCCAGATAACTGCAGATCTGCTCAAACTGTAAGTTCTTTTAAATTAAGACTGAAGACTTTTCTTTTTACTATAGCTTTTAATTAAATATTTAAGAATTTTCTTTTTACCACTGTCTTTAAGTAGTAGATTGATAACTTACACTGCATTGTAACTTTTACTGTCCTGTTTTCTTTTTCTTTGTTTTTAGCTTTTTACCATTGCTTTTAATAAAATATTTACACGGTGAGAAATTAGTAGGTAATTGAGTGAAAAGATAATGAGAGTGAGATTGAACAGAGTAAAGGAATTGGTCTTAAATCTCGCACCCGAGTGATTTGCAGGAACCTTTGTCCATTTGTAAACGCGTAAGTGGGTCCGGAGTATAACTGGATCAAAGTGGCCTGCGGACAGACATGTCCTGGTTTCTCTGTAGTGTCCGAGGGTTTTTGGAGTTTCAGTGGACCCAAAGATTGCTATGGACCAGAGTACAGACTGTTTCCCTGTTTAATTTCTTAATCTAAACATCAACCTGTCTCTTAAACCCCATCACAACGAGGCTGCTTATAGAAGGGCAGGCCAGGGCAAACGGGGTTTAAACCTGTAACCTTCTTGCTGTGAGGCGACAGCGCTAACCACTGCACCATTAAAGGAACCACTTTAAGCTGGTTTAAGTCCTATTATTAGATCGATATCAGTTTGTACATGTAAATGATGAATCCTCCATGCATGCCAAAGTCAGTCACAGAGTTCCACAAGGTTCTGTGCTGGGACCAATTCATATGCTTCCTTTGGGCAATATTATGAGGAAACACTCCATAAACTTTAATTGTTATGCAGATGATACTCAGTTATATCTATCCATCAAGCCAGTTGGAACAAATCAGTTAGCTAAACTTCAACTGTTCATTTAGGATGTTACAACCTGGATGACCTGTAATTTTTTGTGATGTTATATGCAGATAAAACATTAAAGTCATTGTACTGAGGCCCAAGCACCTCCAAGACCTTCTAGGACCGCCTTTTTTGCAAAAATCAGGAACATCCTGTCTCAAAATGATAGGGAAAAATCAGTCCATGCATTTGTTACTTCTAGGCTGGATTACTGCAATTCCTTATTATCACGCTGCTCAAATAAGTCCGTTAAGACTCTTCAGCTGATCCAAAATGCTGTGACACGTGTTCTGACAGGAACCAGGAAAACAGATCATTTGGGCCCCAGCATGAACCGTGCAAGGTCCCTGTTGAAACTGAAGGGATTATTTTTTGGGCCCGTGCACAAAATTCAGGCGCAGCAAAAAATTTCGTATTTTATGGATCTCGCACATGGACGTGGCAAAATCGCTCGCGCCCCCTACAGAGCTGTCCCCGGACTAAGTTTCACCTACGTGTACGAAATTTCTGTGGTACATGTATCATGTCCACAATTTTGGCGATTTATACATCTTGTACAAACTCCTCCTAGGGAATTGGGTCTAAACCCATTGAAAGTTGGTTAAAACAGTTATTATCAGTCAACCAGTTTGCCCGTGGCGTGCTGTCAAAAATCGATGATTCACCATGAAACAGGAAATTGTTACATACATATATACATGCTCACATCTGCACCAAATTATACATGTATAATAAGAGTTGCGCCCTGATATTCACTCAAAGTCATAGCGCCACCTGCTGGCAACAGGAAATGACACATTTTATGCTGTAATGTACTACTCCTAGCAGTCATATCAAATTCAGAACTGTCCCAGAAAGCCCTGAACACATTAATGAAGCCATGTTGTTGCAGTTAATGACGTGGGGGTGGCATGGCGGCAAAGTGCCACGCTTCGTGATGACACAGGAAATTTTACACGTTTATTAAGAGTTCTGCCCTGAACACATATGCATGCCGACATTCACTCACAGTCATAGTGCCACCTGCTGGCAACACAAAGTCACCTTTGATGAAGCTGCCCCCCGCCGCACGTTTCACCTACATGTATGACATTTCTGTGGCACATGTATAATGTCCAGACGTACCAAAAAGACTCTGGAGCGATGCCCTAAACACAACAGGAAGTTGGCCATTTTAAACTTTACTATTTTTCACTTCAGATTTTCTCTGTCTGCTGTAAAGCAATTGACGATTACAAGTTGTACAAACGGTGAGTTTTCATGAAATGGCATGCCCGTGGCGTGGCGTCCAACATCGATGATTCGCCACAAAAGAGGAAGTTCTTTTAACTTCAGTTTACATGCTCACATCTGCACTTAAGTTTGTGACACTTAAGTTTCTGTAGTGTCAGCTTCTGTCAAGCTTAATGCCATTGTACAACAAATCAAGGTACAGCGTAACATGCAAAGTTGATGCTTCATCCGCAGACTGGTTTACTCTCACGTGTCATATGACCAGAGTATAATCTCCTTTGCAATTAGAAAATCTCGATTTATCATATCGCGATAATAGCGGAAATGCAATTAATCGTTGAGCCCTATTTTTAAGTCGCTTTGGATTAAAGCGTCAGCTAAATCACTAAATGTAATGTATTGAAAGGAAGGGTGGCTATATTGGTTACTAAATGCCAAAAGGCCAAATATTTTATTTGTGTTATTACACTTACTAAGAATAAACAGGTAGTTAGATAATTTAGTTGCCTAATAATTCTGCACTAATTACTGTATATATTTTCCTGAGCAAAACAAAACTCACTTTTCCTTAGTTAAGTTTGAGGTTCAATTATATTTTGGATTGACTGACAGCATTGTTTTTGTTCAACGATAAAATGAATCCCGAGAATAACAATTTGCCTAAAAATTGTGCACTCAGTTGTGGAGTGACAAGGGAGCATCTTTGCAACTACTGGTGGCAGAAAAGAGAACAGCATGTTGAAGTTTAGTAGGCTGGAGGATTTGTGCTTGCCATGGCAGGGGTGATGTAACTGAACTGCAGCGGGACACTTTAAAGTGCTAGCACTGTATGTACTTTCAGTACATTCATGTGGAATGTCCTAGTGGAAAAGTGTGTTACATCAGTGTCTGATTAGAAAATATATAAATCTATGTAATATTTTATGAAATAGTCTGTCACATTGCTTTACATTTGCTGTGTGTTTGTGTATGTGTGTGTATGTCTGTGTTTCAGGTATCCCAGTTGAATCCAGGGTGAACATCTTCATTAACAGCTTTGGGTCCATCCAGGAGACCACTATGGTAACACATATACACACCACAAACACGCATTATTTTGTTTCTTCATTTTCAAATTCAGATTTTCTGTCTGCAAGATACCACTAGTGTATATGAAATAATATTGTAGTAATAGTGTTTTCATAATTTCGGTGACCCAACACTTTGACACTAAATAAAACATAACATGGTAATATTAGTATTATTAGCAGAGCAGTAATAGCACTAGCACTTTAAACAGTAGTAGATGTACAAGTTGTAGTAGTAGTAGCAGCAACAGCAGAAGAATTACCAGGAGTGACATGGTGACAATAATTAATGCAATGTCTTTCCCTACAGGACTACAGAGTGAATATATTTCTCCGTCAGAGATGGAATGATCCTCGCCTACGACTTCCTACTGACTTTAAGAGTGAGGCACTAACTGTTGACCCCAACATGTTCCAGTGTTTGTGGAAACCAGACCTTTTCTTTGCCAATGAGAAAAATGCAAACTTCCATGATGTCACACAGGACAACATTCTGCTATTCATCTTCAGGAATGGAGATGTCTTGATCAGTATGAGGTACCCAATTTTATTTTATTTTTTTAATCAATCTCCATGACCCATGGCCTCCTTTTTAATCTAAATAGCACTCTGAGCAACACATAATTATTTTGATGGAAATTACTTCCATCTATTGCCATCTAGTGTGGTTTATGACCAAATTCTTTCAAAATGAATGACATTCAAGGTAGGTAAGTTATTTATCAGTATACAACACAAGGTTGTACAATGAATTTAAAGTTTGTAGCCTTCAAGTTACACACAGAAATGCAAAACAATTTATCGAAATAATACTGTACATAATTATTTATATACATATATACAGTACATTTATACACTCAAGAAATAATTCTGCAGGGTTAGGGTAAGTTATAATAATTTGTATCTGGCAGAATGTAAACAGAACAATATAATTCAGTTCAATTCAATTTTATTTATGTAGCACTAATTTACAACAAATGTTCTCATAGCGCCTTTCATATAGAGCAGGTCTTGACTGGACTCTTTGTGCTTATTATATACAGAGACCCACAATTCCCGCCATGAGCAAGCTTTTGGTAAACAGACAAGGAAGAACTTCCTTTTAAGAGGCAGAAACCTCAAGCAGAACCATGACGGGTGGGCGACCATCGACCAGTTGGGGTTGAGAGAGAGAGACAGAGAGAGCGAGAGAGATAGCAAGAAAGAGGAAGAGAGGGCTGTTCTCCACACAGAAGTACAGTAAAGGTAATAGTGGTACAAACTGACAAGCAGGAATATAGGGGCAGCAGGTGACTTGCAACCACAGATCCAGACTCCACAGCTCCAGAGCCAAAACCACCTGCAGGAAGTGATAGGAGGAGAGAGGAGAGGGACTAGAAAGTACAAGACTACGGGAAAGGGAAGAATTCAAGTTAGTAACATGCATTAATGGGATGAGGTTGCATGCAGATGGAGAGAAAGAGTAGTAATTTTCACCAATGCTGTCTCTGTGCTATGATGCACTCTAAATCCTGACAGCCTGGGGCAGCTGTGGCTCAGGAGATAGAGCGGGTTGCCTGTTAATCAGAAGGTTAGTTAGCTAAAACCCCTAGATCAAGAGTGGGCTTTTTAAGATGAGGTTAATTACAGCTATTTAAAGGACTGTGGTACATAGCCTGTTAATAAAGACAGGTTGATCATACAGTATATATCATATACATATATCACATAGTAAAGAAGTGCTGATTAAAGTCAAACTTTCTTTAAGCAGCCTAGTTGGGATGGGGTTACAGGTTAATGGTTTAGATGAAAAAATTATTGAAGATAGTTGGTAAAGATCGAGGGAAGCCAGTTCAAATCCACCGGCTCACAAGCTCTCTTCTGAGTTACGTAGATGCTACTTATCTGAGCGGATACCAGTAGAGAGAAAGAGAGTTGGGGGGCGTATATACCGCACAGTGCCAGAAACAGTAATGAATGTCATGGAAAGGACTGAAAGTTGTGAAGATTTGTCATAATTCGGGAGAGATGTGAACCCCGGGAGTAAACCGGGAGAGGGCAATGAAATATGGGAGTCTCCCATGAAAATCTGGAGGGTTAGCAAGTAACAGCTAACCAAGGCTAACCGGAATTAAATCTGTGGCTCCTAGTTTACTTCTGTACGACAGCGTGGTGCGTGTGACGTTGTTTTATTCTTCTGCGCATGTGGGTCACTTTCGGGCTGTGGACAGTACACACTGGCGTCTGATTTGGGTCACATTACTGTCAAACAAAAAAATTGGAATCGACCAGTAAGGCCTGCAGTCTGAACGTAGCTTCCATGACCTCCGATTGGCGTAATCGGAAGTCTAACAATTTGTATTTATGTTTATCCTCAGCTGGTTCTCTTTGCCTGTATGTATATGAATGAATGGCCCATCTGCAGATATGTACACGCTTATGCAATACGCAAAGATGAAGGCTGTTCCTGTCTTTGAAGGGATTCAGTACGAAGGGTTGGAAGGTCTGTAAGACAATGCTCTCCGTGCCTGGTGTGGTCAATCATGTGGCATGGGACTTCAAAGATTATTTTTTTCTTCATTTAAGATAAAATTTCCTCCACGCTGAAAATAAATAAATAAATAAACGACACTTGTTACATGTACCATTACATGTAACTATTTTACATACAAAGGAGGCAGAGGAGTAACTGAACATTTGACATACCGAGCAAGAGACAGCAGGAGAGGGAGAGAGAGAAGCCATCGCTAGCTGCTAAGCTAACATACTGTTGCGTTAGCAACTAAATCTCTCTAAAAGAATTAACCTCTGTAATGACGAATCTAACACATTTAACAGTTTTTCAGTTAGAGCACCAGAACACGCTATCAACTAGGGCTGAACGATTTTGGAAAATAATCTATTTGTGATTTTTTTAAACAATATTGCGATTGCGATTTAATATGCACTAAAAGCTTGCTAAAAAATAAGTTTTTATGCTTTTAAAAGAAGACATTGTTTTAGCGGGCCTTTCATGTAGTAGAGAATTCCAGAGAGTAGGACCATAACGGAAGATTATTTAGAATATATTCTGGGCATAATGGGGAAACCTTTACTCTGATGAATGCCAGGCAGGCATCATTATTTAGTTTTTGTGGGGGGGGTATAATGAAGAGACACACCATTCAAGTTCATAACAAATTTAATAATAAACTGGACAGAGCCATCAGGTTCTTAAAAGAACAGCACAGAGGAAGAAACACAAACATACAACAGTTTGGAAGGTCATTAAAACATTTCCAGCTGACAAGCGCTGCAGATCAGCTTGCAGCACTTACATCTGTGTCAGCCTGAGCGTCGTGGAAAAGAGACAAGCAGTAGTAGCAAAACACCCGAAATGCTCGACTTAAAGCGAGTACCCTCTGCTCAACCATTCAGAAATGCACTTCAAGTACCGGTACTTTGGGAAAGTACTGCCTCCTGAGCAGGGACTTTTTTAGGGATAAAGAAGTTCCTGGTTGCTGTGGTGGAAACAGTGAGTTCTTCAGGAGGTTCCTAGTTCTGGGGTATGGTTCCTGCGGTGGTAACATGGTTATAGCCACTCTATCAGATTCATAGTTGATTAAGTTAATAGGGCTGTTTTTTCCTTCTCCTGATGAAGCTTGTGTCTGTGTTTCTGTGCATAGGCTTTCGGTGACGCTGTCTTGTCCCTTGGATCTTACGCTCTTCCCAATGGACACACAGCTGTGTAAAATGCAGTTGGAGAGCTGTGAGTCCACACACACACATATACACACACACACACACACACACACATACATACACATACTGCTGAATAATTATAGGCAGTGACAAGAAGACACAGTGAATGCAGACAACTACAAAACAAAACAGGAAACAGAGCATGACACTGAAACACAGAAAATACAGAAACGGATGGGAACATGGACAGACAAGTGGACAAAAACCAAAAACGACCAGGATGAATAAAACAGAACACTGAATACATGTAAAATCTAAATGGAAAAGAAACTAGAGATAAGAGATAAACTAAGACACAGGACGTAAAACTAAGATAAGAAAACAGGGAATGAAACAGAAATGGTAATAAGTGAACATGGCTGAAGATGCAAATAAACATAACAAGGCTGAACAGAGGAAAAACGAGACATGGAACAATAAGAAAACCCCAAACCATGACAGACTCTGTTTTGGTATGTTACTCTTAACAGTAAGAAATATCTGGCTCTTTAACAGCCAAATGTTCCACTTTGCTGCTAACTTTGCTAGTCTGTTTTATGGTGCTGGAAAGGTAAGTGTAGAGTGAGAAGTAGATGAGAGTGGTGAAACTGAAGCAAAACTGTTAAAGGTGTTTCTTCTGTTCAGAACTGCATTGTGTATGTGATTGAGGCCTAACCAACATGTAGAATGCACATAAATCCTGCATTCATGGATTCAGTCTTTGCCTTCCCTATTTTTGTTGTGCATTTGCTGATGATGCCCTTTTTTTTGAGATACTTTTATTTTAGTGTATTGGGTGGATGGTGCAGCGGCAGTGAATTTGTTTTTCATGCAGTAGGTCTGGGATTAAATCCCCGCCATGACAAGTTACTTTACATTTTTGAAGGAGGGATAAAATGAGTAAATGCGCCTTACAATACCTTATCGAACAGTCAAAAACTTTCCTCTTCCTCCTAAATGTAAATGTATGTTTCTTGTATCCAAAGTGACTTTTGTGGCTTTTAGTGAAGCTTAATCTGCACAGACAGCTGTTAACATTACACAAATATCCCACTCTATATGTGTTCATAATTTACTTCATAACCAGACTTGTCAGTAAACCTGCTTTCTAGACTAACTGCATCCAGCATCTTCCTCCACAGAAGGAGCTGCCTGTTAGCAGCATCTCCTGTGGAGCTGAGTGGCTGACAGACAGACCTGTTAATATCGTTAAGAATACCTTAGGTTACATTCATGTGACAATATTTTTATTTTCACTTTTATACCCCCAAAAAATTTAAAGAAAGTTTTAATGACAGAAATTTAATTCCCGGACCAGACCCATAAAGAGCAATGACATTGGCGTTGAGTGGGAATTGAACCCGGGTCTTCCGCACCAAAGGCATGTGTGTTATACTCACACACATACATACATACATACTCACCTCAAACAGATATACATACTGACTTTGCACATATATACATACTTAACCTCACGCAAACATACATACTTACGCATGACAGTATGTATGTATGTGCAAGTGAAGTATTAAATTTTGGCCAAGGCAACTTCTCATAGTAAAGTACAACATGTGTCAATTGTCCTGGCCCCTGGTCTGTTCGACAGGAAATATTCCATGAGGTCTCAGTTAGCTGTGCTGGACTGGCTTATTTGTTTACTATTGGAATTTACCTTTTTTATTTAACCACATCCATTACAGCAATCCAAGTTTAAAATTACTTTCCTCAAAATCTCCACCCTACATGCGGACTTCCAGTTTTGTGCTCAGTTGAACTGGATTGAACCTCATGCTTTATGGTAAATAGTGGAGGGGTAAAAATTGGATCGTGGACAAAGAATCTTCTATAAGGTCTGTCACCAGTATTGAGTATTGGAAAAAAACGTAAAAACTGGGAAAAGGGCAAAACAAACTGAGTTTAAAAACTGTTTGAATAATAAATAATTAAAGTTACTATATACATGATGTGGTAAATCTGCTGAAAATATTAGATTATTAATTTTAATTTTTATGTTTTAGTTGGCTATACTACCAGCGATCTTGTGTTCATGTGGCAGTCTGACCCAGTTCAGATGGAAGAGATTGCTCTCCCTCAGTTCGACATCAAACAAGAGGACATAAAATATGGAAACTGCACAAAGTACTACCAAGGAACAGGTTAGTAATTCTTAATTATATCTCTCTAATAGTGGTGGGCAACGACTAAAATTTTTAAGCACAATTAACTGCATGATTTTCTTGTGATTAATCACATTGTAATGCGCAGAACTGAATAATTAATTCTCCGCACTTTTAATTTAAATGTAGCACAAAAGTGCAATAACATGAGGTTTGCAAACAATTTAAACAAATAAGGTGCTTTTTACCAGCAGTATTCCCTTTAACCAGTAGCAGTAAAATATTTATTGTAAATCTCAACTTAAACATTAATGTAATCAAATCAAATATTAAACCAAAGCTATTTGCCACTGCCAGGGCATTACCTTTTATCTAGCTTGTTAAAACAAGTTACCATCAGAGTCTAGTTTTCTTAGGGTTTTTTCTGAACAGGTATCAGCCTCACATGCATGCTACTGAAGTTGAATTGTCTTGAACTTTTTGTACACGACTCACAGCACAAATCATCGTAAGAGAGACTGATCCTGGCTGTTTGTGAGTTTCCAGAATCTCTTAGTGTTTACTAAATAGATATCAGGACATTAACGCACGGCAGACCATCCCTGCAAAACTAGATGAAGGCCTATCAGGTAAAGTTATGTAAGTTAAATAGGCTACAGCTCTGTAGCACACAGAAGCCGTTGCCATGGTTATTATCCATAGCCAGCCTGCCGTTTATTCGCGGAACGCTGTCTTACTTGTCCCACACGCTGCATCCAACGTAGTCTGTCGAAGCCTTCCTTCCCTGTTTATTTAGGTGGATGATATGCAGCAACGCACTTTCAAAATAATATATATTTTTTAAATGCATTAACGTGAGATAAAATAATTGTTGGCGTTAGTTAATTACTGCGTTAACGTGCCCAGCCCTACTCTCTAATAAAGGAAGGAATCTGTGTGTGTGTGCATGTTAAAGTCTAACTTTTTATGGCTTCTAGCCCCTCTGTGTGGTAGACGCAGGGAAAGAAAGAAAAGGTCGGGTTACGTGGTTACTTGCCCTTTTGGTCCTCCTGGAGAGTGTCGGCAGGTGACACCTTTACGGCGAGAATTCAATTCAATTCAATTCAATTTTATTTATATAGTAATTTTATTTATACAATTGTCCCAGAATAAACATTTTAAGCTTGGAAAGTATGTTTGAGTCTTGTGCAGCAGTCCTTAGCCTGTGTCCTTCCTTTGCATGCAAAAAAGGCCAACTCTTTGGGTCAGCCGATCTGTAATAAAACAGGTCTCATCTTCTCTCAATGTGAAATAATGTGTCCACTGGTTGTACACTACACAATCTACACATTTGTGATTTTCTTTTTCTATTACTTCACATTTCTACATACAAGTTACAGATTTTTGTTTTGAAGTCTGTCATAGTTCTCACATTGTATTCTACAAGTGCTTGCATCAAGTCTACAAGCTCTCGCATTTTGCACCAAATTTACCTTCATATTCATGTTACATGCCAATCACAGTGACCAGAGAGGAATGCAGTGAAAATTTCCAATATTTCTCTGAATAAGGAAAAACATATATATATTAATTCCTTTTAGTTGGGGTCTGCTTCATGTTCACACTGACTTAATTCAGTTCAATTCAATTTTGAATACCCAACAATTCCCACCAAGAGCAGCACTAGGCGACAGAGACAAAGAAAAACTTCCCTTTAAGAGGCAGAAACCTCGAGAAGAACCATGGCTCAGGGTGGGCGACCATCTGCCTCCACCGGTTGAGGGGGAGAGAGAGGGTGAGAGAGAGAGAGAGAGAGAGAGAGAGTGAGATAACCATAAAAGGGGAGAGATTCTGAATTACATTGTTGGTGAGAAGTCATGTTTAAAGCTGATGATACACGGAGCAACTTTTAGAGCAAGGGTTAGGGTTAGGGTTGGGTTAGGGTTAGGGTTAGGGGTTAGGGTTAGGGAGGCAATGTTGCTGTCAATGGTAATGAGTAAAGATTACTACCGTAATCCCCTTCTCCCGCCACTCCGCCACCCTCCCCGCACCGCCGCTATCCTTTCAAAACATAGTCAGACTTGCCACCAACAAGATTGCCCAGCAACATTGCTCAAAAAGTTGCCCCGTGTATCATCAGCTTAAACCAAACGCTTTTTTTCCATCCAAAAATTGGATAAACACCGACTTTTTATGAGGAAAATGCAAAAGAAGTGACCACAATACACCAGAGGAGAAAAAAGATGAAAAATTAGGAGAAAGAAAGAGAAAGAAGGAAAAGAGATACAGTTTGAAGAAGGAGCTCAGAAAACAGAGCTCAGAAACAGCATCAAACTGAAGAGAAACAAACAAGGAGAGAACAAAAACAAACAAGAAGAGGATAGAGGGACTCAAGCAAGTTACAGCAAACTACTGGATACTGAAATCAGTAAGTTTTTGCATTTATTACCATAAAACAAGTCCCAACTGAAACACTTAAGCTAATAGCTAACAAGCTAACACTGGACTGTGGTTACCTAGCAACGGCATCAAACAGCAGTAGTGCTGTTTTAAACACAGAAGCTTGAAGATCAACAACTGTTTCATGATGTCTCCACACTCTGTTGACTACCCCCCAGCTATCAAAAGCAAAACTGCAAGAGGAAAATAGAAACAAACATTACTTCGAGAAAGACCAGAAATCCTGTTCCTTGACCACTACAAAGATGGAAGATCCTGCAATTTAATCTTCTGGACGGATGAACCATATGCCTGGCTTAATGTGTTCAGCTCTCAGCACCAGCAATAAAGAGAGCAGGCATTTGTAATGGATGGAAAATAAGTGTACTGGAAGAAAATGACTCTGTCAACAGCAGAATAACAGTAAACCTGTTCAAAAATGGAACTGCCATGATACAAGGCAACCTGAGACAGTTTGAGCTCGACTTTCCTGCTATGAGACTGAGAGCTGAGAAGGAGAAGGAGGTCCTCGCAAGCATCGCTCCAACCCTGGGAGTCAAACCGTCCTGTTCTGTCCCTGCTCCAGACAGACAGTCTGCAGATGCTGACACTGATCCTCTCCTGCTCCAGCACTCTAAGGCCCTGGACATCATGAGAGAACACTTCCCCCAGATGGAAATAGAACTGGTACAGATCAGAGAGCAGCTGGACCAACAGCAACCTACCTCTCCTACTGTCAGTGACTTCCAGGCCAAGAAAGCACAGGACAGTGTCAACTCACAGCTGAGAGAGTTTCAACAAGAACTAAAGCCCTTTATAAATCACAATCAACTTGAAATGTGGCCTATGTGAGGAAGCGCCATGTCTGATCCCTTCAAACGCTTAGAACTGTCTGTAAATGGTTAGTGGAATTAATATTAATACGTACTGACTGTGGGACGAAAAGGAGGCAAACTCTGACAGAGGAGCTGCAAAACGAGATTTAACTCAGCGTGACACTGACGTTCCTTTTGGTGAAGCTGAAGTTGTTTGGTGGGTAAAGAAATGCACTTTCATGCAACGCTCGTGCACCAGAGGAAAAGGGGCGCCGGGGCTCCACTGCCTTTATAACCGATCTGCAGGAACTGACCGAAGGATACACACACACACACGCAAGACGGGATGACCCCGGTCCTAATTTGGATTCCCCCCATTTGAAAAGAGAGTAAACCAAATGCATTCCATCTGTGTTTAAACATGTATTTAGGTTACACAAACAATCCACTCACTTAACAACGATGGCGATGAGTTAAAAGAAATAGCCGTGACTTATTGTAAACGTGTTGGCAACATTGAAAATTAGAAATGTGAATTTCGTTAAAGGCTTGCCATCTTCTTCATGTGATGATACATGATGCCTTTAGATAAAAACAATTTGTTGATTATTGATGATTTAATGAATGATGCTAGCAATAAGGTCCAAAATGTGTTTACAAAATATGTGCATCATAGAAATTTAAGTTGTTTATACCTATAAATGCAGTAAACCAACCTGTAAATGCCTCATGATCTACAAATCCTCCTACAATAAATTTAGTTATTTGTCCCAAGAATATATTTTCTTTATTCCAAACACGAGTGCCCGTTGGGACGCTAAAATTTTTAAGACGGACTCTGTCTATGGGATATTTCACATTGCCATGCGTTAATGCCTTAGCGTGTGCTAGCTTAACAGCCGGAGATACGGTGACTTTCTTTACAAACAGGCTTGCTGACATAATGTTAACCCGAAAGTCGTCTACAGTGTTTTTAGCTCTTATGAATTTTATCTTGAGGTCTACTCCATTTATCATTAACTTGTCTTGAAAAAGCAAGTCAGAATGTAAAGGGGATATTAGCTCCACTACGCGGCCGCCTTGTGTGTACTCCATTCTTTTAACTAGTCCCTCATTGCGTCCTGCAGACGTTACGTCGTCCATATGACCTGCTGTATCCATGCAAAATAGTCCGGATCCAAACTATGTCTGCAGAGCGTCCTTTCCATAGTTCAAAAGGCACTATTATACCCCTGTAAGGATATGTGTTTGATGATTGCGTTATGAGTTGGTCCCCCAACGATATGTCGACCTGTGAAAATATTGTACATCCAGGGTTGTTGATAAAGCCCACTTCGTCTGCTTGATCCAGGTTTCCGCCATTAGCTTTGGTGATATTTATGCGCGTGTACAGAAACATATCGTTTAGATCCAGGTAGTCCTCTGTACTTGCTGGAATGAAAAATTCAAGGGGTGCAGAGTCTGATACCGCCGCTAGAGGAGGGAATTGGATGTAGACATTTCTCAATACTTGTTTGTGTTAACGGCACCATAAACAGGTCTAGCTCTGACTTGACGCGCTCTTCTGACAGGCTATGTACCTTCTCGTTAGAAAATGTCTCTTGTCTCCTGACTTGCTTCTCTTTGCTTGTTTATTTTTTCTAGTCTTAGTATGGGTCTTCTTATTTGTTGTTCGGCTACGCCTCTTTGGTGGGGAACTCCCTCTTTTCCCAGGAGGTCGTTTTATTGGTCGGGGGGGCCACGGCCACTATACCCGACCCCTCTTGACGTGTCTGTTCATGACGTTAGTATAACATCCGTAGCTATGTTTTTAGCAGCTGTCTTTAAATGAGGGGCAACAAATGTAAATCCTTGCTTGAGTAAGGGGAATGCTAGTCTAAACAGAGCCTTAAAGATACCCCCTAACCCTGCACCATACTGAGCACCGAGCTCTCTATATCCTGGTAAATCACTTACTTTGCATTGTGAGCATATGCATGGTACATATTTGCTATATAATAAAGTGTAGCTTTATTATCACTTTCCTGTACGTAAAAGATATGAGATATGTTGATTCTGATCTGTCTTGAGAGAAATCTCGATACTATCAATGTGTGTTTTGCAGAGCCTCAGGTAGTGTCTCTCATAAGTATTTGTGATCATATGGTTGTTTGGCCCTGATATATGTACTATTCTTAAAAGTGGGATGTAACTATCCCCTACTGTTTGATGATCAACAATATCGGTATAAACAAATATATTATACATCCCTACATTAACATAAACCTAAACTATAATTTAGTTTAGGTTTAGACCTAAACTATGATTTAGTTTAGGTTTAGAGCTGATTAGTAGGCTAGAGTCAAAGATAGCTGCAACTCCACCTCCTCGGCCTGTGCCTCGAGGAATGTGAGTATTAATATGACTGGGAGGGGTGGATTCATTTAGGCTAACATATTCTCCATCACCCAGCCAGGTTTCAGTAAGACCAAATAAATCAATATCATAATCTGATATTAGTTCATTTACTAGTACACCTTTAGAAGAGAGAGATCTGATGTTTAAGAGTCCACATTTAACTCTTGTGGTTTTAATTTTTATGAGGTTTTTATGCACAGCTCCTCTTCTGTTTACCTTTTTAAATAATTTCGATGGTTGGGGGGCAGACACCGTCACTATAGGATTTTCACTAAGTAACTCCTGAAATGGAGGAGCAGAGAAGTGTGTTAGACTGCGACTCTGCCTCCTGGTCTCAACTCTGGGTTGCCATGGATTTGGTCCAATATATTTCCCCGTCATAGTCTTTTAACCTGTAAACAGGAGGGTCCCTTGACACTCATTCCTTTACAGTAAAATATTCATCAGTATAATTTCAATTTGTTATTCATGTTACATTTGTAACTTCCTTACGCATTTGTGGAATTTTGTCCAATGTGTACCACGGAGATCTGTTAAAAAAAAAAATAGACAAAGCTGCAAGCAGCGTTGGGAGGGCCCTCGCACGTGTAGTGCGTCAACGTGTGATGCCGCGGCGTTGCAGATTCTGGAGCGCTGTCGGTGCGGCTGTGAATTTGCCACGCCCTTCGAATGCTGCACAAAGGTGTTAATCACCATTTTCTGTGTTCCCTTTGTGGTGCTACATAGCACTTCGCACTATGAATATAATGAACATGTAGATGTGTTCGGGGCGGGACAGTTATCAAGCATGTAAAGTTTGGTGCAGATGTGAGCATGTAGGCTGAAGTTACAACTTCCTGTTTCATGGCGAATCATCACTGGGATTAGACTAGACAGGGAAAATTTGAAGTCGGTCGGACTAATTCTCTAGAAGGAGTTTGTTAAAGTACGGAGTGTGTTAAAAATCCAAAAATTACCCCAAAATTCAAAATGGCCGACTTCCTGTTTGGTTCACTCCAAGAGGCTTTTTTGTTAATCTGGACATGATACGTGTGCCACAGAAATTTCGTACATGTAGGTAAAACGTGCAATGGGGGCTGCTTTGTTGAAGGTCACTTCCTGTTGCCAGTAGGTGGCACTATGACTATGGGTGAATGTTGTCTTGTACATGTGTTCAGGATGGGACTCTTATCAAACGTATGAAATTTGGTATAGATCTGAGCATGTACAGTCAAGTTACAACTTCCTGTGTCATAGCGAGTTTAACTTTGCCGCCACACCGTTAACTGCAAACTGGCGACTTTTACAACATGGCTTCATCAATGCGTTATGGGTTTTCTGTGTTCAGGGTGGGACTCTTATTATACATATAAAATTTGGTGCAGATGTGAGCATGTATACTGAACTGATACAACTTCCTGTTTCATGGCGAATCATCGATTTTGGACGCCACGCCACAAGCATGCCATTCCACAAAAACTCACCATTTGTACAACTTTTAATCGTCAATGGGTTTAGACTGCACAGCAAAAATCTGAAGTCGGTCGGACTAAATCCCTAGGAGGAGTTTATCCACATAGTGTTATTAATGCATTTGTTGATCTATTTTTACACAGAAAACTGTTTTTGCAAATTTGTGGATCATTTCCGGTCAATTTGCAGGTCTGTAAAAAGTGTGAGAGCAGTTTATTAGCATTATTATTATTATATTAGTATCTTTAGCTTCAGATAATTATGCTTTGTCACGCTGTCTGAAAGCGTCAGTCATGATGCACTGAGATGAGAACGCTTTGGAATAAACACCTCTTCTTATCTTCTGTACTTTCAGATTACTTTTGGAGTTTCCCAGTCATTTTTATCTTCTATAAATGTTTGCCAAAACATTTTTGAGTAATCCATACATACTCCTCTGTCTGTTTCTAGGATACTACACCTGCGTTGAAGTGATTTTTACATTGCGTCGGCAGGTTGGTTTTTACCTGATGGGAGTTTATGCTCCAACTCTATTGATTGTCGTTTTGTCCTGGTTATCATTCTGGATCAACCCTGATGCCTCCGCTGCAAGGGTGCCACTGGGTGAGTACCACAAATACACATTAAACATGCATCAATTAACATTCAAATATTTACAGAAGTTATTTACATCCTTCAACACAGGTAGGTGCCGAATAAAGAGGTGGGTAGTAATGAGTTACATTTACTCTGTTCCATGTACTCAAGTAACTTTTTTCAGTAAATGGTGCTTGTCAGAGTAGTTTTAATGAATCATACTTTTACTCTTACTTCAGTAGTTTTTTTAAGAGAAAAATCCTTACTTTTTCTCCACTACATTTGGATACATTCATTGCACTACCTCGCTACTTATTATTTAATATTTAGGCTACAGATTAAAATTTAGAGCACCGTGCAGCCACCTCTGACCCATCCAAGGGCCGTCAGGCTTTCTCAAAGCATCTGGATTTGACGCCCTGGGATGAGACCGTGTTGGTGCAGCGGGATCAGGTTGGGAAGTCAGTAGGCTACACTGCGCTGACACTGAGCTGACAGAGAGCAGTGTCTGTTTTGTTAATGCTAATATGTTTAATAATAAATAGCCTCACACAGTATATCATGCTTTCTGTCTTAATGTAAATATTCAAGGTAACAGTGTACCAGCAGTTTGTTTGCCAAATCATAATTTAATATTGGGGACAACAAGAAAATCTTAAACAATCTTTACTTATTGGCGACATCACGGAGCTGGTGGATGTTGCGCTCCTCCACCTTCATATTTGAGGATGCCCCATCTGTGGGGAACCATGAACTGCTCCCCAGTGCCAGAGCACTCATGCGGCCCTAGACCATGATGCTCCCACCACCATGCTTTACTGTAGGCAAGACACACTTGTATTTGTACTCCTCACCTGGTTGCCGCCACACACGCTTGACACCATCTGAACCAAATAAGTTTATCTTGGTCTCATCAGACCACAGGACATGGTTTCAGTGATCCGTGTCTTCAGCAAACTGTTTGTGGGCTTTCTTGTGCATCTTCTGGGACGAGAGCCATGCAGTGTGCAATTTGATGCAGTGTGCAGCGTCTGGTCTGAGCACTAACAGGCTGACGCTTCATCCCTTCAATCTCTGCATATACGTCTATTTCCCAAAGACAACCTCTGGATATGAAGCTGAGCACGTGCACTCAACTTCTTTGGTCGACCATGGTGAGGACTATTTTGAGTGGAACCTGTCCTGTTTAACCGCTTTATGGTCTTGGCCACCGTGCGGCAGCTCAGATTCAGGGTCTTGGCAATCTTCTTTTAGCCTAGACCATCTTTATGTAGAGCAACCATTATTTTTTTCAGATCCTCAGAGAGTTCTTTGCCATGAGGTGCCATGTTGAACTTCTAGTGACCAGTATGAGGGAGTGCGAGAGCTATAACACCAAACTTAACACACCTGCTCCCCATTCACACCTGAGACCTTGTAACACTAACGAGTCACATGACACCAGGGAGTTCTACAAAAACTCAGCTTTTGTACATCTTTTAATCCTCAATGGGTTCAGAGTAGACAGCAAAAATCTGAAGTCGGTCGGACAAATTCTCTAGGTGGAGCCTGAACATCATCCAAAAATGACAAAATTCAAAATGGCCGACTTCCTGTTGGGTTTAGAGCAGGGGTATTCAATTAGATTTCAAAGAGGTCTAGTTAGAGAAAATTTCCTGAAGCAAAGGTCCGGAACATCAAAACGACGAACTTGCGTTATCATTCAGTACTATAACCTATAGTTGTATCAACACATGTTTTTAGTCAACAACGGACTGTCAAATCAAATAATATTTCAGTCAGTTTTCACATCAAACTGGAGGGATAATAAATAATAACTATTCAAATAATAAATTCTAAATTGAAGTAAACTAAAGTGCCTAATTTTTAGAAAAAATGAAATAAAAAGTGTAGCTTGAAGTGATGAAGTGTAGTCTTAACCAATTTTATAATAAACACTCAACACATCATAACAAATGAACAGCTGTAATGCCTCCTCTTCTCTTTCATTTCCTCTTACAGAGCTACCACTTTCCTACTTTCTGTTGTTCAGTGAGAAACGTGAGCTCCAGCTAGCATATTGGAGATCTATGAGATATTCTGGTTTTGAACTGCCCGTGGGAGGAATGTACATGTAAAAATCTGTACATTCTTGATTAAAAGTCATGTGAAATGTCTTTTATCTTTCGTCTCCTCAATTCGGGTGTGTTTCCAAAACGTCTCTGGTGAATCTCGCGGACTCAACTCGCAAGCATCGGTATGCACAGATTTGATTGGCTGAGCAGCGTCACATGAGACGATTGGAGCACATGCGATTGGTCTGTGAGTTTCCTGGTCCTCTAAACCAGTACAGTAAATGCTAAAAAAGCTGCGCGGGTTAAAATAGAAACGCTCCGTCACGAGGTAGTAAGTCTCAATAATAAATGTGCTGTAGGTCGGCGGTCCGGAGAGGACGGCGGCTGGGTCCGGATCCGGACCGCGGTCCGCCTATTAGTGACCTCTGGTTTAGAGCATCGCCACAGAAATTTCATACATGTAGGTGAAACGTGCAGCGGGGGCTGCTTCGTTAAAGGTCATTACCAACAGATGGCGCTATGGCTATGGGTGAATGTTAGCATATACTGTATATGTGTTCAGAGTGCGGCTCTTATAAACGTGTAAAATTTCGTACAGACCTGAGCATGTACAGTGAAGTTACAACAACTTCCTGTGTCACGGTGAAGCGTTTCATTTTGGCGCCCTACCACCACCACGCCATTTACTGAAAACTGACAAGTTTTACCACATGGCATCTTCAGTGTGTTAAGTGTTTTCTGGGACAGTTTTGAAGTTGACATGGCCAACCTGCTAGGAGTAGCGTAAAACGTGTCATTTCCTGTTGCCAGCAGGTGGCGCAATGCTTTTGAGTGAATGTTGGCATATGGATGTGTTTAAGGCGGGACTGTTATTATCCATGTCAAATTTGGTACAGATGTGAGCATGTACACTGAAGTGATAACAACTTCCTGTTTTGTAGCGAATCATCAATTTTCACCACACGCACGCCATGCCACAAAAGCTCACCATTTGTACAACTTTTAATTGTCAGTGGGTTTAGAGTGCACAGTAAAAATTTTAAGTTGATCGGATCAATTCTCTAGGAGGAGTTTGTTGTATAAGTATGCACCCTGCAAATGGTATAAAATAGGTTAAAATTGCACTTTCAATTCAAAATGGTGGAGTTGCGTTAAGGATATTATTCTTTGATGCTTTTTTGTGTGTCTTGATATATGTCCCCAAAACATTTCGTGCACATAGGTTGAACGTGGCCGAGAGGCAAATTTTTGCCAATTTTGTAGGTGGTCCTAGCGATCCATTTTGCCACGCCCATGTACAGGACCCATAAAATACGTAATTTTCACTTCTGACATGTTTGCAGCATGTTTAGGCCGCCAAAAATGAGCTTACTTACTTAAAGGGGGAAAAAATCCCTTCAGTTTCAATAGGGACCTCGCACGGTTTGTGCTCGGGCTCTAATCAGACAGAACACACATACACACACACACACACACACACACACACACACACACACACACACACACACACACACACACAGGCAGGATGATTAACAGACTGAACACATATACGTTACAAGACACAAGACAAGAATCATACTGGAAGCACAAGCAGACTAAATAACTGATAACACAGACAGACTAAAAAAATAACAGGGAAAACAGACAATGAAAATAGAATCAAACAAATTTGAACCAGGGCAGCTTTGTAAGATTTTGAGTTTTGTTTATTCTTCAGAGGAGCTTTAGGATCCAAGGTTGAGGAACATAGCGAACTGAAAGAACTGACTAGAAAGAACTGATCAGATAATTTGTGTCAGAGAACCCAGGAATCCCATTGCCAAATGAATTGAATTTAGTACAGAATTTAGAGGCACTGTGCTCATTGAAGCTGTGTCTTTGTCAGGTCCTCCTCCTCATTGTTGCCCAGCTCATCGTTCCCACTGCTGACCTGCTCCTCATCTTCTTTGCTGCCCTGCTCAAGGTTAAAGCTATTGCTGAGAAACCTTTCCTCAACGTTTTTCCCGCAGCTCAGTCTAATTGAGATACAGCTGATAGATGTTGCAGAGATAAAGCTGGCCAATCCTACAGATCCTACGCTGCGGCACAGAGCAGCCTGATAGTTAGCTGAGTCATTCTACAAAATGGGTGCCATTTCCACTTTGTAATTTTACAATTTTTTATCAAGAGCAAACTTTTTTTCTCTTAATCTACAACTTCAAAGATATGTTAAACCTCCAAGAAAACATATTTTCCCGCCTCAAATCCTTCTTAATATAATACTTTTATTTGTCTTTTTACTCAGACAAGGGAGGCATTCTTGTACCACCCCGTCACGGACAATATGTACAACCTTTGAGTGGTAATATAAGAAATAGATTTTAAAAACGAATGTTTTCCTACTAAAAGGATGCCTGGACGCCGCCCTAGAGAGGTGTTCCAGGCATGTCAAGCTGGGAGATGGCCTCGGGGAAGACCCAGGACTAGGTGGAGAGATTATATCTCCAAACTGGCCTGGGAATGCCTCACGATCCCACAGTCAGAGCTGGTTAATGTGGCCCGGGAAAGAGAAGTTTGGGGTCCCCTGCTGGAGCTGCTGCCCCCGCGACCCGACCCCCGATAAGCGGATGAAGATGGATGGATGGATGTTTTCCTACTAGTAAAATGTCTTCTTTTTTAGAAACCATCAAAAATGCTAATTCACTTAAAATGTTGACATAAAAGTTACATTTATTCGATGGGTGGTTCACTGTGACAGGGTGGTATGGACAAACTCTTTCTCTATATGATCTGCTTGTTTTAACCTTAATTTAAGCCTTTTAGCCTTAAATTAACAGAAACTTTTGGATTCTGGATACAAATATAGTTCTGACTTAATTATACAAGATCCAAAATATAATGAAGATTAGGCTTTAATAATACAATAGACAATTATAAGTATATAACTGAATAATAATAATCGTTCAAAAAGGCAAAAATATTACATTAACTCCTTGAAAACTGTAAAAACTGGGAGAGGAGAGACATTAAAATTGTAAATGTAACGGACAACTTACATTTAAAAAACAATTATTATTGCCGTCATTGTGAAATGCCAGTCTGCTGATATTACAGATCAGTATGTGGCCTAATTTAATGTGAAGAGGCCTTCTCTCTCACAGCAGCTGTTTAAAGAGAAGTGGCGAAGGATTGGACATGAGACTGAGCTCAGAACACATACAGATCTGAATGGAGTTAGAGTGGTTGCTTCCAGGTTGCAAAAAAAAATCTGGAAAAGATTGCACTGCCACTGAAATCATGCGAGAAAACATGAGAATTCCATTTTATTCTATTTTGGTGCTCGCAGTAATCAAAAACTATATAACTGTAGCATTACCCCTTAGTAACGTTTGAAAAGTTTAAAAACCAGGGTGGAAGACATTAAAATTACAAATATAGGAGCATCAAAACAGTGATTGGGAGAGTCGCATACACACATCCCTCTGGATTTCCATGTGACGGGTCACAAGCACCTCATCAAACAGATACCACAGGATGTAATCTCTTGCAGGCCAGAAGAACCTGTTAGCAACGGTGCATACATTTTACAAGGGTATGTGCTTCATCTGTATTAAGGATGATCCCAGGATCACACAGGACACACCACTTCCCAGTGAGATCTCCACTTTCCCAAGCAATTGCTTCTGTCTGCACCTTTTGGGTTGTCTTGTTGAAAGTGAAGTGCCGTGTGGCGAAGCACTGACATCTCAGCTGCTTTTGCGTGGCACACATGCACCTGACTTCCCGGTAAAGAATTTCTCCCAGACTGAATGTGACCACTTGGTGAGTTTTCATTGTGGACGGCACTGGGGGAATCTGGCCTGGCATCCTTTCCATTGCCTGCTCCACTGCGATGGATTCTACGTAAAACAACGTAACAGTTGTAGATGTTTCTTTGAGGGCCTTGTATAGCTCATGGGTATCGGGTATGTCGCGACCATTGGACACAAGCTTGTCCGCTTTTCTTTTCAAGGTCCTTCCAACACCATCAGGGGCCCCCTTGCCATGGCTTGCCTCAAAAAAGTTCCATGTGCCACCTTTCAGGCCTCGTCTTGCAAGCTCTGTGCTGAAAAGGAAGAAATTCCCTTTCTGTTTCTATTGGGTACATGGTGCATCACTCAGAAAGTGTAGAACAGATACATTTGGATATGTGGCTTGGATGTAATCCAGCACTGGATTCATGTGTTCCTATATTGCTGGGGGGCTTTTGTGTTTGGAGGGTGACACCGTGCTAAAGCAAATGGGCTCCTTTTCCCCACCTATGTACAAAACATCAGTGTGCAGATTAGCTTGTTGGTGGGAGGAGCCAAAGTCCACAGCTTGACTCTCTGAGCTGTATTTGCACGTGTAGTTTTCAGAGAAGTCAATGTGGATCACTGCCTCCTCTTTTGACAGGTTCTTTTTCAACTTTATGCAGTAAGAGTACTGTTGATTTATGTTGAATGTGTCTTTTGAATTTATGAAGAAGAGCGTGGAATAACTCCACAAGATTATCTTGTGTGTCCTCCATTGTTTTCTTCACTGTGATCTTGACATTGGGAGGACCCCCCCTCACATCTTCCCTTTCTTTCTCTGCTGTGGCCCATTGAGTAAATGCAACCTTTGGAGAGCTGAACAGTCTTGTCTGTGCATTCTGCGCACTTACCATACATGCAAATTTTGAGGTGTTACAGGATATCATTTCAGTCAAACTCTCGAGATCTAAAGTTTAACTTCTCAACGACAAATCTGAGAATCCCAGGGCTTTCTCAGCAAATGCTTTTAGCCTGTACCTCACAATCTTCCCCAATGTTACCTTTGCTATTAGTTGTTTTTCTTTTTCTTTTTATGTTTTCAATCAATGATTCATGATAGAGTAGTGTTTTTCTTATTTTGGAGCTTTTTGAACGAGGAGATTCATTCTTATTTAAGCATTTATATCTTTTTTCTGTATTTGGCAGCACGTTTTCTTTCCTTCTGTAGCGATTTTTTTAGTTTTTCAATTTCTCTGCGTAGTGTGTCCCTGTTCTTCCTGGAAATTCGCTTTCCTTCTTCATGTTGCCTGAAACAAAACAAAATCCACTGGTAACTTAGGGGGTCAGTCATGTACACCACATGTAAAACACTTACTCATCAATGACACACCTGCTTCTTATTCTCTACATTTGTCCATTTTCAGTCCTAACTGCATATTACCCTGACCTTGAAGATCCTGACTGCTGTTGTGACTGTTGGACATGATGTGAGAAGGGGTATCCAGACTGTGCTTCCTAGCTTCTGCCTTCTCTTTTCTCTTCTAGTTCTGCTTCCTCCACTTTTTACGCAGCTGACGTTTCCATCTCTCACTTAGATCACTAATCTTTCCCTCCTCTCAGAATCAGCATCCCAATGTGCATGGCATCGCCGTTGTCTCTCAGCAGCACTTAATGGAGCCATGATGGAGACATATCTATCTGCAAATGTTATGGAATTTAACATTATTGTTTAAACACAGAGAGCGAGTGAGTGAACCAAACAGGGTTAACAGAAAATACTCCTACTCAAAACAGACATTTTACATTGATATAGGCAGCACTTTAATCAATTACAATCATTATAACGGGAAGTAGAACCAATTTCATCCTAAAATGGCTGCACCTATCCATGGGGTCAAATTTCTGACCTAGCATACATGTATTCACTTTGAAATATAGTTTTCTTTGCATTAATAGTGTAAAAATATTAATAAACAGTTTTCCCTATCTATTTTGCGTGACGGGGTGGTTGTTTTGAGCTTGACTGACCCTGTTTAACATGAAAAATCAACAAATAAGCAATGTAAAAGAGTGTCTGTACTTGCCTGCCTTTGTTCTTTTTGGCTCCAAAAGTCACTTCCTCTTTGAAATGATATTTAAAGCAACAGTACATTATTTATGGACAAAACAAGTTAGTGTGGCGGGGTGGTAAGTCAAATAAAGGGACAAACGAAATTACAAAAAATAATGTTTTTTTTAAAATTTATGTATATTTTATGTAAACACGGATACAAATACAATCCTGAAAATAATTATGGTTTGAAAAAAATATTAAACTTATTTGGCAATATTTTAGATGCAAATCTCTTGTTGGTCAGTACGGACATGTGAAATAGGCCATGTACTAAGAAAAAACTATTACGAATAGTATGTTACTCTTTAGTAATAGTATTCTTTTTATATCTTATGCTAACAACAACACTTGAATTAATAGCTTTAATCTCTGGAAACACATTTTGGGAAATTTTTTGTAACTTATGCATCTCATTAAGTGTTGCGGACCCAAATGGCACCCGTTTCATAGAATGACTCAGCTGGTGAGTGCCCCAGAAGCCTCAGCTAGCCAGCGCTCTAGAGACTATGTTGCTTGGTTCTCCGCCGGTGGCCTGACCAACCCCTGTTTCTGGCACTACATTGGTGGTCTGACCAACTCCTGTTCCACATGTCCAGTTGGTGGTCCCACTGACACCTGCTCCTGGTTCTCCATCAGTGGCCCGACCCACAACTGCTCCTGGTTCTCTGTCGGTGACTTGACTGACTCCTGCTCCACGTGTCCAGTCAGCGGGCAGGCACGCATCCAGTTCGTAGTCCGACCGACACCTGTTCCCTAGTTCCCTGTTGGATGCCCAACTAACTGCTGTCCACCGTGTCCATTTGGCTGCCCGGGCGACACCTCGCACCGCTGAGCTGCATAGCAGTTACCTGTCTGTCATGCTGCAGCTAATCCTTGCCCCGTCTGCGCCTGCGGAACTGTCGCCACATATACCCCTTGTCTCTGCTGTGCCTCAGTGCCCCATTGTTTCTATGGCTCCATCAGCTTTCCCGTTTTGTTTCCTGTGTTAACTGTTCACCATTCCAGCTGCTCATGTCATCTGCTTGACCTCCAGAGGTGTCTCGCCTTTATCGCTGGCCACAAGAGGGTTTTGGTCTTCGCTGTTAGCCACCTGCCCAGCCTCCGAAGGGTTTCTGCCCTTGTTCTCAGCCCCCCGGCTGATACCCTGAACGCCTCAGTCAGATAGGTCAACCTCATGACCTGCTCGGTCTGCTGGTTCTGTCATGGTTATGGGTTAAGGTGTTATTATTTCCTGTTTTCTTGTTTAGACTCTTACCAGTGTGTTAGTGTTTATCACTCCCTGCCTCTGTGTCCTCAATTAGGTTTTGTTAGTTACAAATGTTCCTGTTCCATGTGTTGTTGCATGTTTTACTTTGATATCATCCATCTCTGTATTCTTTATTGAGCTATACTTCTTTTCTTTGTCTTCCCTGATTACCCTGATGTGTTTCACCTGTGTGTGTTTGTAATGTTATGTACAACAACAACTAATTATAATGTGAATTTACAAGACAATCCAATAGAATGCAGTCTACTTAAGAAATGATTATGTTATATTAGTATATATTTATTTTACAATTGATTTTATCTTGACTTTGATAGCTTGTGTTTCAGCATTATTTCTCTACATTCAGAATATATTTCATATTTCAACTTCCACATATCTGTGCCTCTGACCAGAAAAATGTTGTAATATTACAAGACTAACATCATCATTTAAGGAGAACTCATATGTTCACATTCACGTTTTTTAAAAGTCTACCTGCCCTTAACTCTGCTGTGCATTACATGATTGGTTGCAATCATTTTGCGCCTCAGTCTTTACATGATTATATACTGTAGCCATGATTATTACTGCACCAGTTAGCATTGGTACCATTAGGTCACAACTGTAGGGACGTGCGAGAGTGGGTTCACTTGATTACACCTTCTGTGACTTTTACCTATCAAGCCTTATCAACCAGGGGTTCACCCAGAAATAGGTGGTTGAGCTCACGGCAGAAAACGAGGTCCTCAGAAGTACGGTTAAATCCCTCACTGAGGGAATGACACGGGTCTGCGCATTTAGAACCTGTCTAATTTCATAGTTGTTAAATCTACTCTTTTATAGTTGTCAAATCTACTTTGTGACACTACTCTTGGCTGGGAGGACTAGTGATTGTTATCTTGATTCCAGCACAGTGGTCCAGTAGATAGCACTAGCTAAATCAATGTTGTAATCCTAAAAACTAAAGTGAAAAGCTAATTTAAAAAAAGCAGTTTTCTCCAAGCTCCTCCCTCGAGCAAATCGCGTAGTAGTCAGAGGAAAACCCAGTCCGACCACGGGTGTTTATTTGTCCGAAAGTTTAGCAGCTCTCAGTCCGAAAGTTTAGCAGCTCTCAGTCGGCCTGCAGATTTTCAATCGCCCGCTCTGCCTGGCCCTCTTCACACAACGCTCTGAAGCTGTAGGTGACGAACGGACAATCTCAACGTTGATAGGCTATCACAACTCAGCGTCATGCAAATTTCTCGCTTGAGTTGAAAATATTGAACTGACGCGCTTTCTGCACTTTAAAAATCTCTCCCACATATCTGTGTTGTCTGACATTTGCAGAATATTAATTTGAGTTATAATATTAGATATAATGAGAATGAAGTCATTATAATTTAACAAAATTTACCCTGCGTTATTGCTCTGCTGATGTGGTAGTAGGCTGCTACCCCCTTCAGACCGTCTGACATACACAGAGCCCGTCTGGGACTGTACTGGACGAGCCGAACTCACTGCTCTTCATCAGAGGTAGAAAACTGAAACTGAAAACACGTTCACTTCAGCACCTCTGATAAAGTGCAGCTCACAGCCGCTTCAGAGGGAATTAAGCATCCTGGAGCAGAGAGACAGTCAAACAGAGTGAGGGGGGCAGAGACAGCAAAGAGAGTGAGGGGGTCGTTATTCTCTCACTACTTTGCAGCGACTGTTGACCGTTTGTGTAAGCACATTGACTAGACGCTGACCGACAACATTTATATTTAAATGTTTTGATCACTATTTTGCTCGGGACAAATTAGTAGTCGCGGACAAGCCCTGAAGCTGTGAGCAATGCGCTCTCTCTCTCTCGCTTTCTCTCTCTCTCTAAATGTAGTAGCTTCCGCTCTTTGAAGAGCTGCAAGACAGGCTGGAATATTTTTTATGTTGTTGTTGAGTTACATTTGGGGCCACAGTCAAAACATCCGGGGCCCCCGGAAAAATGACCTGGCGACGCCGTTGGTGGTAGCCTACATGTCCCCAGCGTACCCAGTGTAAATGACCCTTCCTCCCTACATGTTGAGCTACTCATGCTTACCGCTTCACCTCTACTCTCCTGACTCAGGCACCTCCTCCTCTGCCTGGCAGCGGCCACAGCTCTCCTTTACTCCTTCAGGTGCCTGTGCCTGTCAGTTGTTTTCGCGCATTTGGCGGCCTCCTCTGAAGATTTTTTTTTTGGTGCAGGGGAAGGGCATAACGCAAGGAACAGAGAGCAGAGGGGGCCGGGGCTAGTAAGATATATGATTGGGTGTCAGTATAGAAAATCACCCAATGGGCTGCTTTATGGGCCGGTCAACAGTTATAGAAATACATAATTTTCGATACACCGGCCCCAAAATTGTGGCGGCCAACCGGGCATTTGCCCGGTATGCCAGATTACCAATCCAGCCCTGCCTGATACCGTAGATCTACCGTTGTTTTGGGTTTTGCGCATTATGATGTTAAGTGGCAGATCAGTTGGTGCTGCCTTAAATATCTAATATATCAGCTGGGATTGGCTCCAGCCCCCCGCGACCCTGTACGCAGGATAAGCGGTTGACAGTGGATGTGTGTGTGTGTGTGTGTGTGTGTGTGTGTGTGTGTGTGTGTGTGTGTGTGTGTGTGTGTTGTATATATATATATATATACATACACATACAGTGGGTACGGAAAGTATTCAGACCCCTTTAAATTTTTCACTCTTTGTTTCATTGCAGCCATTTTCCAAAAATCAAAAAAGTTCATTTTATTTCTCAGTAATGTACACTCAGCACCCCATCTTGACAGAAAAAAAACAGAAATGTAGAAATGTTTGCAAATTTATTAAAAAAGAAAAACTGAAATATCACATGGTCATAAGTATTCAGACCCTTTGCTCAGTATTTAGTAGAAGCACCCTTTTGATCTAATACAGCCATGAGTCGTTTTGGGAAAGATGCAACAAGTTTTTCACATCTGGATTTGGGGATCCTCTGCCATTCCTCCTTGCAGATCCTCTCCAGTTCTGTCAGGTTGGATGGTAAACGTTGGTGGACAGCCATTTTCAGGTCTCTCCAGAGATGCTCAATTGGGTTTAAGTCAGGGCTCTGGCTGGGCCATTCAAGAACAGCCACGGAGTTGTTGTGAAGCCACTCCTTCGTTATTTTAGCGGTGTGCTTAGGGTCATTGTCTTGTTGGAAGGTAAACCTTCGGCCCAGTCTGAGGTCCAGAGCAGTCTGGAAAAGGTTTTCGTCCAGGATATCCCTGTACTTGGCCGCATTCATCTTTCCCTCGATTGCGACAAGTCGTCCTGTCCCTGCAGCTGAAAAACACCCCCACAGCATGATGCTGCCACCACCATGCTTCACTGTTGAGACTGTATTGGACAGGTGATGAGCAGTGCCTGGTTTTCTCCACACATACCGCTTAGAATTAAGGCCAAAAAGTTCTATCTTGGTCTCATCAGACCAGAGGATCTTATGTATCACCATCTTGGAGTCCTTCAGGTGTTTTTTAGCAAACACCATGCGGGCTTTCATGTGTCTTGCACTGAGGAGAGGCTTCCGTCGGGCCACTCTGCCATAAAGCCCCGACTGGTGGATTGCTGCAGTGATGGTTGACTTACTACAACTTTCTCCCATCTCCCGACTGCATCTCTGTAGCACAGCCACAGTGACCTTTGGGTTCTTCTTTACCTCTCTCACCAAGGCTCTTCTCCCCTGATAGCTCAGTTTGGCCGGACGGCCAGCTCTAGGAAGGGTTCTGGTCGTCCCAAACGTCTTCCATTTGAGGATTATGGAGGCCACTGTGCTCTTAGGAACCTTAAGTGCAGCAGAAATCTTTTTGTAACCTTGGCCAGATCTGTGCCTTGCCACAATTCTGTCTCTGAGCTCTTCAGGCAGTTCCTTTGACCTCATGATTCTCATTTGCTCTGACATGCACTGTGAGCTGTAAGGTCTTATATAGACAGGTGTGTGGCTTTCCTAATCAAGTCCAATCAGTATAATCAAACACAGCTGGACTCAAATGAAGGTGTAGAACCATCTCAAGGATGATCAGACGAAATAGACAGCACCTGAGTTAAATATGAGTGTCACGGCAAAGGGTCTGAATACTTATGACCATGTGATATTTCAGTTTTTCTTTTTTAATAAATTTGCAAAAATTTCTACATTTCTGTTTTTTTCTGTCAAGATGGGGTGCTGAGTGTACATTACTGAGAAATAAAATGATTTTTTTTGATTTTTGGAAAATGGCTGCAATGAAACAAAGAGTGAAAAATTTAAAGGGGTCTGAATACTTTCCGTACCCACTGTACATACATACATACATACATACATAAAGTACAGGCCAAAAGTTTGGACACACCTTCTCATATAATGCGTTTCCTTTATTTTTATGACTATTTACATTGTAGATTCTCACTGAAGGCATCAAAACTATGAATGAACACATTTGGAATTATGTACTTAACAAAAAAGTGTGAAATAACTAAAAACATGTCTTATATTTTAGATTCCTCAAAGTAGCCACCCTTTGCTTTTTTGACAGCGCTGCAAACCCTTGGTGTTCTCTCAATGAGCTTCATGAGGTAAACACGTGAAATGGTTTTCACTTCACATGTGTGCCTTGTCAGGGTTAATTAGTGAAATTTTTACCCTTATTAATGGGGTTGGGACCATCAGTTGTGTTGTGCAGAAGTCAGGTTGATACACAGCCGACAGCCCTATTGGACAACTGTTAGAAATCATATTATGGCAAGAACCAATCAGCTAAGTAAAGGGAAACGAGAGGCCATCATTACTTTAACAAATGAAGGTCAGTCAGTCTGGAAAATTGCGAAAACTTAGTAAAGTGCAGTCGCAAAAACCATCAAGCGCTACAATGAAACTGGCTCACATGAGGACCGCCCCAGGAAAGGAAGACCAAGAGTCACCTCTGCTGCTGGGGATAAGTTCATCCGAGTCACCAGCCTCAGAAATCGCAGGTTAATAGCAGCTCAAATTAGAGACCAGCTGAATGCCACACAGAGTTCTAGCAGCAGACCCATCTCTAGAACAACTGTTAAGAGGAGACTGCACGAATCAGGCCTTCATGGTCAAGTAGCTGCTAGGAAACCACTGCTCAGGAGAGGCAACAAGCAGAAGGGATTTGTTTGGGCCAAGAAACACAAGGAATGGACATTAGACCAGTGGAAATCTGTGCTTTGGTCTGACGAGTCCAAATTTGAGATCTTTGGTTCCAACAGCCGTGTCTTGGTGAACGGATGGATTCTACATGCCTGGTTCCCACTGTGAAGCATGGAGGAGGAGGAGGTGTGATGGTGTGGGGGAGCTTTGCTGGTGACACTGTTGAGGATTTATTCAAAATTGCATACTGAACCAGCATTTCTACCACAGCATCCTGCAGCGACATGCCATCCCATCCGGTTTGCATTTAGTTGGACCATCATTTATTTTTCAACAGGAAAATGACCCCAAACTCACCTCCAGGGCTATTTGACCAAGATGGAGAGTGATGGAGTGCTGCGCCAGATGACCTGGCCTCCACAGTCACCGGAACTGAACCCAATTTACATTTACTCATTTGACGCTTTTATCCAAAGCGACTTACATTTGAGGAACAACATACAAGCATCAACAGAGCATCAACTACAGATCTACAACTGACAATACATACTAGTAAGAGCTCACAGTACATATCACATCAATGGGGTAGATACCTAGGGAAGGAAGTAAGAGTTAACAAAAAGTGCAATCAAAACAAGATCATTGTAGGGGATAGAAGAAGAGCACAGGAAGTGCATGTTAGAGGTTAGGAAGGTTCTCGGAAGAGATGAGTTTTCAAGAGGTTCTTGAAGTTAGAGAGGGACGCCCCTGCTCTGATGGCGTGTGGTAGCTCGTTCCACCATCGTGGTGTCACGGATGAGAATAGCCGGGACTGGGATTGCTTTGTGTGAAGGGATGGCAGAGCCAGGCAGCGTTCGCTGGAGGAGCGTAGCGGGCGAGAAGGAACGTAAGTTTGTATTATGGAGTTTAGGTAGATGGGTGCAGACCCGGTAGTCACTCTGTATGCAAGCATTAGTGACTTGAATTTGATTCTGGAGGCCACGGGGAGCCAGTGGAGGTCACTGAGTAATTGAGTGACATGAGTCTTCTCGGGCTGATCAAAAAACAGACGCGCTGCTGCGTTCTGAACCATTTGTAAGGGTTTCACCGCACAAGCTGGAAGACCTGCTAGGAGGGCACTGCAATAGTCGATGCGAGAAATAACCATGGCCTGTACCAGAAGCTGGGTGGCGTACTGAGTGGTTTGGGGTGATCTGGACCGCAGAGTGAAGGCAAAAGGGCCAACAAGTGCTAAGCATCTCTGGGAACTCCTTCAAGACTGTTGGAAAACCATTTCAGGTGACTACCTCTTGAAGCTCATCAAGAGAATGCCAAGAGTGTGCAAAGCAGTAATCAGAGCAAAGGGTGGCTACTTTGAAGAAACTAGAATACAAGACATGTTTTCAGTTATTTCACAAGTAATTTATTTCAAGTACATAAGAATGTGTTCATTCATAGTTTTGATGCCTTCAGTGAGAATCTACAATGTAAATAAAGGAAACGCATTGAATGAGAAGGTGTGTCCAAACTTTTGGCCTGTACTGTGTGTGTGTGTATAATAAATATATATTCTCCTCTATCCCAGAAGAAACATAAATTACTATGTAGCCTAGAGGACACAAGTTATTTAGGATAATATGACCGCTTGGTGAACTTAAGTCACATTCAAACAACTATTGCTTTGTGTTGTTGGCCTGAAAAATAGTAGTAAGACTCTCTCTGTGTACATGTATCCTATAGGCCTACCAGTAAAATTTTGGCTGAATTATTTGTGTCCCCTTCAAAAATTGCTCGAGAAATTTTATGTTTATTGTCCCATTCTGTTTGCTGGAGAGACATAAGAGGGAGACGGGGCATTAACCTCCGCCCACTGCTCTTTAGACATTGTGGAGTTGGTCGGTTCTGGCGACAAAGGTTGAATATTTTCCTCGTCATCTGTGTCGCCTGGGGTTGGTGACGCATGAATGTTTTCCTTCACAACGTTGTTCGGTTCTGGCGACACCTCGTGTTCTATGGAGTTGTCCGGTTCTAATGCCAGAACCGGAGTTGAAAACGGACACTGTCCTTGCTCAAATATAGAATAAATGTAGATAAAACTACACAACAGAAACTAATATAAAAAATAACTAATTACTAATTTAGATTCCCCCGTTTGAAAAGAGAACAAACCAAAAGCATTCCGCTTGTTTTTAAACATTTATTTAACCTACACAAACAGTCCACTCACTTAATGAGGCTGCTGATGAGTTAAAAGAAATATGATTTGTTCTAAATGACATAAAATAGTGTTATATTTCCATAATGTGTTTTTACAAGCAGAGCATCACATCCACAAGCTAGCTCACAGCGTTTGGCTCAATAACACAACGAACACGTGATAACAATATATGAAACTACGCTCTCGTATTTGTTCGTCTGACACATTGAAAACGGCATCAATTTAAATGTAATTTGTTTTCCTGTTCACTTTATTTATAAGAATAAATTGCACTACCTGCAAGTATTAATTAATGATTCGTGATTACACTGTACAGCATATTTGAGGCGTTCTTTTGCAGAAACAGATGTCTCCTTATATCTCTTGTGTTTATTATCCTAAATCTGGATCTTTTTGTGCGCTGTAAATTATCTTAAATTGTGTTTATTCAGAAAGCCTTTAAGCCTATAATACTCAGAGTAATATTTCGTTTTATTTTACACAATAGTAGGCCTCCTCATTTCAAACAGTTTCATCCTTCTGCCATGTGAGTCACCGTTTCTCATTTCTCCTCTTTATGTGCGTACACATGGTTCAGAGTTTACTTACAGGACCGCACATTTTCCCACCATGTTTGTTTTTTATAGATCACAACCTTTGCTTGGGAAGTGGCATAGGCACGTTTCCAGCCCTGTTTTGTATGTACGTATTGTTTATACTGTTTTATGTTTTTTTCTCATGGCTAACATCTTGACCTCTTCTGACTCAACTTTTTTTGTTGTAAAGTCAGTTCTTGTTTCAAATAAACAGCAGAGGCAGACTTCTGCTGATGGAGCTCAGTGTGTCCGCACGTACAGCTTTTATCCTGTGTCAGGATCAACACTATTTTACATTTGGAACAAATTGTCTAAAAGAGTCCTTGAGAGGATACACGTAATTAAGCTTATTTTATTATTTTGGTTGTCTGTGTAATACAGGTGGCGAGAAGGATCAGACGTTGATATGCTCTTTATCAAACATTTACCAATGCTGCATTTTAGATTTAGGCTGGGGAATATGTTAGATGGAGTCCAAAATTAAGGCTTAATAGGTCAAAGGTCACCATCTATCATTAAAAAGTGACAGAAGGTGTTTTTTTGTACTCCCTCACGCCGGTGTCGCATCAGCTGCTGAGCAGAGTTGATTCTCCATGACAGCGTTGATTGTGCCAGCGTGTGAAAAATGTCAATTTTGTGAGTCTCGCAAGACAGCTTTTAACCTTACAAGCAATTTCGTCACATTTTCATTTTTAACACCCCTAATTATTATGCATTTCCACAATGTAGTTGCTGGTATGTTGCATGGTAACATAAACACACCAAAGACATCAGTGCTATTAACCAACCACTGTTAGAAATTGTCACATTTTCACTCTTCACACCCCTACTTATTATGCATTTCCACAGTGTAGTTGATGGTATGTTGCATGGTAACATTACCACACCAAACACATCATTGCTATAAACCAACAACTGTTAGGAATGGATATCGCTACTCGATTTCTTTAAGGTATCACAGAAATAGCCCAGTACTGAGTAGTATAAAAAAGTCTACAGTTGAGTACTGCATTTGATACATTTTGTAACCAGAACGGTGCAAAAAATCACTCCATTCTATCATATTAATTCAACGCTTTTGTGGCGCTGCAGCTCATCAGCTGATTTTACTCATGGAGCCTACAACTGCAGCTGCAGCTGATATCAGATTTAGTCGGTATTGTCAGCTGGATGTGCAGCCTCTCTTCTCCTGTTTGCTTCTTTAGACTCTTTAGTGTAGTTTAGTGACTTGTTTAAGCAAGTCCTTTCTCGTTTTCTACTTCTTACTGTCTTTTTGGTGTAGGTGTAGGTACTCACCACTACCTCCGTTGTTTACTTAAATTCATTTTCAACAACTTAGTGACCACTTAACTGTTTTACTCCTCTCTCATTCAAATACAAAAAAAACTTCCAAGCTATCGTCCTTCCTCTGATGATACTTCTAGTGTGGATGACCTAATTAGGATGAGGAGCGATCTGATACAATTTCCCAATATTTTATATAACAGTTATTGGGGAAAAAAAAAAATAGAAAACAAAATAGATTACCTTGTGTGTCCATAACAACAATAAAAATAATAATACCAATAATTTACTATGGCTTTAACATGTGGCATTTTACGCAAGGTATCAAATGAAGTACTCCATTGTTATCTGAATCACTTTAAGGGTACTCGTTTGGTACTGGGATTGTAAAATTTTAAACGATACCCAACCCTAACCACTATCCCCCTTTTTCTTTTTTCTCTAGGTAGATTTAATTTTCACGAATGTTGCTTATCTGGAAATAATTATTCACACATGGTAACATTAACGTATTAACTTCTGTGTGTTTTAGGTATTTTATCAGTACTCTCTCTGTCCAGTGAGAGTATGCTGTTGGCGTCAGAGCTACCAAAGGTTTCCTACGTAAAGGCCATTGATATCTGGCTCATTGCCTGTCTACTTTTTGGATTTTCATCACTGGTGGAATACGCTGTGGTACAGGTCAGTTCTTCTCACACTCACGCACTCACAATTACATACAACATATACAGTACATCTTCATACTCATCACTGGGTTAGACACTCCCTGAGCATAGAGTCTAGGATTATGAAAGGAGAAAGTAACAGTGTTGGCACGTCAGCAAGTTATCTTTGATTCATTTACAAAAGTAAATGTACAAGTACTGTACAAAGACTTTCATAACATTTGAGTGGTGTCATTTGAATGGGTAATAATGAATTAGGGTAAGGCCACAAGAAACACAGCAAACGCATTTGAGTGGCAAAGTTAAGTGTCAAATCGCTGGCAGTGATCACAATGGGATTACAGGCTGCTCCAAACTCATCAGGGTTGAAAAAGGTGAGAAAGATGAAATTCCTGTAGGGAGGTCTGTGGGGGTAGCTGGGAAAAAATGTATGTGGTTTTTGTATTTTACAGCTATTGTAACTGCTGTCAATTAAAAGTCGGAAGGTCACATAGGAGGAAGACTTGTCAAAACTATCATTTGTTCACATGAAATATGTGGAGTGGTTAAAAATAAAGTTTAATGACTTCAACCGAGGTGTATTTAAACTTCTGACTTCAACTGTAATAAGGCACTGACTCAAAAAATGACAGCCCAGAGATGGCCTCTTCAGCCTCTTTTTTTTAACAATTTTTACAACACATCACACAGCCATTTATGTCTGACCCGCTGGCAACAAAAGTGAGGACACCCCTGTCACCCCATGTCCAAATTGGGCCCAATTAGCCATTTTGCCTCCTCGGTGTCATGTAACTTGTTAGTGTTACAAGGTCTCGGGTGTGGTTTGGTGTTATTGCTCTCAGGCTCCCTCGTACTGGTCACTGAAGGTTCAACATGGCACCTCATGGCAAAGAAATGAGGATCTGAAATAAAGAATGGTTGCCCTACATAAAGATGGCCGAGGCTATAAGAAGACTGCCAAGATCGTGAAACTGACCTGCTGCACGGTGGCAGAGACCATAGAGCGGTTCAACAGGACAGGTTCCACTCAGAACAGACCTCGCCATGGTCGACCAAAGAAGTTGAGTGCACGTGCTCAGCTTGATATCCAGAGGTTGTCTTTGGGAAATAGACATAACAATGCTGCCAGCAGTGCTGCAGAGGTTGAAGGGGTGGGGGGAACAGCCTGTCAGTACTCAGACCAGACGCCGCACACTGCATCAAATTGGTCGCATGGCTGTCGTCCCAGAGGTAAGCCTCTTCTAAACATGATGCACAAGAAAGCCCGCAAACAAGTTTACTGAAGACAAGCAGACTAAGGACATGGATTACTGGAACCATGTCCTGGGTGTCAGACACGTAGAGGGAGGAGTTGTAAAGCTTGATGGCCACAGGCAGGAATGACTTCCTGTGGCGCTCTGTAGTGCATTTTGGGGGAATGAGTCTTGCCCTGAAAGTGCTCCTGGATGGAAACAGGGCTCACTGGTGCCTTTGAAGACCGTTGTATCGTCAGCGAACTTCAGCGTCATCCAGAACGGTGATGAGTCGACCTACAGACGGACGGTCGATCAGCTGGCTCTGTGGTGCAGTCAGAACAACCTGGAGCTTAACACGCTCAAAACTGTGGAGATGATCGTGGACTTCAGGAGGAGCCCTCCCATTCTGCCCCCCATCACCATTCTAAACAGCCCTGTGTCTGCTGTGGAATCCTTCATGTTTCTGGGATCCACTATTTCCCAGGACCTAAAGTGGGAGTCCAACACTGACACCATCATCAAGAAGGCCCAGCAGAGGATGTACTTCCTGCACCAGCTCAGGAAGCTCAACCTGCCTAAGGAGCTGCTGATCCAGTTCTACACAGCCATCATCTCGGTGTCCTCTGCACCTCCATCACTGTCTGGTTTGGATCTGCCACCAAAAAGGACAGGAGCAGACTACAACGGACAGTCAGGACTGCAGAAAAGATCATCTGTGCCAACCTGCCCTCCATTCAGGATTTATACATTTCCAGAGTCGGGAAACAGGCAGGAAACATCACTGCAGATCCATCTCACCCCGGGCACAACCTGTTCCAGCTTCTCCCCTCTGGTAAGTGCTATAGAGCACTGTACGCCAAAACCAACAGACACAGAAGCAGTTTCTTCCTACAAGCCATCACTCTGATGAACAGCTGATTTCTGACTGACAGGAACAATTCCTGTGCTATAATTCAGTAAATCTGGCTCTAATCAGCCACCTGTTTACTGGTTACCAGTACCAATCATTCATCAGTCTCTATTTCAGTGCTGTTCATACTGTTCATATTGTTTTATTGTCATATTGTATATACTGTATACCAAATCCACCTACCTCAAGTATATAACACCTGCACATAATACTCATTTATTCCAGCATCCTTTGCACTATGATCCATCGCACATACATGCATACATGTGTACATGTATGTGTACCTGTATATCACATCCACATCCAACATGTACATAATAATTATGATAATAATTTACTCCTGCATCCTTTGCACTCTTCATTGCGCTATTGTCTCAATCTGTAATACCTTGCAAATAAAGCTGATTTTGATGTCACGTTATGTATTTACTACTTCAAAAATAAACAGTGGGAGAATATTTTTTCTCATACTGTGATAAACTTTGCAATCAATCCACAGTGCAGCGAGGGGTTGGGGGGGGGGGGGTTAATTTAAAAAAACAAAACAACCCATCTCCTGTTTTTTTCATAAAAAGATGAATACGTATAAATGTAACGTCACTCAACTCTTACCTTTCTTTTGACCCAGAAATATTTGTGTTGCAAACTATTAAATTAAGGGAGTTGTTGAGCTCTGAGGTGTCAAAATATCCTTCAGTGTAACTGCCTCGATTAAAAAAAACGCCAAAAGTGTTTTTAAAATGTGTGTATATATATATATATATATATATAATACACACATACATATAAAATAATGGGTAACAGTGTTTCTAAAAAATATTTTACAACTTGAATAATAGCTGCTAAGCAATGTTACTACACACACACGCGTAGTGAGTGATACATAGTAAAACTATAAGTTGTTGTTTGTGACTGTCACTTGCTGAACTGCAGCTACGTTTACTTGCTGTAAAGAAAAGGGGATAGTGTAGTTGGCCATGAAAAACAGTAGTCTAGCTAGTGTGAATGCCATTAATTTTACCTATCTCTAGTAGCCTGTTTCAAAACAATATATTGTTATGACCTGGCTCTAAAGGCCAAAACAAAAAGGGAAACACACCACGGTAAGTGTTTAACAAAATATATTTATTTAACTCAAAATAAGCCAAAATGAGACTTGAGCCAATGTAAAGGTGATAAAGTACGGTGTATGAACATCAGTGGTCATGTCAGGGCAGGATGATGGATGCATGGAAAATGTGTGTAAGGGTGTTGTAATGTGCAAGAAACAATAACTACAACTAAAACAGCATGTCCAGAAACCTGTGGAGGGAAACAGAGTGTAGTAAGTTAGCAGAGAGGTCTGTGACCACAGCCCAGCAGCATCAACCCTAAAAATAAGAATAAGGCTTTACAAATACTCTACATGGCAATTAACCCAGGTGCCCGGAGTTACTGCAATCAGTTCCAGCTCGTCACCTGCAAGGGATAGATATTGGCCACGCCCACACATGACCCCACAGGGCGTCACAATATGCAAGCCAAAGTACTGGGCAAAAACACACTCTGATTGAACCAATCTACACTACAAATAGCATTCTTTGGACCTGCAACTTATCTAAGAGAGAGAGAGAGAGAGAGAGAAATTAGATATGGTATTACTTTATCACACATTTACATGAACAGTTGGATAGTATTTAAGTCACAGCCTACACAAGAACTCCGTCTGACCTAAGTGAATTCACCCCAAGCAGATTTGATGCGTCTAAAAGTTAACATTACAGTAACTTTTGTTCAACAGAGCAGAAATGAAAGAAAAGAATATGTCTGTCACTTTTTACCTGTTAACACATTGACTTCTTCACTGGTTGTTGACACAAGTGTAGTTCTAATACAGTGACAGAGTGCAAAGATTTGCCACGGTTTTTTATCCGTCCATAGCCTGGGGTCAAAGTCCACTGGAAGCGTGTCAGAAGCGTGTCAGCAGCGGAGCGTGTAGCCTGCCCTACTTGTTATTAATTTGTCCTGTTTGTGCTTCTACTACTTTCTCCACAGCTCTATGTGACCCTGTTTCGTCCCGTCAACTTCAGGCTGCATTTCCCAAGAGGAGCATTACAGAATCAGAGCATTTTGCCTGCCTGATTTTGCTGACATGTTTAGATTTTGTTGATTTGGTAATCAGTGTTTGCAGTTAAATGATTTCGTTTTGTGTCCGTTTTAACAGTGTTTATTATTGTTTTACAATCGGGAGCCTCCAAAGGGTGTTTCATTTTGAAAATTTACCGGATTCTCTCTGCCGTTCTCTTTCTGACTTCCTGCCTGGTGCGAGCTGCTCTGTGTTGCTTGACGCGGCTAGCGGCAAAGATAGACCTGCTACGTATTCTCTGTGGAGTGGGACACGCTGCGCCCACAGCTGGTGGACTCACAAGCATTGACTAGAATGGCTGCGATTAGCTCCGGCAACCATGGCGCAGCTGTAAAGCGCCTTAGCCGGAGTTTAGGCTTTAGTGTCTTAGCGACCAATACACAGGTGCATATTTCATTGATTGTTTATGGTTCATTGAACAAGCGCTAAAAACATTGTTTACACCCTTTAAAATCAGGTACAGACAGTAAAGGTAATGTTGCTATAGATGAATGAATTATGGTACAGATATTTACAGTAGTGTTAATGATTATAATTAAAACAACAACAATAGGATTAGTAACAATAGTTGTAGCAGAGGGTGTCCAGCAGGAACACGGGGGCAGCAGGTGACCCGCAGCCACAGATCCAGACTCCACAGCTCCAGAGCCAGAAACACCTGCAGGAAGTGATAGGAGGAGAGAGGAGAGGGACGAGAAAGCACAAGACTACCGGAAAGGGGAGAAGTTGTGTTAGTAACATGCAATAATGGGATGAGGTTGCATACAGAGGGAGAGAAAGAAGAGGAGCTCCGTGCATCATGGGAAATTCCCCGGTAGTCTAGGCCTATAGCAGCATAACTAAGGGATGGTTCAGGACTCACCTGAGCCAGTCCTAACTATAAGCTTTATCAAAGAGGAAAGTCTTAAGCCTGCTCTTAAATGTGGAGATGGTGTCTGCCTCCTGAACCCAAACTGGAACCTGGTTCCACAGGAAAGGAGCTTGATAGCTGAACGCTCCAATTCTACCTTTGGAGACTCTAGGAACCACAAGTAAGCCTGCAATCTGGGAGCGCAGTGCTCTGGTGGGGTAGTAAGGTACTATGAACTCTTTAAGATAGATTGTGCCTGACCATTAAGAGCTTTGTAGGTGAGAAGAAGGATTTTAAATTCTATTCTGGATTTTACTGGAAGCCAATGCAGAGAAGCTAAGACAAGAGAAATGTGATCTCTTTTCCTGGTTCCTGTCAGAACACGTGCTGCAGCATTCTGAATCAGCTGAAGAGTCTTATGTACTTTTTTGAGCAGCCTGATAATAAGGAATTGCAGTAATTCCTCCTAGAAGTAACAAATGCATGGACTAGTTTTTCTGCATCATTTTTAGACAGGATGTTCCTGATTTTTGCAATATTACGTAGGTGAAAAAAGGCGGTCCTTGGAATTTGCTTAATGTGAGACTTAAACGACATGTCCTGATCAAAGATAACTCCAAGATTCCTCACGTGGTGCTGGAGGCCAGGGCGATGCCATCAAGGGAAACTATATCTTTAGATAATGTGTCACGGAGGTGCTTGGGCCCCAGAACAATGACTTCAGTTTTATCCATGTTTAACATTAGAAAATTACAGGTCATCCAGGTTTTAACATCCTGAAGGCACATTTGAAGTAAGGCTAACAGATGAGTTTCATCTGGCTTGATCGATAGATATAACTGAGTATCATCTGCATAACAATGAAAGTTTTTGGAGTGTTTCCTGATAATATTGCCTAAAGGAAGCATATATAAGTGAAGAGGATTGGTCTGAGGACAGATCCTTGTGGAACTCCATGACTAACTTTGGCGTACATGGAGGATTCATCGTTAACATGTACAAACTGAAATCGATCTGATAAATAGGACTTAGAGCCGTTCCTTTAATACCAATGAAATGTTCCAGTCTCTGTAATGTATCTGATGGTCAATGGTATTGAATGCAGCACTAAGATCTAATAAAACCAGTACAGAGACAAGTCCTTTGTCTGTTGCAATGAGGAGGTCATTAGTAATTTTCACCTGTGCTGCCTCTGTGCTATGATGAGCTCTAAATCCTGACTGAAAATCCTCAAATAAACTATTGCTCTGTAGAAAGTCACACAGCTGTTTAGCAACTGCTTTCTCCAGAACCTTAGAGAGAAATGGAAGGTTAGATATAGGTCTATAGTTGGCTAAAACATCTGGATCAAGGTTGGGCTTTTTCAGAAGAGGTTTAATTACAGCTACTTTAAAGTACTGTGGTACATAGCCTGTTGATAAAGATAGATTGATCATATCTAGTATAGAAGTGCTGACTAAGGGTAAAACTTCTTTAAGCAGCCTAGTCGGGATGGGGTCTAAGAGGCAGGTTGATGGTTTAGATGAAGAAATTATTGAAGTTAGTTGGTAAAGATTGAGGGAAGCAAAACAGTCTAAACTATATCTGGTTTTACAGCTCTAAGGTTCCTGAGTTTGGAGATAAGTTGGTGCCAGTTGAGGGCAGGTCTTGGTGAATTTTGTTTCTAATAGTTAGAATTTCATCATTAAAGAAGCTCATGAAGTCATAACTACTGAGAGCTATGGGAATACTTGGCTCAATAGAGCTGTGACTCTCTGTCAGCCTGGCTACAGTGCTGAATAGAAACCTGGGGTTGTTCCTATTTTCCTCTATTAATGACGAGTAGTACGCTGCTCTGGAATTACGGAGGGCCTTCCTATAAGTTTAAGACTATCTTGCCAAATTAAACGAGAATTTTCCAGTTTGGTGGAACGCCAATTCCTCTCAAGTTTCCGCGATATTTGTTTTAATTTGCGAGTTTCAGTATTATACCATGGAGCTAACCGTCTGTTTTATTATTTTCTTTTTAGAGGTGCTACAGAGTCGAGTGTCATTCGCAGCGAGCCTGCAGCACTATCAACAAGATGATCGATTTGGGAGGGACTGAAATTAGCATAGGAGTCCTCTGTTACTTTGTGACTTGATAATGAATTTAGAGCTGATGGAATCACATCCTTAAATTAGCTACAGCCCTATCAGACAGACATCTTGTATAGAATTACAATAAAAATAGTGTCCTGAAAAAGGGATGTTTTTTGCTGAGTTTATTCTCTCTCTCTCACCAACTGACAGGTGCCATAACGAGATAATCTATGCCATTCACTGCACCAGTCAGGGGTCATTACGTTATGGCTGATCGGTGTATATCGCTGCCATTTCACCAATAATTGGAGAAAACAAAACTCATCCATTGCTGAGAGCCACAAAATACAAACAAGAGCTATGGTACCATCTCCTGAATAATTTATGGCTCAGCTTATTTTGTATCCAGTTGTGCAACATATTCCTATGTCACTTGGAATACGCTCTTAATAATAGTTTTGGTGATGAAGAATTGTCTATATGTACATGTTTTACCTCTAACAGAGGTGCACCAGTTGAGAATCACTTGTCTCACCTTGCAATGTGTAACTACCAGACGTGTGTAATAACGAGTTACATTTACTCCGTTACATGTTACAAGTAACCTTTGAGTAAATTGTAGTTGTCAGAGTAGTTTTAATGCATCCTACTTTTACTCTTAGTTTTTCAGAGAGAAATAATTACTTTTACTACACTACTTTAAGATACATTCATTGTGCTATTTCGCTACTTATTTACTGCAGTTAAGCATCAACATAATAATGGCTAAAGCTAACGCATGGTAGTATGGCTTTCAAATGGTGCTAGCAGCTAATATTTAGGCTCCAGATTGAAATTTTGCGCACCGTGCAGCCAGCCCCATGTCATCCCTGGACATTTGAGACAAACGCTTTGGCAGACTTCTCAAAGTGTCTGTATTTGACCTCCTGGGATGAGACTGTGTTGGTGCAGC